>NW_027223764.1:2135875-2486793 GCF_028538775.1 Myotis yumanensis | reverse complement strand
AAACCGGTCCCAGAAACAGGGTTCTTTGCAAACAGGCGGTTGTTTTCTCTCAGGTTCCTTTGAGGCCTAGAAACGTCACAGCTGGGCTGAGCTTACGCTGCAGGTTCACGCTGGCCCCTGCCTGACCGCCTCTTCCGGGATGCCACATGGAATTTCTATTTGCATTTTTAATATTTTATTGAAAAACACTTTAAATCGAATTGATGTCAGTGCAGGAAATTTGTTCCTTAGGAAAAGATCTTGCCGTACCTTTTTAAATTTGTTTTTCTTTAACATTTTTCAAAAGCTCTTCCTGCCCTAACCGGTTTGGCTCAGTGGATAGAGCGTCGGCCTGCAGACTGAAGGGTCCCAGGTTCGATTCTGGCCAAGGGCATGTACCTGGGTTGCGGGCACATCCCCAGTTGTGGGTGTGCAGGAGGCAGCTGATCGATGTTTCTCTCTCATTGATGTTTCTAACTCTCTATCCCTCTCCCTTCCTCTCTGTAAAAAATCAATAAAATATATTAAAAAAAAAAAAAGCTCTTCCTAACCAGTGATTTCAGTTCAGCCCTGCCCCCCCCCCCCCCCCCCCCGGTCTGTGACATTTTCTAAGAATTAGAGTTGTGTTGGCTGCCGTCTACATCTCTCCATGGCCGGGATGGGGCCAACGTGCCCGGGAAGAGTTTATCCCTCTGCAAACCTGACGCCAAGCCCTACAATGTAGAGAATAAATGAAAGTTAACTTGGGAAGAAATGCCACTGAATAGTGTATCCCTTCCTTAAAAAACAGATTCGCCCATCAGCCCACCTGCCTCCCCTTGGGTAACCATCAGCCTTTTCTCTGTCTATGGACTCGTTTCCGTTTTGTTTATTTATTTGCGTTGTTCTTTAGATTCCACACGTAAGTGAGATGTGTGGTGCCCTTATCTCAGCATCACGCCCTCGCTCCATTCATGTTGTTGCAAATGGCAAGATTTCACTCTTTTTTATTGCTGAGGACTATGCCGTGTGTGCGTCCACATCTGTTCTATCCACGTGTCTGCTGCCGGGGCACCTGGCTGCTTCCACGTCTTGACGATTGTAGATAACGCTGCAGTGAGCACAGGTACGCGCGTATCTCTTCTTTGAACGAGTGTTTTTATTTTCTTCAGATAAACACCCGGCAGAGGAATTGCTGGGCCCGATGGCCCTTCTATTTTTACTGTTTTGAGGAACATCAGTACTGGTTTCCCTCACGGCTGCACCAGTTTCCAATCCCACAATCACCGCCCTGGGCTCCCTTTCCTCCCGTCCTCGCCAGCACATGCCGCGTGCTGATTCTTGGTGCCTGAACCAGGTGATTCTGGGGACAGTTCTCACCGAGGCGACGGGGTGGGGGTGTGGGGGGCGGGGAATCTGTGATGTCCGGCTGGAGCTGGCCTTTCCTGGGACGAGGCTGTCGAGGGGCGTTTCGGGTCCTGCTACACGGTGGCTGTGGCAGCTGCTTGTTCTGTAACGCTGGGGAGTGACCCCCATAGATCCATGAAGTTACAGTAACTGTCATCCTGCATATGGACCACACAGCCATCCCCCCCTCTCTCAGGAATTGGTCCCCGTTTGCTGGACTCGCTTAGTGAAATCAGACCTCAGGAATGTTGAAATCCTAAGTAGGCTTGACCGTTGTACCTTCCACCATCCAGCTCTGGCCCGGAGCCGACTGCCTCCACCTGCGTGTGCTCGGCCCGGCGCGGGGCAGGGCCTCTGTGGCGCCCGCGGCAGGAGACGCGCTGCAGCGGACACGCCTGAGCTCGGACCCCCAACACTGGACCCTGTGAGATGTGAGACGGAAGGCACGGCTCCTGCTGCGGCCCCTCCTGCCCGCACGTCCGGGAACCGCTGCTTGGCTGCCTGCCCTCTGCCAGCTGCTAAGGGGATCCTGGAAAAACGGACGCTGGGCTTGTTCAACAGCGTCTGCTGCCAACGCGCTTCCTGGACCCGAGCGCCCGCGTGAGTCAGCAAATGCTCGCTCAGACCCAGGGCTGGAAGCCGTCCTCCTTCCTCCGTCCTCCTTCCTCCTTCCCTGCAGACATTCTCCCTTCAGCACCATCGGCCCAGACGGTCTGCGACTGGGCCAGGTGGCAACCAGGCGGGTGGGATGCAGTGACAAGGGCATGACGGGGCGGCCCAGCACAGGGATGGGGAGGGCTGCAGGCGGGGGGGGGGGGGGGGGGGGGGCGTGTTCGGGGTTAAATTCGATTGGAATGTGATTCACGGCGGGTTTGCGTGAGCCTGTCAGCCTGCACTTTAAAAGCAAAGGAAATGAGCTGCAGAGTGACTCAAGCCCAGGGCCCACCAGCCCAGGCCGCAGGTCCGGGCCCTACGAGCTCCCATCAGGGCCTGGCAGTCCCCGCGAACGTCTAGCTCAATAGGAACCGCTTGGAATCGGCTGTCCCTGAGCCCAGCCAGTCGCCGCCCGGGATGAAAGCTTCGGGAAGCAGTCCAGCCCCCTCGTCTGTCCCAGGCTGATGGGCCTGCAGGAAACTCCGGGAGATTCCTGGTGGGGGGAGGGGGGGAGGGGGGGCTCTTCTGCTCACAGGCCGGCTGCTGGGCGGGACCTTCCCGCAAATGTTTTCTCCACATGGAGCCAGGCAACCCCGCTGGCGAGCCCCCAGGAAGGGGTTTGCTCACGTCCTGTCTGTCGGGGCCTCGTTTCTGAGCCTCAGGCCCGGGGAGACCGTCTGAGGTCGTTGTCTGGGGCGGCGGGGAGGGAGGTGGGACTCCTTCCATTTTTCTTGCTGCGGGAGGAGGAGGAGGGCTGACACTCACCTGGATGCTGCTGTGACCTGCCAGGTGGGCCTGGGCCTTGGTCCCAGATCTTGGCGCTTCGGGAACTTGGAGGGAGGGGGAGACTTGAGTGCCTCTAGCATCTGCAGCGTGCACGGGGGTCTTAGCACAGCTTAAAAGGGAAGAGAAAGAGTTCATGCTCTGCATTGCAGCGGAGAAAAAGGTAGGAACTGAAATCCTTTTACGAACCACTGCCCGAGTGAAAGACTGGAAGGCATCCTGCTGGTGGCTTTCAGGGAATCTACCTTTGCTCAGGTGTCTGCTTTCCTGATTGGCCTGCAGGGGGCGGCAGCTGCCCCCAGATCAGGGAAGAGGCAGCACCCTCACCCCTGCTCAGGACAGGGGCAGAGGCATGCAATGGCCTCTGGGCTGCGGCAGGGCTTGCCCACTGCGGTCAGGGATTGGGAAGTTATAAACCGCTCACGGCTGCCGGTTTATAAAGAAATAAACCCACACCGCGTGTCCTACCCACTGTGCTTCCTGGTGACTGAGGCAATGCCTGGATGCCAGAGGCTTAGTGATGCCGGGCCCGATAACGGTTACCTGTTGCCAAGTGTGTATTTAACACTAAGAGCTGTTGCCCCGGCCGCCTGGTAAGGTGGTTTGGGGTGTCGTGTGCACCGGAAGGTCATGAGTTCGATTCCCGGTCAGGGCGTGCCTGGGAGGAAGCCGATCAATGTTTCTCTCTCATCATCGATGTTTCTCTCTCTCTCCCTCCCCTTCCTCTCTGAAAACAATTAAAACATTAAAGAAAGAAAGAAAAGAAAGATGGTCTCAGAACATGAGCTAGCCCTTCACAGAAAGGGAACTGGTCAACACAGAAACAAATGCTGAGCATTGCTAGTGGAAGAAATGCGATTAAAAGAATGAAACATGGAAACCCAACATTTCCTTTTTTTTTTTTAAGATTAGAAGAAAATGTGTGGAACGCACAGGGAACAGTGTGTCTTCGTCCGGGACACGGCCTCCCTGTCCCTGCCCGGCTCTGACACATCTGAACCTCTGCTGTTCTCCTCCCCACCCACCGACTACGCCCACCTGCCCTTCCCGTGGAGGGCACCCCACTGAGGGTCTGGGGTGCGGGCCAGAGGGGCACCACGGCCAACCACAGGCTCCTGGGAGCGCAAGGGGAGGGGCCAGAACTCAGAGCTTTGCAAAGAAGCCAGCAGCCTGCCGAAACCGGTTTGGCTCAGTGGATAGAGCGTCGGTCTATGGACTGAAAGGTCCCAGGTCAAGGGCATGTACCTGGGTTGTGGGCACATCCCCAGTAGGGGGCGAGCAGGAGGCAGCTGATCAATGTTTCTAACTCTATCTCTCTCCCTTCCTCTCTGTAAAAAATCAGTAAAATATATTAAAAAAAAAAAAAAAAAAAGAAGCCAGCAGCCTGGGACGGGGGTGGGCAGGGGAAATGGCTGCAGAGGGAGCCTCTCAGGGCAGCGCCCAGGCTCTCCGGGTCCGGGATGCCCGGCTGTGCTGCCTGTGGTGGGAGCCCCGAGACCCCCTGAGCCTGCGGCAGACCCACTCCCGCCCGAGCTGCTCCCAGCCTGGCCTCAGTGGGGGGCGTGCAGGAGGCAGGAGATCAATGATTCTCTCTCACTATTGATGTTTCTCTCTCTCTCTCTCTCTCTTTCCCTTCAGCTCTGAAATCAATAAAAAAATATATATATATATATATTTTTAAAAACTAGCAATATTCTCCAGGCCAGCGGTTCTCAACCTTCTGGTCCTTTAAATACAGTTCCTCATGTTGTGACCCAACCATAAAATTATTTTCGTTGCTACTTCATAACTGTAATGTTGCTACTGTTATGAATCGTCATGTAAATATCAGGTTGAGAACCGCTGCTCCAGGCCAAGTCCTCCATCTCAGCAGGGCCAACGGAGCGGCCTCTTTAAGTCCAGCTGAGAAAGATGTAGAAGCCGAAGGCTTTGCAAGCGAGGCCCATGCATCTGCGTCAGGACGCGGGGCCGAGGGGAAGCAGCTGAAAAGGCAGAAGGAGACAGAACCCCCAGGAATAAACCTCCCCCGGGCGCAGGTTTGATGTGAAAACCAGTTTCACTTCTGCCGACCGCGATCTGTGAGGAAGCGACATGTGGAGGGTCCGCGGGGCAGGGGTAACAAAGGCGGCCGTTATGCGGAGGGGCAGCTGCTCTTTGATGTTGGAAAGGGCCGCAGACAGCGAGTGCGCAGGTGGGATTAGGGCCGGATTAGGGGGAGACGCTTCAGGCCGAGGCTGGGAGAGAGCCGTCTACGGTTTCAGACTCTGGCCTGCAGACCGTGTGACGCGTGGACTAGAAAACACAGTCAGGCCCTGGCCCGTTTGGCTGAGTGGATAGTGTTGGCCCACAGACTGAAGGGTCCTGGGTGCGATTTCAGTCAAGGGCACATACCTTGGCTGCAGGCTCAAATCCCCAGCCCTGATCCAGGTTGTGTGGGAGGCAACCAATCGACATGTCTCTCTCACATGGAAGTTTCTCTCTCTTTCCCATCCCGTCCACTCTTTCCAAAAATGAATGGAAAAATATCCTTGAGTGAGGAGTAACAACAACAAAAATCTATATAATGAAAGCCCAAGTGACCGTTACAGCGGAACAACTGGTTGCTATGATGCACACTGACCATCAGCGGCAGACACTCAATGCAGGAGCGAGGGATCCCAAATTGTGAGAGGGATGTCTGCCTGCCAGCTTAGGCCCGATTCCAAGCCAGCAGGCAGGCATCCCCCGAGAGGTCCTGGACTGTGAGAGGGCGCAGGCGGGCTGAGGAACCCCCCGCCCCCAGTGCTGAATTTTGTGCACCGGGCCTCTAGTAAATAAATAAATAAATAAATAAATAAATAATTTCTTTAAAAAGAAAACACACTCGGGGCCCAGATAAAGCGAGGCCCCGGCAGCTCTCGCTCCCTGAAGGGAGAGGCAACAGTCTTGGACTCGACCGTCCCCTCGGGTCTGGAGACGGGAGTGGGACCTGGTTCATCACTCAGGTTTCAGAGCCTCAGGCTGTTGTAAGCCGAGACAGACGTTGTTCTGTGTTCTGCTTGGAAAAGAGTGAGGAAAAGTGGCGCCCAGTGCTGGGGCCTCGGCAAGACGGGCTGCCTGCCCCAGAGGGAGGGGCCCATGCCTTCGTCATCCATCTGTAATTGGGACCTGAAACCTGCCTCACTGGGCTGGAGGGAAGCTTAGAGATGCTACGTGGGAGGCGTTCGGACCATAAAACGCTCCGTCCGTGGTCACTGCCATGATCACAGCATCGCTGGGGACTGGATGTCCAGTCGTCTGCTACCCAGAGCGTAATTCTCTCTTATAAGAAAGATAATGAGTGTTTATCCCACCAGCCTCCTGTGGGGTCACCACGCGTGCGGGTTTGCGGGGGGGGGGGGCGGGTGGGTGGAGGTTTAGAGGGACATTTGCCTCTGAATCTCAGATTCGCACACCAGTGCTCCTGCCAATAGGGAAGGGATTTCACCAGAAAATCAGCACCTAATAAATTAGCACAAACCCCTGGTCCCCTGAAAGGACGTGGACACTTTTTAAGTACTTTCTGGCGAGGTGGTTTATGGGGGGGAGGGGGGGTTGGGGAAACAGCCGCTCCGGCTGGAGAACCCCAGCGGCCGGGTTTCCGGGCGTGTCCTCGCCGGTGGGCGTGTTGCCTCCTCTTCTCTCCGCAGGGACCCTGAGGCTTTGTGTCAGTTTCCAAACTGGAAATCAAAAGTAGGTCAAAGAATGAGCCATGAAATAGGTCAACTGCCACTAGTCTCAGCCGAGGAGGCGGCTCAGCTCTGGGCGGACGGCACGCTCCGACCTCGGGTTGGAGGGGGGTGACAGGAGACACACCCTGTTCCCATTGCAGGCTTGTGCGCCTCTGTCTCCAGGAGGCCCCTCCAGGACAGAGCGCGTGGCCGCCGGCCTCACAGCCCAGCGGGCAGCTTTGCGCCTGAGGCCCCAGGAAGCCCGGCACAGGCCTGGGGACCACACTCTGCTTGGGGAGAATAAGCAGCGACTTGCTGCTGTCCATGCCTCGGGGCAGAAGTGGCCAGTTTTTGGGTTTTTTTTTTAATATATTTGTATTGATGTCAGAGAGGAAGGGAGAGGGAGAGAGAGAGATAGAAACATCAATGATAAGAGAGAATCATGGATCAGCTGCCTCCTGCACGCCCCCCACTGGGGATCGAGCCAGCAACCCAGGCCTGTGCCCTGACTGGGAATCGAACCCTGACCTCCTGGTTCATGGATTGACGCTCCGCCACTGAGCCACACTGGCCGGCGGGGCAGAGTGGCCGGTTTTGAATCACAAAGCCATGCTTGTGGGTAATGCGTCTGGTAGCCCTGAGCAATGCACTTGGACGTGGAATCCGTGTTACACCACCCGCCCCTGAGGGACGCTGTGGCTCCCTCGCTCTTGGAAAGGGGCCTGGAAGGACTGGGCTGCAAGGATGCCGCCGCCTCCTGTGATGGGCTCCTCCCTCGAGGCACCCACTTCCTCCGCTTCTTCGCCTCTGCGGGCCGAGTTCCCAGGGGCACTCAAGGCTGTCTGCACTCCCCACCTCCCCGCCCGGGGAGACAGCATTTCCTGGTGGAGCAGGATTTTCGTTTCCCGAGACCAGAGCTGGTAGGGTTTCCTGGCAGCTACAGGGGGAAGGGGCTCCCTAGCGGATGGGATTATCGTTTTTTTAAAAACCATCACATTTGATTTTTCGACCGCGGATGTTCTGCGCGTCGCTCTGAGTTACTCCGACACATTCTGGTTTCAAATGTCCTGACTCACGCTCTTCTTTGCTTTTTCCAGGTTGGTCATCTCTCCGTGTAACCACCACCTCCGTCCATTGTCTGATTAACACCGCAAGGAGCAGTCTGGGCTGTTTGGAGCTTTCAAAGAGGTTCGTGCTGCGCTTATTACGTTCAAAAAGAACAGCAGAAGCAACAGACTTAGTTGAAACCCGAAGACTTTAGAAAACGGAACACTGACTCCGGTACAGATTGCTAGCTCCCTGGAAGTCTGTTCTGACAGATGCGCGCCAGTGACGGGCCTTCCCGGAAACATCACGGAGGTCCCTGGGAGGAAGATGCGGGAAAGTCACAGACACGTACCTCCTGGGACCGCAGAAACCATCCCACTTGCCCGGGGCCACCGAGGGCACGAGGTCTGGAACCTGGACCCAAGGCTGTGTAGAGAGGAGGCGTGTTAAAGATGGGGGGGGCGGGCATGGTCACACGTGGGTTCACTTATCCAGTCTGCGGGAAACTGGTCCATTCTTTCTGCTGGGCGGGGAGGCGGGGGGGCCTGTGAGAGCCAACAGCGAGCAAGTCAAGGGGCCGACCTCCAGGGGGCGCTCTGTGTAATAGGCAGACAGACTCCCACAGCGGTCACTGCAGTGCAAGGTGGTCAGCATGACGCTGGCAGGGGACACAAGGAACCCAGCAAGTGAGAAGAGGCCGCCTCCATTCGCCGCAGCCGGAGGGCAGACAGCCGAGGGGAGGCAGCTGGTGGGAGGGCAGAATCGCGTTGACGCTGGGAGACGCATAGGGAAACCAGGACGTGCTAAGCACTTGCTTTTCTCTTCTTTTAAATATGTTTTTATTGATGTCAGAGAGGAAGGGAGAGGGAGAGAGAAACGTCAGTGATGAGAGAGAATCACGGATCAGCTGCCTCCTACACGCCCCACACTGGGGATCAAGCACCCAACCCGGGCATGTGTCCTGACTGGGAATCGAACCGTGACCTCCTGGTTCCTAGGTCAATGCTCAACCACTGAGCCACCGGCTGGACATCAACACTTTCAATGCAGTGGCCCATGTGGCTGAAGGTTGGGCTGTGTATTGAGGTGAGAGAGGGATGAGGCTAGGAGCGCGGGCTGTGGCCAAATCCCAAAGAGGAGCCAGAAGTCCCAAGTGCAGAGGGACCAACCGCCAAGAGCCGAATGCCCCGGAGGAGACGGGGTCTCTAACTGAAGGCAGCGAGGCCCGGGCAGCGTTGTCCGACTTTCGTTCTTAAAGGGCCCCTGCAGGAGCCGTGGCTGGGTTGGCAGGGAAACAAGGGGCAGGACGGTCATGGGGAGGCACTGGTCCCCCAGCCCTGGGACTGGGGGGAGGGGACAGGCTCAGGGGTGAACGGATAGGACTTGCTGACTCATGAGAAGGGCATGGCGGAGGGAGAGGGAAAGGAAGGGGTCAGACGTGACTCACTGTCAGGGCACGCGTCATCGGGGAGGAATGAGACGGAGGGTCCTTGGGGTCAGACAGGCCAGCCCCTGGCTGGCTGCACCTCCTCCGGCTTCGCCTCGGCGGGCAGGTCACCCCGAGCCTTTGTTCCCGCCGCCAGGAGAGTCGTGCACAGGCCCGCATGGGGGCGATGGGCTCCTGGGGGCCCCAGGCGGGCTGGTAGCATGGGTTTAGGGGTTCTCTCTATCACAGGGCCGGGGTGGTGTGAGCGGGGCTGTGGCCTGTCCCTCGCTTCAGCCCAGGACACGGGGCAGCGCTGGGAAGGCGTGGTCAGCTTCTTTTCTTTATTTTTAAGCCCCACCCAGGGCAGGGAAAGCTGAGGAAGTCGGCGGTGAGAACAGCTCAGGAATAGCAGGGCAGGGGTGCTGGTGGCGTGTCCCCCGACGAGGGGTGCTGTGTGTCCCCCAACAGGTGTTGGCAGGTTGAAGGCAGGGGGGCTGCTGCCCGGTCAGGATGTGGTGATGATGACAAAGGCCAAATGAGTGGAAACTGCTAAAAAGTTCAACTATATCAGAGCCCAGACCAGAGCGTAGGGCAGGCCCCAGGCCCCAGGATGCTGAGCTGGCTTTTCTGCCTGACCCATCCCGGCGGCCCTGGGAGGAAGGAGCCGGCCTCAAAGGCCCCCGAAGCGGCGGTGGCCACTGACATCCAGGAAGTGGGATGAAACCAGGACATGAGGGAAAAGGCTGCCTGTGCCCCAGGCGAGCTGAGGCACACCCAGCAGCTCCCCCGCCCCCCTCCCCCAGCACCATCCAGAGTCGCTCCCCCCCCGCCGCCCCCCCCCCCCCCCCCCCCCCCCCGCCGTAGGAACCACCCAGGCCTCTGAGGAGGAGTTAGAGGCCTCAGCTGTCGGGGACCCACCACCTAGACCAGCCTCTGCTTCCCAGGGCCTCGGGCAGGCCCCTCCCCAGCTCTGAGCTCTGTGGCCGCAGTTGGCCTCTGTGATTTAGGAAAAAGCAAGACCCTGGACAAGATCCAAAGGAGCACACACCTGATTAAAGAGTGAGAATGGGGCCCCGGGGGCAAGTGAAAGGAATTGGGGGGATTTGCCTAAAGCAGTGAAGGGAACGGGGCTGTGCTCCAGCACACGAGGCCGGTGTCCGGTGATTTGCAGTTTTATTTGCAGTTTCAAGAGCACAGAATAGCCCGGCCGGCGTGGCTCAGTGGTGGAGCTTGACCTATGAACCTGGAGGTCGCAGTTAGATTCCTGGTCAGGAGACATGCCTGGATTTTGGGCTCGATGCCCAGTGTGGGGTGTGCAGGAGGCATTCTCTCTCATCATTGATGTTTCTTCTCTCTCTCTCTCTCTCTTCTTCTCTGAAATCAATGAAAATATATATTTAAAAATGGGCTCTTTTTGGGGGGGTGGGTAGTGAGCCCCTCATCACAGTAGATATGCAGAAGGACAAGTTGGATGGCCAATGGCAGGTGACACAGATGAGAATCGATGGGGGGGTGGGGGATGGGGGGGAGCCGGCCTGAGTGGCCTTTCTATCTCTTCTGACCCAGAACACCCGTGAGCCCCTCAGCCCCCCGAGATCCTTCTTTCTTAGGGTTTGGGCGGCTCCTTAAGTACTGATTCTGTGCGGGAGTGGACAGGTCAGAGCCAAGAGGGGGTGCTCTGCCCAGAGGAGCTCCCTGGGAGCAGGCTTCCGAGGAGGGGGGTGGGGAGGGCCATGGCTGCTGATGTGAGAAGAGCCAGGGGAAGAGAAGCGGACCCCATGGTACTGCAGGCTGAGAGGGCCATGAACTTCAGTCTCCCCTAGAGAAGAAGCGAGAAAGGTCTCCAAGAACCGTAATCGGGGGCCATGGCCTGTGTGTCTATCTTGCAGCAAGCGGGGCGCTGTGCCCGACAGAGGAGGCTGCCCTGTGAGCTGTGTTGGAAGGAGGCCGACCCTTTGCTGGCGCAGCCCTGGCTCGGGGAAAGCTGCCCCCACTCTTCATCCGCTTGTCCCCCAGCGGGTGGAGCTCAGCGTCACTTGGGTAAGAAAGGAGCGCCCTGTTCATTGTGAGCGCCCAGAATAGCGCACAGGAAGCGGGGCTGCGGAGGTCTGTTCCTCCCGACAGGAAGGACCACGGGCCATCCATCTGCAGCCGTGACAGCAGCCTGGCCTCTGACCCCACCACGGCCTAACAGTCCGGGGGTGAACACCGCGGCCTCCACTTCCTGTGGACAGGCAAGCAGAGCTCCCACCCCAAGGCCAGCTGCAGGAGCAGACTCGCTCTCTGCCTCGTGGCGGTGTTTGCCCCATGGAATCGTCCAGGATGGAGCGTGGGCCCAGGTGGTGAATTAGAAGCTCGAGAAATCAAGGCTCATAGCTAGGCCTCCCTGTCCGGCCTTTCTTTCCTTCCCTGCATGGGCTGTTGGTTTTATTTGGTCAAAAACAGCCAAGGACCATCTTGGGACACACGTAGCCCTTTGGAGAGAACTTTGCAACTACCAGGTTAAAAAAAAAAAAAGGACTTCTGCAGTCAAGAGCAATAGCTAAATATTAAAAAAGAAATGGGTGAAGGCCCAGCCCAGGGCAGAGCACCTGTAAGCTCCATTATGAAGACAGTGTAACCAGCCAGACTATTCAGGAGGGAGGCCGCGAGCTGCGCTCACCTGAAAGCAAGCCTGCCCCCGCTGACCTCAAAGGAAAGAGTTTCTAATTCTCCGGCCCAGGGTTTCCGAAAGGTGTGAAACCGAAGTGTCGGAACCCCCGCCCCGCGTCCTGGCTAAAACTCCTCCCTGACCTCCCAAGAAGATGCAGTGCAAATGCCAGGGGGCTTGGCTTCTTAACCCACAGACGGCCCGGGAGCCCCGGCCTCCGCTCAGAGTGCCCGCTCGGCCCTGGGAGGTCTGCGTCTCACTCGCACGGGATCCCTGCTGACCCTGCAGCTTGAAGTCGGAGCTACAGACACAGGCTGTGGGCCCACATCCGGCGTGGGTGCTGACTCGCTCTTCAGCCCGTGACCCCAGGAAAGCGACCGAGCCCTGTGCCCTGCGGTTTCCGCATCCCTTCCTTTCCTCATCCGCCCCCGGAGGCGGGGTTGTCAGTGGAATCCTGCATGGGAAGCATGTTAGCAGGATGCGTGGATTTGGTGGAGGACGCAATAAATAACGGCATAGTTAACAATCGCATTGTTATTAAACAGGTTCAGGGACCAGCTCAGACGGCTCAATAGCCGTGATGTAGTTAGTGTGTCCTTGGAAGGCAAGCGGCATTGCTCATTAGTTTGCTTTCCCGGGTCCCTAAACTCAGTGTTGCTGATGCTGCTGGAGTGAGTGGGTGAATGAAGAAAGGAGCCCACAGAGCCGGGAAGTGGCAGGATTCACCTGGGCCGCTCCAGGTGGAGTGTCCAGATGCCCTGGCCCTGCGAGGGGCACCTTGGACCAGTGCCTATGGCAGTGGTTCTCAACCTTCTGGCCCTTTAAATACAGTTCCTCATGTTGTGACCCAACCATAAAATTATTTTCGTTGCTACTTCATAACTGTCATGTTGCTACTGTTATGAATCGTAATGTAAATATCTGATATGCAGGATGGTCTTAGGCGACCCTTGTGAAAGGGTCGTTCGACTGCCAAAGGGGTCGCGACCCACAGGTTGAGAACCGCTGTCTTATGGCTTTAAAAATAATATATTTTTTAAAATATATTTTATTGATTTTTACAGAGAGGAAGGGAGAGGGATAGAGAATCAGAAAAATTGATGATGAGAGAGAACATCGATCAGCCACCTCCTGCACAGCCTCAACTAGGGATGTGCCTGCAACCAAGGTACATGCCCTTGACCGGAATCAAACCTGGGACCCTTCAGTCCACAGGCCGATGCTCTATCCACTGAGCCAAACCAGACAGGGCAATAATATATATATTTTTAAAAATATTTTTTATTGATTTCAGAGAGGAAGGGAGAGGGAGAGAAATATAGAAACATTAATGATGAGAGAGAATCATTGATCGGCTGCCTCCTGCACGCCCTCTTCTGGGGACTGAGCCTGCAACCCGGGCATGTGCTGACTGGGAATCGAACCGTGACCTCCTAGTTCATAGGTCAAGCTCAACCCCTGGACCATGCGCGCTGGGCTGTTGAGGGTTTTGCCCTGGTTCTTGGGAACACTGGGAAAATCTGGGGGTGGGAAGGAGACGGAGAACAGTTACATTCCAGGAGGAAGAGATGCTAAGAGACCGGATGTCCTCAGGTGTAGGGCTATTCAGGCCCAGCCCCTCTTCGGAGAGCCCTTTTAATGATCCAGGTGGGTTGGGGGTGGGGTAGCATTAGCTCCTTAACCCTTTTGGTTCTGAGAAGTCACAGGTAGGGGGTCAGCATAGCCCCACAAGGTGGGTGATGAGTCCTGGATATGCCCAGCTCCTTGAGTCTGAGGACCCCTTCGCTGCTGCTCCTGGGGGTCCCCAAGGCCAAGTTCCACTTGAAACGCTAAGCCAGGCTCTCAGGCGGAAGAGGAGGAGACCGCCAAGAACTGGATTGGAAGGCCAGGCCCTCCACTCACTTCCCTGGTGTTGCCCAAGCGCCCACGCTCCCGGCGAGAGTCTCGTTCCACAGGCGTGGGAGCGCGCCGCGACCTGTACTTTTAAGTCAAACCCAGATCCTTTCTCATATGCAGGGAAGTGTGAAGACAGCGCCGCCCTGCATCCTTTTCTGGGTCCAGGCCATAGACAAGAAACGTGAGTCCATTGTGCCCACGTAAAATCCACGGCCACACCTCCAAAGCCTGCTGCCCCGCGCCGCGCCGGCACCTCCAGGTTTATTTCTCAGGCCCAGACGTGCATGGGGGGCTTGGGGCCCGTCGGGGACCCCCGCCGGCTGGGGCCCGCCTCTCAGAGCCGCTACCTGAGTCCCGCGCATTCCCGGCCGCCAGCCGCGCCGGGGTGGGGAGTGCGCGGCCGAGTCATCCTTTCCAGCCGCGCTCGCTGGAAAAGCTGGACCCGCCGCCGCGTGTGCTCGCTCTTGGCAGCCGGGCGCCGGGGCCCGCGGCCACATCATCCCGGGGCGGGGATGTGCGCGCTCGGGCCACGTCTGTGCCGCCGGGCGCGCGGCGCGGGAGGCGCCCTGCCCCGGGCCGCCCCGGGGGTGGGCGAGCGCCGGCGGGGGGCGGGACCTGGCCGGGACCCCGCGCGGTCTCTAGGACCCGCGGGACGCCGCCGGCGGGCGGTGCGGGGAGACCATCATTTGTTCCGTGGGGATGGGACGGGGCTGCTGGCCGTGGCTCCGTCGCACAGGCTCGCGCTCGCTCCCTCGCGACCTCCCGGCCCCGGGCCAAGTCGGACCGCTCGCTCGGCTCCTGCAACGGTCAGCGGCTCGTGCCGGCGCCGCGCGCGCACCCGGGGAACTTTTTTAAAATCTGAAAGCCTAGACGAGCTCGCGGGCGCTGCGAGGGGTTCGGAGCTGACTCCCCCCAGAGCGAAACCCCTCGGGTCCGCCGCCCGGGCCCCGCTCGCCGCCCGCGTGGAATGGTGCGCGCTCGCCACGGGGCACTGAGAGCCGCTGCGCCGAAGGCCGGCGACCATGGCCGCGCGCCCCCCGCCCGCGCCCCCCGCGCGCGCCCTGCTGCTCGCCCTGGCCGGGGCCCTGCTGGCGCCCCGCGCCGCCCGGGGTAAGTCGCAGAGCCAGGCGGCTCCCTGCCGATCCCCGCTCTCCTCTCCGGCCCGCCGCCCGGGGTCCTCCGCGGGCTGGGGACTGGCCCGGGGCACCTCGCGCGGCCCTGGGGGGTGGGGGCGCCGGGTGGGCGGGGCTGCCCAGCAAGGAGCGCACCGGGGCGCACAGCTGAGCCCCTGGGGCTTCGGCTACGGGCACGGAGAAGACCCCCGCCCTATCCCCACCCCCACCCCGCCCCGCCACCACCAGGTGCCAGTTCCCGGGAGGAGAGGAGGAGTTGGCTGCATCCCCAGCACGTAGCCCAGACGGCTCAGCGGGGCTGCGCCCCCTCCCCTCCCTCTCGGGTGTCATTTGCCTGAGGTCTGGGTCTTGACGGTTAGTACACGTGTCGCCGGGGATGATGCTCACGGGCCATCTTACTCGGTCAGTCCCTTAGTGACGCGCCCCAACCCCAGGCTCCGGGTAGCCCCTCCACAAGGCTCCCTCCCACCCTCCTCCCCATGGACACGGGTCGGGCACCCCCTTCCCCGCAGGTGGGCCTGCTGAGCCCCAGGGCGGTCTCCGGTTTTGTTTTGTTTTTAAAAATCGACTCTTGTTTTCTGTAGTTTTCTTTTCCTCTTGCTAATTCCGGGTCGGGTCGCTCCCAGCTGCCCGCGGTGGCCAACCTTTTGCAGGATTTTCCGCCTCCTGCCGCGTGGTCGGCTCCTAGGCTGCGAGTGAGCCCTGAGGCCACAGCTCACTTGGAAGCCGAGTGTGGCGACCACAGCTGTTCGATAGACCCAGGTCCCAAGTTCTCCCCGGGAAGGGGCACCTGTGGGTCCTCCCTGGCCATGAAGAGCACTCGCCCAGCAGGTGTCTTTGTAACAGCTTCCCCCACCGCCGCTGCCGCCTCTCGGCCGCTAGAGGCGCTGTGGGTCCGCCCCTGAGTGATGGCTGTGCCCAACCCCCCCACCCCCCACTCGGCGGTTCTGGGGTTCTGTGCACAGGCGGTTCTTCCTCCACAACCGGCCTCCATCACGACCCCTTACCACCTTCTGGTACGTTTTCCTCTGCGCCCTCTGCGCCCTCCACGCCCCGCCGCCTCCGCTGTCATGCGGCAGAGCCCCAGCTGCGCTGAAACCCAGCCAGCGAGTCAGACGCTGCAGAATGAATGGCTGGGGCTGCGGGAAGCCAGGGGGAAGCCACGAGAAAGCCGGGCAGGGGCTCTGCTGGCTGTTCAGTGAAGAGCTCTGTGGCCGGCAGATGAAATCATGGGGCTCAGCAGTGTTTGGAAAGACTTTTGCGCACGTGAGCCCCTGTGAATGTTCCTTGAGAAAGGACTTTGTCAAAACGGACACAGAATCCCAGTGTGCCCGCGGGGCCTTGCACTCGGCACGCGCTCTGTGCGCGCAGACCGAGTGCACTGAGCGTGGGTGAGTGTTGAGAGGAAAACGTTCACTCAGTCAAGCTACTACTGGGAGGCGTTGGGGGGGGGGGGGCTGTTGTTATGTTGTGACTGCAGCTGGGGGGAGCTTTTTCTTAGGGGAGGGGGGACTCGGGTAGAAAGCCAGCTGGACGGGCTTCCGGTGATGACCCGGGGTCTTACTGTTTCTTTACCCGCCTTCTCCATGTCCAGTCCTAAATCAACGGGTTCTCAATCTCGAGTCTTAGCTCCAGCCGCGCCCCAAATCGTAGCATCGAGGTTGCTTAAAATCCACACGGACAGGGAACATTTCTCCGTGTTGGCAAGAAAAAGGGAGGCATCACCGTGTGCCAAAGGCAGAGTCTGTCCTGGGGTTTGTCCCCCGGGGCCCCAGAGCCTTTGCCTGCTTGTGCCCTTCAGCGGCTGTCAGCCCCAACAGGTCCAAACAGAGCCCTGGACCCCAAACCCCCTGCTTCTGAATTCCTTCCTGCCCCAGGGTTCCCAGCCCAGAATAACACCCCCTTGCCTTCTCCAGGTGCCACACGGGAACGCCCAGAAAGGCATCCCTAGTCGTCCCTTTCTCTCCATCAGCCACCAACCTCCAAGACACATTCCGTCTTCTTTCTCTCTTTTCTGCAGAAGCCTCTGACCCCCAGCATGGCAGCCCCTCCCTGGTCTGCTGCCTTCCCCGCCTGTCCCTGCACAGTGTGCTGCTCCCATCACCACAGCCAAAGTCCCCATCCTCAGCCATGAGCTGGACCATGCAGGCTCCCTGTTTAAAACTCTCCTGGGGCTTTCCGTGGCTTCCTGTTTAAAACTCTCCAGTGGCTTTCCGTGGCTTCCTGTTTAAAACTCTCCAGTGGCTTTCCGTGGCTTCCTGTTTAAAACTCTCCTGGGGCTTTCCGTGGCTTCCTGTTTAACTCTCCAGTGCCTTTCCGCGGCTTTCTTTTGGGGAAAGAAAACCCAAACCTATGGATGCCCTAATCTCTGTCTTTCTCTCTGGCCTCTTCCTTCCCATTCCTGCTCCCTCTGCCCAGCCACACTCACTTCGCTTCCTTCCACCTTTCCAAGACGGCATTGCCATCATTTTCAAAAGCAATAGTCAATGTTTGCACGACAAGGATGCAAATACTGCTCACAGGGAGCCGCCCAGCGTTCTGTGATTCCGTTTCATCCCTTCGGCAACTTTTCGTTTTTCCTGGAGTTAACAATTGCTTTGGTTTTTAGATGTTTTGCGTTGTTTCTCATGTACTCATCTCTGTTTTTATACTCTCAGGAGGAACTGTCATATTCCTTTCAACGTTATCAAACGTGTCAGATCATCTATCCGTTGTTTGTTTTTTTCTTGATGTTCTCTCCTGGAGCTCTCTGAGCCTTTCCCATGCAGTGTGGCTGTTGTCTCTACCCTTCTTTCCAGGACGCTGGAAGCTCCTCCCGCACCCTTCCTGGCTTGTGTCAGCTGTTCCGTGAGCACCATGACTCTCTCTTTCTTAGTTTATTCCTGGTTTCTGCGGGTCACATTTTCTAGTAACTTCCCAAAGAAGGCTATGTGGGAGGGAATTTTGTTGTTGTTGTTTTTTAGAATTTGTTAGAATGTGTGCTTCACCTGCAAATAACAGAAAAGCTGACTACCGCAATGGCTTGGTTTTCTTTTTCTTTACCTTTACCTAACCCGCAGCTGGGAAGTGAGCGGCGAAGCGGTCAGTGGCACTGTGAGGGACCCTGGCTCTTACGGTTGTGTCCAGCTGCCAGGCTTCCATGTTGACCTTTGCCCTTATGCTCACTGCCTCTTGGTCTCACCATGGCTGCTGTGGCGCTTGGCATTGTGTCTGCATTCCAGGAAGCAAGAGGGCAGGAGAGGCAAAAGCAGAGCCAGCCAAATGTATTTTACCAGGAAAACATGGATCTGTCTAGAAACGTCTGCAACGGATTATCTCTTGGCCACCCTGGGACACAGGGCCACTGCCAGCTGCCTGGGAAGACAGAAAAGTAAATATTTTTAGCTGTTGCAACTAAAACCGGGCCCTGTGAGGAGGGGAGAAGGTTAGACTGCGTGTCTACACACAAATATGTTATATATTTTACCCTTGATTGCTAGTTTGTTTAGGTATAAAATTCCAAGGCGAAGTCATCGTTCCTCAGTACTTTATAAGACGTTCCTGCGTCTCTGTGCCCTTTGCTGCCCGAGACCCTATGGCCCTCTGAAGGCCTTCTTAGTACATATGGCCTGTTTTGCTTTCTGGAAACGTCTGTCATCTTTTTATCCTGGTTGTGTGCATTTCCTAATGACCTGCTTTGGCTCAGTTCTTGTGAGGAGCGGTGCTGGAAGCTCTGTAGCCGTTTCCGTTAGAAACTCCTGCTGCAGAGCCCTCCATGCGTGATTGTGCGATTTCTCCAGTGCTCTCTCCTGCACGTGCATTTTCCGAAGCTGCTGCGAGCGGCACGTCCCGGCCTCCCGGACGCATCCTCTCCTTTTCCTCCCTGTGTTTTGTCCCTTTGTATTGGGGTCCTCCTTTCTGGGACAGGTTAATGTCAGCATCCAGCCCTGCCGGTCAAGTTCCTTATGTCTGCGACCGGACGCTTCATCTCCGAGGGGTTTCTTGTTCTAGGAATGTTCTGTTTTTTAGTGTTCTGCTCGGTTTTTGGTGGTGGATACAAGACTTCTATGAACTCTCGAGTGTATTTTTATTTTTCAAACATTTTTCTGCCCGGTTCCTCCTCACAGCAGTGGCTCTTCCATTTGTGTGGACTCTGAGTCTCTTCAGTGCCTCCTTCCCGGCGGTGTGTGTTTAGTGATGAGACAACATCTTCAGCTCCCACCGCTCCTCCCGGCCCCACGTGTGGCTGGCCCGGCGGCGGCCTCGGCATTTTCTCGGGCTCCTCAGCTTCCCCAGAGACCAGCCCTGAGCCTCCAGTGAGGACTCAGAGGCCGGCTCCGGGGTCTGGGAGCTGAGCACGGCCACAGGGGCAGCATGGACATCTCCCCTTTAAGTGGGCTTTGCTTTTTTTAAAATTTAATTTTTCTATTAAATTCTTTTGTTTTCCATTTGGCCGCAGATGACCCCTCCCTCCCTGTCAGCTGCCTGGGGTCCTGAGTGCCGAGCTTGTCTGCCTCGGTGTCTCTGGAAAACCCACCTCCTGTCTGTGGGTGGCGGGGCCGTGGCCTCGCTGTGCTGGCTTCGCAGGGACTCAGGGCTCCATCCCCCCGGGACGTGGCTGGGCCCAGCTGCTCGGCCGTCGGAGGAGCCGCGCCTCCTGCTCTAGGGCCTCTCCATTCTGCGCGCCCACCTCACCTTGAAGCGTCCCGCCTCCAGGTCTCGGCCCCCAGGTCTCTCCTCGGCTCCCCCTCCCCCTCCATCTTCCAGAGCTTAGCTGCTTTCTCTTACCTGCTATCGTCTCATTCTTCATTCTGTGTTATTATTATTATTATTTACTATGGGCAAAATGCTTCTCTAAACATTTTAGTATGGTTTTTTATTGATTTTAGAAAGAGAGGACAGGAGAGGGATAGAAACATTGATGAGAGAGAAACATCCATCGGCTGCCGCCTGCACACCCCCTATTGGGGATCGAGCTCCCAACCAGGGCCTGTGTCCTGACCAGGAATCAAACCGGTGACCTCTTGCTTCATGGGTCAGCGTCCAACCCCTGAGCCACACGGACCGGGCGATGATGATGATGATGATGATATGATGGTGATGATGGTGATGATTGTGATGATGGTGATGATGGTGATGATGATATGATGGTGATGATGGTGATAATGGTGATGATATGATGGTGATGATGGTGATGATGATGATGGTGATGGTTATGATGATGGTGGTGATGGTGATGGTGATGGTGATGATGATATGATGGTGATGATGATGGTGATGGTGATGATGGTGATGGTGATGGTGATGATGATATGATGGTGATGATGATGGTGATAATGGTGATGATGGTGATGATGGTGATGATGGTGATGATGATGATGGTGATGATGGTGATGATGGTGATGGTGATGATGGTGATGATGGTGATGGTGATGATGGTGATGATGGTGATGATGGTGATGACGACGATGATGGCACCTGCGGTGGGCCTGCTGCCTCTGGAAGTCAGTCATGCTCTAGCACCGCTCTCCACACACACATCTTCTTTCCCTCCCTGGTCGTTCGGCTCTTTTCATTCCTTCCTTGTGGAAACAAAAATTACATCCATTTTTAATGTTTTGAAACTTTCTTTTAAAGTTGTATAAATACTCAAAGTCATCATACACCTAATTAGATAGACGCCGCAGCTGTGGGAGCTGAAGATGTTGTCAGGGATGTAGCTCCAGCATCGAGAAGCGAAGCACATCCGTCCTGGCGGACATGCCGCTGTAACGAACCCATCACAGTTGCAGGAGAATTCATTTATTTGTGGATCGGAGTGTGTTCCTCTTTAAGCGGAGCTGTCCCTGCAGCCTCTGTAACTGACAGACAGGTGTAAGGGGCATGTGCAGAGGTTGCCTTTGTGCCGAATGGCCATCCCATGGCCCCTGGCTGTGCGCCCGCCAGGAGCCACGTGAACCGCGGAGTGTGCGATCCTAACCATCAGCTCCCTGGGACTGAGAGACTGACATGGACATCCTCTATCCCAGTGGTTCTCAACCTTCCTAATGCCGCGACCCTTTAATGCAGTTCCTCATGTTGTGGTGACCCCCAACCATAAAATTATTTTTGTTGCTACTTCATAACTGTAATTTTGCTACTGTTACGAATTGTAATGTTAATATCTGATATGCAGGATATATTTTCATTGTTACAAATTGAACATAATTAAAGCATAATGATTAATCACAAAAACAATATGTAATTATATATGTGTTTTCCGATGGTCTTAGGTGACCCCTGTAAAAGGGTCGTTCAACCCCCAAAGGAGTCGAGACCCACAGGTTGAGAACCGCTGCTCTAGATAGAATGTTTTAGGAAATTGTTTCTGCTCATTTTTAGTAGTTGTTTCTTTACAGGTGTTTCTTTTAATATTTTATTAAACCTAAAGTTTTTAGCCCGGCCGGCGTGGCTCAGTGGTTGAGCGTCAACCTATTAACAGGTTGAGCGTCAACCTATTAACCAGGAGGTCACGGTTCAAATCCTGGTCAGGGCACATGCCCGGGTTGCGGGCTCTATTCCCTGTGTGGGGAGTGCAGGAGGCAGCCGATCCGTGATTCTCTCATCACTGATGTTCCTCTCTCTCTCCCTCTCCCTTCCTCTCTGAAATAAAACAAACAAACAAACAAACAGAAACCACTGCAGTTTTCCTACCAGCCCAGGTCACTGACATGGCGTTCGCTGGGAGCTTGGGGCAGGGCTGTCCTGAGACCTTTGCAGCAGGGTCTCCTCCCGCCCTCCTGAAAGAACCCAGCCCGTGGCCCTGCCACAGCCCTCCCCGTCCCGCCCCCGAGGAGGGGACAGGCCTCAGGGGTGAGTACCTTCTCCTGGCCAAGGCTGGACCCTCTCTAGACCCCCCGAGGGCGGGTCCCAGGTCCCAGCCTCACCCTGACCAGCCCTCTGTGACCAGTGCCCCACTTGCGGAGTCAGCACGTCTGGAACCACGAGAGTGTGAGTTTGTTTGGTGTTAAACTGAGTGGTAACGCAGCTCTAGCAAACTATCCGCCGGTGGAAATGTTTGCGCGGAACCCCACGCTCTCCGACAGGCTCCCACTCATCCTGCCTCCCCGAGCCTGACTCCCACCCAACCTCCCAGGCCTCCCACCAGCACTCGGGATGGAGAGAGGAACTTTCTTTACCCGTCAGCATCTGTGTCACCCCCAGGCCACGGCGAGAGCTTGCTTCCAGGCAGCTGCGGAAACAGTGCAGTCCTGGGGGTAGCTGGGGACCCCCGTCTGTCCACCTGCTTCTGGAAGCTCTGGCCTCCCGGTCAGGTCAGGGGACCCGCCCAGACCTGTGGACAGACCTGCCACTCTTCCCGGCGGGCAAGGCAGGCTCCGCCTGCAGCTGGGCCAGGAGAGCGAGCCCTGGGCTCGTGTTGAGCTCTATTTGTCATTAAAGTGGGAGAGGACGTATGTTTCCCATGAGATCAGAGGTCACGTGACTCTGAGTAGCTTCTGAGAGCCTGGTTTTGCTTTTTTTTTTAAAGATGTTTTCAGAGGGGAAGGGAGAGGGAGAGAGAGAGAGAGAGAGAAACATCCATAGTAAGAGAGGATCATGGATTGGCTGCCTCTTGCACATCCCCACTGGGGATCGAGCCTGCAACCCGGGCCTATGCCCTGACCGGGAATTGAACTGTGACCTCCTGGTTCATGGGTCAATGCTCAACCACTGAGCCATGCCAGCCAGGCAAACTCACAGTATTTTAAAAGTACGTTTTTTCAGCCTGTGCCCTATTTATTTTTAGAACACATTTCTCTATCGGTGGTTTACCATCAACCCACTGTAGAAAGAGCGTGACAATGAAGCCCAGAGCCCAACGTTGAGAAGTGGGTTATGAAAGGAAACGGGAAGTGAGTGTTGCTGAAGGGTGTTCATATGAATAAAAGCCGGGTGGCCTAATTAGGTACGATTCTGGGATATGGACTAGTGAGGCCCACAAATTAGCATGCCATTCTCTTCCTGTTTACATCCAACGGGACAACTTGGGGTTAGGGGTGCTGACCCCCCCACCCGCTCCCTGCACGCATTCAAAAGTCCGCTTATAACTGTGACTCCCCCCAAATCTAACTGCTAAGAATAGCCTACTCTTGACTGGAAGCTTACCAATAACATAAGTAGTCGATTAGCACATATTTTGTGTATAATATGTATTTAAGACTGTATTCTTACAATGCTAGCTGGAGAAAAGAAAACAGTATTAAAATCATAAGGGAAAATACATTCATAGTGTTTGTTGAAAAAAATCTGCCTATAAGTGGACCCGAGTTATTCAAACCCGTGTTGTGGTGTTCAAGGATCAAATCTGTGTGTGTGTGTGTGTGTGTGTGTGTGAGAGAGAGAGAGAGAGAGAATAGTACTGGGTTTGATTTCCTAATATTTTATGGAGGATTATGTCTAAGTTGGTAAGATATATTGGTTTGTAATATTCTTCTTGTTATATCCTCATCAGAGTTACTGAGGCCTCAGAATTAGAAGGGTTACCTCCCTCCTGTAGTTCGTGAAAGAGTTAGAGTAAGATGGTTATTATTTCTCTCTTAAGTGTCTGGTAGAGTTCATCAGTGTGGCCATGTGGACTGGAGAGGGGTGTACACGTGTGCATGTGTGTGTGTTGGGGGGAAGAGGTTAATCATGAATTCAGTGTCTTTATCAAACACAAGGCCATACAGGTACATTTCATTCTTGTGCCAGCTTTGGTCATGTGTGTCTTTCAAAGAACGTGCCCATGTCATCTGAGTTAACGAGTTTGTTGCATAATTTTTTTCACATTTTCTTATCATTTTAATGCCTGTGTCCTCTATAATGATCACCCTCGCCTTAATTCCTGGAATCGGTGAATCATGCTTTCCCTCACTTTTCCTTGCATCTGGCTAGGAATGGAGCATGATATCAATGTTGCAGACAACGTGGGTCTCAGATTTCCTCCTTTCCCTTCTCTCGCCTTCAGAGTTCCTGTCCCTCCACTGCGTCTTCGATTTGCCCCTCTTATAGCTTCTTCTGGCAGATCCTTAGGTTACTGATTTAGAACCTCTTTCCATTCCTGCTTAACCATCTGGAAATATAACAACCCTCATCCACACCCTTAACTGCATATTACACAGTCTATAGGCTGTGTCGTCCTTATATTTCAGTTCAAAACATTTCAAAACTTTTCTTGTAATGATTTTCTCTGACTCGGGTTTTAGAATCCATGGCCTACCTCCCACATAGCTGAGGGTTTCTAAAGGCACCTTTTTGTTCTCGAAGCACAGATTCTAGGATTTTCATCTTCACGTCTGTTGAGATGGGTCTCATACCCCAGCTGATCACCTGTCGGTGGCTGTCGACGGGCCGCTGGAAGGAATGCGTCTCCTGCCGTTGGTAGCTGGGTCCCCTCCACCGACGGCATAGCTGTCTGACGGTGCGAGCACCTCTTCCATAGACTTACCGATGCTTTGGTTACGATTTCTGCCAATGACTAGGATACCAGTAGATGGCCTTGAATTTGAGGGGCCCAAGTGTCTGTTTCTCCTTTTATTTCTATCATTTTCTTCATGAATTTTGAAACTCTTATTAGGCTTATACACATCTAGGATTGTCCTGTCCACCCTTTGTCGTGATCACATTTCCTCTTTCCCTGAAGTAGTAGTTCTTCTCTCTGTGTCTGCTTTGACTGATGCTGATATAGCCATGTCCGCTTTCTTATGCGCAGCGCAGGAACATATAGGCACAGAGTATCTTTTTCCATTCTTCTTCTTATTATTATTTTTACTTTCAATCTATGTATTGATGTTTGAAGTGCATGTCTTGTCAACAGTAACCAGCTGACCTTGCATTTTAATCCACTCTGAGGGCCTCTGCCTTCAAAACAGAACATTTAATCCAATTACATCTAATCTAATTACTCCCACGGGGGAGTCGAGTTCATTATCTTGCTGTTTCTTTTATATCGGCCCCGTGCATTTTTGCTTCTTTTTTCTTCCCTTCCTGTTTCCCTTCTGATGGGGTGGTTTCAGCATTCCGTTCCTGAGGCTCCGTTTCTTAATTCGATCAGGGTCCTTTTCAGTGGCTGCCGGGGGATTAGACTGCAGATCTTGAACTTGTCGCCGCTCTCCTGGGAGTCGGAGGAAGGAGCCCGGTCCTGCTGGGAGCCCAGCCCGGCTCAGTGCGGTCAGCGTGGCGCTGTGTCCACCAGATCCACAGTTTGGCTTTTCTTACGTCGAAGTCCTGGATCCACCTGGCAGTTATTCTGCGAGCGAGTGAGAACTAGGAACCGCTTTCTTTACAGACGGCTCCCCCGTTGTGGGCACTATTTCATTGCAGTTGACCTGAATGCGACCTTGGTCAGATCCTAACTCGGCGGACATATTTGGTCTGATGGCCTTTTCATTTGCTCCTATGGGCTGCCTCTCCGGACGCCAGCACCGCGTGCTTACCGACTGCCGCTGGCCGTTCTCACATCCAGTGGGTCCAGGGCGCTCACACAATCTTCACACTCTCCCTGTGCCCTCTCGCTATTTCCCGTGTGAACTTCAGAACCTGGGAGAAAGCTCCGTGAGTGTGGCCAGGGCTCCCTGAGGTCGCAGGCACGCTCCGAAAGGAGTCAGCCCCTCTGAGTCAGCCCTGGCTGCGCTCCGCCTCCCGGAAGCTGCGTCCTCCATGCTCCTCCGCCTGCTTTTCGGGGGTCCCTGCGTCGCCCGCCAGTGGCATTATGGTTGTCAGTCATCGTCACGTCACCTCCGCCAGGTTTCTAGGCGAAGACCTTTTAATTCACATAACAAATTTACTGTTGGGGTTTTTGGCATCTACTAAGCAACACCTCTCTTCACCTCTTAAATTCAGAGCTAATTGATTACACGGGAGATGTGGCCGAGTGTGCTTGCGGGGTGACCCACACGTGAGACCATCAGTCTTGCTGGATCGTATGGGATCTTGCCTCAGGGTCCCTGCCCTTGACGCCTGGCAGAGGGAGGCCAGGAGGAAGGCACTGTCCGCAGACAGGCCCAAGGGGAGAAGGAGGGCCCAGAGGAAACTGAGCCACATGTCCGGTCCCTCCTCCCGACGTCTTCTATCTTGTCCATCACTGTGCCCTCCCAGGGGAGGTGGGTGGGAGGGGAGGCCAGGGACCAGCTCCTGCCCCCAGAAAAAAGGGGTGGAGGAGTTGAGAGAAGGAGACCCTCTTTCAATAGTTCCTATTGCAGTTGAGTTTTTCTTCCTTATGTTTATCAACACTTTGTGACGCTTTTTTGAATTGTCAGTTCCCATCCTTGGGTCACTTTGTAATTGAGGCATTTGTCTTCTAGTGATTTGTGAAGAGCTATTTGTATATTATGGCACCAATCTGTGGTGAGCCATCATGTTGGATGAACAGCAGTGTTATTCGGTTCTTACCCACATCTTTAGGTGTTCTTTTCCTAGTTATTTTTCTTTTCTTGTCGTTATAAATGGGATCCAATTTTATTTCAGTAATATTATTTTCTTGTAGTGATTTATTTACATACATTCTGGGACCTGCCTGCTTATAAAAAGTATCTTGCTGTTTTGAGTAGATGTGCGGTTGATTTTCTTGGGTTCCCCGGGCAATTAATCACGTCACCGCCACGTGATTTCTCTTTCCTAACATTGACTTCTCCGCATTCCCTGCCATTGCTTCCTCGCAGCCTCTCGAGCACAAAGAACCGTTTGGAAACTGGGCAAGGAGCAGGCATCCCTTTGCTGTGAAGGCCCCGGAGCCTCACCACTGACTAGGATATCGACTGCGGGTTGAAGGCGCAAGTTCGTTATTTTAAGGACGAATCTGTTGCTAGTTTTGATGTAGGAATTTTTTTTAATCCGCCCTGGATATGGAATTTCATTAACTGTCTTTGAGGCACTAACTAGCGCGCCATGTCTTTCCTGTTTCTCTCTCTCTCTGCACCCTTTGACCTCCTGGCGTAATTGTTCGCTGCTATTGATATAATTAGTCAGTGATGGATTTATTGCCCGGCATGAAAGCATCTTTCCGTTGTCGGGACCCGGCCAGCTCTTTCACGTTATGTCCCATTATTTAATGTGCTGCTGAATTTCATTTCCTGTGTTCTCATTAGGCGTTTTCACATCTTTAGGAAGAGGGTAACATGGTCTCCCATCAGCTGTTTACTGACACAACAAGCCTGCTTGATCAATTAGGCCTAGAGTCAACGGCTCTAGACAGTAAAACATTTCTTTAGTTCCCGAGTCTGCGAGGCAGGGACTCACGTCCGGAAGTTCTGGCCTCAGCGAGGCTGCCCGCTATGTCTGAGCGTCCACGGGCTGTTGGTGAGTGGCTGGGTCTGCCCCGAGTGTTTCCCCATCCCTCCAGCAGGCCTCGCCCGGAACATCGTCCTTTGGTCCTGGACAAATCACCACACAGGGACGTGCCCCCAGCAAGAGCAACCTTTGTGCCTTGATTTTAGGGTGCGGTCAGGGACTGCTGTTCAAACGCCAGGCTGTCTGAGACCGTGGGTCTACCAGATGGCCTGCATCGGAATCACCCACGGGAGCTTGTCTGGAATTCAGATTCATACCTCACGTGGCCCCCCACCCCGAATCAGGATCTCATCTCTGCCCGGGGAGCAGAGAGCTGCTGATCCATCAAGCTCCTCACATAATGCAGCACAGCGCGGCGTCGGCCCGCGGGGGTCTAGGCAGGCCATGCTCCACCAGCGTCCCAGTTCCGTGGTGAGGACATCATGACGTCATGATCTGTGCATATCCCCTGTGCTGCTATTTACTTCATTAGCACTTTTTCTTTATTTATTTTAAAATGTCCTTTAAGTCACATACACACTTATTTAGAGAGGAAATCGGGTCCGGGCGGCATGGCTCAGTGTTGACCATCCACCTGCGAACCAGGAGGCCACGGTTCGATTCCAGGTCAGGGCACAGGCCCGGGTTGCGGGCTTGATCCCCAGTGTGTGGCATGCAGGAGGCCTGTGAGGACGTCCCTGCTCCAGAGACCCGCGCCCTCAAGGGTGGTCGGCCAGTGGCTGGGAGGCAGTAGGCGTGTGGTACCAAACAGACTTGGTCCTCATTAAAGACTTGTTAGGGACTGAGAGGGAATACCCGTTCCCCCCTTGACCTCATGTTACGCCATAGAGCATCTCCCGTCCAGCCAGCTGGGGGTCCGACCCTGGGAAGGGCGCTGGGGGTGCTGGGTCCTGGGAGATGGAGGGTGGAGGCTGGGTTCCTTCAGTAAAGATCCCATACCCACTCAGTGACCTTTGACCTAAAGTCAAGGGAGGGGCCAAGTCACAGGGACAGAAGGGAGGGCGCAGAGGCCTCCACTGACCTGTGGGTGCTTTTCATGGTCCACTCCTTGGGGTGAGTCCCAAGGTCCCTGGACCCCGGGTGCTGGATCAGAGGTGGAGGGTATGGAGATGTCACCTGGAGCCTCGGGCTCAGGCCTCTCGCTGGAGGAGAGGATTCTGGGAGGTCAGTGCACAGGTGGACGCTGTGTTAGTCAGGAGGTTGGCCCTTTCTCCTGTGACCCTCGACCCGCACCGTCAACCAGGGAGCATTTCTGTGCCTGTCACTCGACAGCTTCCAGACCTTGTTCCCTCTGTCATGCTCATCGGCACCTTCGCTGAGCGTGTGGAGGGCCCAGGTGCCGAGCTGTGCGGGGCTCAGAGTGACGCAGCCCCTCTCCCAGGACGCCAGCTCCAGGTGGCCAGCTCCCAGGAGGAGCCACAGCGCAGAGAGGGCCTCCGAGAACCTTCTGCAGCTCTCCAGGGGGGATAGGGCCACCTGTCCATCAAACTGGACACCCCATTGATTGGGGCGGGGCCAGCAGAGGGCAGAGCTGGAAGTCTGAAGCAGTAGGGACATGGTGACGGGGTGCAGGGCCGGGCGCTGGTGGCCTGGCACCGTCTTTGTGCTGAGAAGGTGGGGCCTGGGCCTCAGGCGCCTCTCACACAGCCCAACCTCCCGAAAGTTGGGTCAGTGCCTGCCTCCCAAGCCCAGCTTCCTCTAACTTAAGCCAGTGGTGTGGGTGCGCCACAGGGAGGGTGGGGAGAGGGGGCCCAGGCAGACGAGTGTGGCAGGAAAGGGTGGCAGGTTAAGGGGAGAGGGCACAGGGAGGGCCTCAGACCACGGTGGCTCTGAGCTGAGGTGACTGTGGCCAGGCGAAGGCCTAGGTCTGCGCTACCTTCTGCCAGGGGTGTGAACGCTGGGGGGGCATGTGGCTTCCCCGAGGCTCACTCCCCCCACACCCTCTCGGCTTACTCTCCCCACCCCCTCATCCGGATGAGGCCCAGAAATCAGGATTTTAAAAAGATTCCCAGGTGATTCTAATGTGCAGCCAAGGTTGAGAACCACTGATCTAGAGCCTCATGTGTGAGTAAGTGTGTATGTGTGTATATATGCATGTACACACGTGTGAATGAGCATACAAGTGCATGTATGCATGTACGTACATCTCTGTGTGAGTGCATGTGTGTATGTGTGCACACATGTGAGTGTGTGCATATACTCACACACGTGTGAGTGTGTGCATGCATGTGTGTGAACGTGTGTGAATGTATGTGCGCACGTGTAAGTGTGTGTGGGTTGAGTGAATGCATGCATATGTGTGTGCATGTGTGTGACTGAGTGCATGTGTGTGTGTGCCCGTGTGTGTGTTCATGCGTTTGGGAGGAGTTTCTCTCCATGTGGCTCTAATTTATGCTGATCCCGTCAAGTTAGGAAACATAATTGTGTTATTTCCACAGAAAGTGGATGAGAGCGTTGCTCTGCTCCCCACCCAGCCCGCCTCACGGAAAACAGTCTCGCGGACACCGACACTTGGGGAGAGTCACGAGGGGCCGCGCCAGTGGGGACGCCCTCCGAGCCGCTGTCCCCTCTGCCCGCGGCTACTGGGGAGCAGGAGGGGAACGCTGCCCGGCCTCCTGGGCAGCCGCTCACCCCGTCGCCTGCTCTCGCCCAGGCTGTGTCTGCGGGCGGGCTGATCGTGGGTGGAAGCGGGAGGGATGGAGAAGAGGAAATCGATAGAGATGTGGCTTTTGACACTGAAATCACAATATCGATCTTTCAGAAATGTCCAGTTTTCGCCTAGAAAAGAGGCCGAGGGGAGGCGTGTGGAGGACTCTGCCCCTTTCCCCGCGTGTGACGGCGCCGGCACTCATGTCGGCAGATGCCGGGGTCAGTCTCATCTCCAAGTGGTTTCCGAGGGCACGGATGCTCGGACTCGCAGAGTTCATCAGCATCTGCCCGCCATCCTGACGGCTTCACCCTGAGGTCGGGGCTTCCGAGGACAGCTGTTTAGCGGGCGTCCGGGTGGCTCCTGTCCCCCAGGACGGCACGCCCCGAGACCGACGCTTTGCCTGAGCGTGCTCGCATTAGACGCCACAGGCCCAGCCGGGGGGTGCAGGCCTCGGGGTGTCCGCGGGTCATTATCTGAGAGTGCACAGCTCCCAGGTCTCACGTCCGTATGTGAACATGTGTTACAGAGAGAAACCCAGTTCTAAGTATCGGGTAGACGGCTATGGGCTCGCAGCCTGTGCCAGACACGGGCTTCCGTGATGGCTGGAGGCGTGCAGGCCCGCAGGTGGCTCTCTGTTGCGCGGAGAATTCGTCCCGGCAGTTGGGTCAGACAAGCAGGCCGATTAGGAGGACCCGGTTCCTCCCGGGGTGCCTTCTCCGGGAGCTGAAACTCCCGTGCTCCCCCGCAGCACAGGCCGCGGGGCGCTGAGCCTCCAGGTCTGTGCCGCAGGAAACACTGTCGCGCGCGGCATGGATTGGGAATAATTGCCTCGAAGGCGTTCTCATGTGAACTTCCGGTTTGGGAACTAGAACGTGTTCCACCGAATCGATTGGAATTCTTTGGCTTTGGCAGCCAGGAAACTATTGACGGGAGCCGGACCCAGGGCTGCCAGAGCAGACGGGGCTCCCACTGCCGCCTGGGGTTCCGATGAGCACCAAGTGGGCTTCAGTGTGTCCCCATCATCTGCGAGTCAGATGGAACTGGGAGTCAGACTTTGTTAGCGGCATCTGGCCACTCGACAGAGACCCCAGTTTATGGTTTGCTCTCAGAAACAGTAACTCTCCAGGGACAGTCCTCGGTGAGGGAGGCTTTGTGATTGTGAAAGTCCACGTGGATGAGAAGTGGAGGAAATGTCAGCTCCAGCCGTCCCGCAGAATAAAAATGAATGTTCTCTAGAACAAAGTCCAATGTAAACAAGTAAAAATGTTTAAATAAAAGCTAAATGCACGAATGTTGCTACACATCGGCTAAACAGCTGAAAGGTGCTTAAAATTATATAAAATGTCCTTGTAATGAATGTTCTTAGTGTTTCTAATAACAGTGTCTCTGACAACAGTTTTCACTTTATTATAAATACACAAAAGTAAAAAGTATAAAACAAAATAAAGGCTAAAAAGCATATAAAAGGGGACCGATAGTTCACACCTGTTGCACTCCTAATTGGACCGACACCTTTTTGCTCCTCGCGCACCCATTTCCTACACGGCCCTCTTTGCTGTTTGTGTTCATGTCACGTAGGGAGACTTGGTCTACGAAACCCTCCTCTCCCGCCCCCATCTCCTCTGGGTATCTCCCCCGCCCGCCCCCCATCCCTCATGAATGGCTCAGTCCTACCTGTTGGAAGGTTTTCTTTATGATGATCGGCTACTGAGGTGTCAGTCGGCCAGGGCCTGGTCATGGCAGAATGAATGGGACACAGTCAGAATGAATGGGACACAGTCACATTTCAGATCCAGCAAAGCCCCCCAGGAGGGGGCCCTGCCTTCTTCCCGTCCTCACCCTGCCTCCCTCCTGCGACCTTAGTGCAGGGAGGTGGGGGTGGGACCTCCTCTTGCTGGTTCAGCTGAGCTCAGGGTGTATGACCAGGAGCTGAGGAGGAGAGGAGGCCGCAGGCTCCCAGGGTCGCCAAGGATGACACCTCAGTGCTAACTGTAGAGACGCAGAGTCCATTTAGAACACGCATGCGGCCTTAGGGTGGATTTTAAACCAGGGCAATGACGCTCTGCCCTCAAATGCACGGGTCCCAGGAGATGCCTGTTAGCCAGTACGGATCGGCCAGCTCCATCGAGTGTGGGAACAGGTGGGTGTTATGAGGAAGTGGATTAAGGCTCCTAAATGGAACTGTTTCTTTACCCGTTGATCCAGGTAAAGTGAAGCAAGGACTTAAAAGCAGGGAGGCACCTTGTTCAGTTCCAAAAACGAAGCACAAAAGTATTTCTCATTGACATTATTCGCACGGCTCCCAGGTCGTCCTGCAGGCCTCGTGGCTATTGGTCAGATCGCCTAGAATGAAGACTCCTCAGAACCCGGGGCTCTAACTGGATGGTATGATAGGTTTTTATGATCCTATTTGAGTCTCGAAAGTAGGCTTCCCCTTTGGGTCTTCCAAAGTCCACATGCAAAGTCAACAATTAGAACATGGAAAGTTCCAGGAATCCCATCGGCAGCCGCCTCCAGGGGCCCCTTCACCCTGGTCCTTCGGCCTTGGGGAGGCACCCCCGACTCGCTGCCCCAGGCTCACGTCACCTCCAGCCCCACCGTGAAGTCAGGGCTCCCAGCCTCGCCCTGTGTTCACCCCCGTCCTGCCCCAGCCGCAGGGCTCCTACAGGGCAGCCCCGCAGGTGGCGAGGGGGAGGGCGCCCCTGCCGCAGGGGCAGGAGGCAGAGGGTGTGCCCGTGTTGCGTTTTGGAATTCTGAAGACATTTTCTCACCAACACCCCTGGGCTGTCAGGTCCACACACTCTCACCGACTTAAAGCTCAGAGCGCGTTTTTCTCATAAGATGAGGGGTTCTGAATGGTAAGCCAGGCCATTCGAGTTCATCAGCGTTTGAGAGCCAGCCTTGGGGCTCCCCGAGGCCACGGAGAGTGCACTCAAGTTCATGGCGGCAGCGGCGCCCACGCGCTCTGGGGCACGGAGGTGCCACTGGGACTCAGCTCTCCCCGGGCTCGAGCTGCAGGTGCGCACTCGTGAGCCGAGAAGGAAATATCAGGCTCCCGTGATGACAGTTCCAATTAGGGCTCCTCAGTCCGCCGTTCTGGTCCTAATTCAGCTTTTCAGAAGTGATTTCCTGCTGGGAAGATAACGAGCAAGTTGCTCAGATGAGGATCCTGGCTGACTCGCTCCTTTCTCACCAAAGAGGCGTGAATCGGAGCTCTGGCTCAGCAGCGGGACTCAGTGGGCTCGGGTCTGGGCTGTGACCTGCCCGGGACCATCCATCGCTGGGGGAGCTAGAAATCGCTCACCTGTCAGACCCTCCGAGACGGGACTATGCCCTGGTGCGCGCCCCCCCCCACCCCCCCGCACCCCATACCATCATGATCACAAGGCTGTGGACCCGTTCATCTGTGTGGGAATAACTCATTCAATACGCGTGTGCACACGGGGCCCAGCCGCAAATTTGCCCGGCAGTGCCCCGCAGACTGGGGGCGGGCGGTGGCGGCAGACAAAAGGATGAGTCCATGAACCAAGTTGAGCTCCTGAGAATGGAGCTGCCAGGAAAGGAGCAAAACGGGAGGGTGAACAGGAGAGAGCCTCGGGTGGGAGGAAGGGTGCTGGGCGAGGCAGCCTCTTGGGCTGATCCTGGAGCTGAGACCTGAAGAGGGAAATGGGGGAGGGGGGGTGTGTGGGAAGGGTTGAGAGCAGAATAGTCTCATGCAAAGAGCATGAGACAAGGCCCAGCTGGGCAGTGAGTGGTCAGCAGGGGGTCGGTGTGGTCACGGCAGGAGGAGCGAGGTGGAGCGATCGGGCGATGAGGTTCCGGAACGTGGGGGACCCAGGACGTGTCTGAGTTTCATGCCCAGTGTCTCTTGGCCAGAGGGACTGGGTGTTTCGTGTGCGGCTGCAGCGGAGACCCTGGTCCTTGGCTGTGTGGGTGGCCTCCTACCTGCAGGATCTGTTGGGCTGTGGGCAGTGGCTTCGCTGCTCTGCGCCTCAGTTTCCGCCCTGGTTCAGTGGGGATAAACATCACAGGGTTGTTTGAGGTTTAAACAAGTTAAACTTACAGGGGAGCATGGGGCTCGATGGCTAGCCGCTGTTCGCAGTGTCCCCGCTGTAGCCTGTAAGTGTCACTGACTGTGTAACCTCTGCTCAGCGTCGCCCTTCACCCCGAGAATAGTTCTCTCGCACCCGCTCTCCTCCAGCCTTCACGTGCTCCGTTCTCAGGAGGGAAGGTCCCGACACGAGTCAGGCTCATGCTGCGCTGAGAGTAAACCCACCCTGTGCCTCGGAGGACCGGCCACGGTCCAGGCCTTGCCGCCTCCTGCACTTCGGCCCACCCTCCCTCCAGCCCTTGGCCCCCTTTCCCAGGATGTTAGCCACACGGACTGCCTTTCTGTCCTTAGAACCCCCCGGCTCTCTCCTGCCCCAGGCCGTTTCCCTTCTTGTTCTCTTGCTGGGAAGCCCTGCCCCCGTTGAACTCCCATCAGACATCTCTCCCTTCAGGTTGGGAGAGGGAGGACCTGTGGGTGAGGAGGGCTCTCGAAGGGTTTAGTTAAGAAGTAGGAGAGGCTAAGAGCTAAAACCAAGCACAGAACCCCGACTGGAGGCGTTGACTCCGGGGGTAACAAAGGACTGCGTCTAAGACGTGCCCGGCCACGGGCCTCGGAGAGCGGGGAGCAGGGAGCGGTGGTGGCATTGGCGGACACGTGGGAAGGGAAATGTTTTGTTTCCTGGCCAGGGCCAGGAACCTTTGATGGTTAAACGTGGTGAATCGGAGGTGATGGCGGTACCAAGACACTGAGATGAAGCATCCAGTGCATATTGTAGCACATACTGTGCTGGAGGGACTCGGCCACATGGATAAATATTGATTTGGGCAACATCTGCTTAAACATTAATGAGCTCTCTGGGGGGCAGTAGGAGTGGAGAGGGAAGATGGCCAAGAGTGAAGACTTGGGGGTGTTCAAGTCCCCCAAGGAGGGAAGGAGGCCAGGGAGAGGAGTGTGGGTGGAGCACGGCAAGACCCGGTCAGAGGAGTGGAGTAAAGCCAGATCCTAAAACCGGGGGCCTCCCAGCTGCATGTCCATTTCAGCAGAAGGTGGTCAGCGGTGGCCAGTGATGACCAGTGATGGCCAGTGGCGCAGTGAGCACGTTGGGGAGCCTGGCGTGGGACCGGGTCTTTCCTGGAGACGCAGAGGACGGCTCTTTCATTGTTGTCTGACTCGGTCAGTCAGTGTACAGTAGGGAATGGAATAAACTAGTTCCCACCTTTGTCCTTTCACTGTTCATTTCTAAAAGTCGCTCCTGGGCCTGGCCGATGTGGCTCAGTGGTTGAGCATCGACCTATGAACCAAGAGGTCATGGATTCAATTCCGGGCTGAGGGCTCCATCCCCAGTGTGGGGCGTGCAGGAGGCAGCCTGCCAATGATTCTTTCCCTCTCTCTCCCTCTCTGAAGTCAATAAAAAAATATTTTTAAATAAATAAATATAAAAAAGCCACTCCTGCAGTGCAGATCTTAACCATGAGGTCCCTTCCCCTTCTATCATTTCTTACAAAGTAAACTTTGAAAAATTGTGACCCCGCCTCCAAAATCCCTGCCCACGAAGTCCCACGGCACGTCTTATCCCCGTGACGAAGGCAAGGCGAACCGATGCGTTTGAGATGGAAAGGGCTTGGGGTTCGCTCTCATTTCTGCCATTTATCCGTGAGCGGCATTGGGGACGATCCTCATGACGATAGTTCCATCTCGCCATCTGTAAAATGGGACTCGCGATGGCTTCGTTGACGGGCAGAGGTATAAGCATACACGTTAACGTTGTCAACGGGTGTGAGTGATTCTGCTGCCCCGGACGGAGGCACTGTGGGCAGGCAGAGTTGTTTGTGTGTGTGGCCGAAGACACTTGTGCGTGGGGTGTGAATCCACTGGAGACATCTATGCGATGCTGGCTTTCTTTGAATTTTGACATGTAAAACATCTTTTCAAAATTGCAATTGTTCTCTGGGACGTGGTTTCTTTTCTTTCCAAAGTCAGGACCGGAGCCAGGTCTCGTGGCTGCAAGAAATTCCTTGTTCACCATCTCGGAGCCCCTAGGGGGGCATTGGGTGGGCCCGGGCCTCCCTCAGTAAGATGGGCAAAGCGGGCTTGGCCAGAGCAGGACCGGGGCCGGACGGATGGCAGCCACGCCCGGCGACTCACCCCGGGGGTCTGGAGTCCCTCTGGGGCAGTGTCTTCATTGCTGGCTTTTTCAAGACCAGAAAAGTCACTGCTGCAAAGGTTCCTGCCCCAGGAACGGGCCTGGCACTCCCGCCTGACCAGCTGTAATCGGTGCAGAGACGGCGAGCTCAGATGAGGAGCCGCGTGCAGGCACAGGCTCCGGGGGAAGCAGGCGGTTGTTAGAGAGGATCATTGTTGGAAACCGAAGCATCCGCTGTGCTCCTTTCCTCTGTGAGACCAAAGGCAACTGGTCATTTCCTTCCAGCAAAACAGGGTCAGGGGCCCAGGGGCCCCTCCCCAGGCTCGGCAATTTCCACGTTTTTTTTCGGCAACTGAGCTTCGACGATGCCCAAATATTGTGAGAAACAAAAATGTATGCAAACTGTTTTATAAGGTCGTTTCCCCCCGCGCCCCCCCCCCCCCCCCCCGCCACGTGTCTATGGCTTGAACGTTCACATCATTCAAGACCTGCTTTTATGGTTTGTCAACAAGACCAGTCCGTCAAATACCTTCTGCTGTCTCACCGCCGTGCAGAACGCGTTCTGCCTGTCCATGCCCCACAAATACGCTCTTCATTTGCATCATCTGAGAGAAATGCCCGGGTGTGAACACATAGGAAGCGCTCATGGGCAGAGCCTTCTGATCGCAGACACTGCTGGGAGGAGGCGGGGCAGCCAGCTGAGAAGCGGAGTGATGGCCCCTCCTCCCGGGCGTGGGCAGTAAATCCCGCTCAGCCACGGCAGCCACTGGTTTCTTAAAAGGGTTGCGCAACCTCCTGCAGCGCCGGCGGCCTGTTCTCCTGGGGGATTTGGAAATAACGCCTCTTGGAAGAGAAAACTGCAGCGCGAAGGCCTGGTTTTGGGTGGAAATGCTGGAACATGTAGGTGAAAGGGTCAGGACAGGGAGAGGGGGCCGGAGGCCGAGCATGTTCTTCATCGTGGTCCCTGCGGCTTCGGCCTGAGGGTCAGGCAGGGACCCTCGAAGGTGGCCCAGCTTCCCGGGTGCAAGACGTGGGACAGGGGGGCACAGGGACGGACAGGGCAGCGTCTTCAGGAGGAGGGTCCCGGCGCCGTAGGCAGAGGGGACGGGTCCAGGGGACGCGAGGCAGCGTGGCCTGGAGGAGAAAGATGGGCTTTCTGCATGGAAGACGTCAGGTCGAGGGCGCCCCTCACAGGCCACAGGGAAGAATGGGTGTTGAAGGGTGAGTGAGAGGGTGAATGAACGCAGCGACAGGGTGGCAGCCCACCTCTGGGACCAGGACGCACGGTGGTTCGGCTCCTGGGGGCGCTGGTCCTGAGGGGGGTGTCTTCCCCCGGAGCCCCTGCTTGTAGCAAGGACGCTGCCGTACCTGGGCTCGCGGAGAGCAACAAAGTCCAGCCACCAGGCCAGGCCCCTTGATCCAAGAGTCCACACAGGGTGGCTCCTCTGCAGCCTGGAGGTGGACATGTGGTCCTCCACGCAGCTGGCCCTTCCCTCCTTCCCAGCCGGCCCTCCGCCGGGGCCGCCGATGCCCCCACCGGGAGCCCCTCCTCCGGCACAGCAGCCCCGCATCCTGTCGGGGTGCATGCAGGTTCAGCCCCGGAGACCCAGCTCCTCCAGCCCCAGCCCCATACCGCCCACCCCTGCTTGCCTGTGCTCATGGCCCTCTCTTCCCCCCTCCTCCCCACGTGGCTGAGGGGCCCCATGCACCCCTCCCTCCCCCTGAGCCCCCCTCTGCCGCTGGCCACGTTCCCAGCGTTGGGTTCATCCCAATCCCCTTCGGTTCTCAACACCTGGAGTTTCAAACGCTTTGCGACCAGCTTGAGAAGTTTCCAGAAGAGGCCGTGTCAGACGGCGAATCCCCCGGCCCCAGAGAGGAGCGAGCCTTTTGTAACCGAAGTGTAACCGCAGACTTCCACGCCGAGGATGATAAAATGGTGTGGATTTAGGAGTGCTCGGGGGCCGTAAAATGTCTAGGATTAAAATTTCAATACCGTTTGTGCCCAATAAACGGGACTCCTCCGTAACTTAACACTGGGCCTGATGACTCAGGTCTGAGAAGTCTGCGTCCCGGCCGCGGCGGCGATGGGAATACCATACGCTCCGCTCCGTCCTCCCCGGAGGCTGTCCTGTCACAGGACTCGCAGGCGAGGGGCCTTGCCGGGAGCGGACCAGGTGATCCCTGTGAAGCGGGGCTGGGGGGCGGGGGGCGGACAGGGGTGGCACACGCTCCAGGGGAGAAGTGTAGCCGTTCCCCGCAGGACTGTCGGTGGAAGTCGGGCGGCACTAGCCGGTGTCGGTACAGCAGCTGGTTGGACAGACAGGACCCGAGGAACAAGATCACGTAGCCGTTGACTGCATGACTTAGTTTTTTTCACAGCCCAGGCTGGTCGGTCTGAGCTGGCAAATGAGTTCTGTCTATAGATTCCCTCCCGGAAGCACATACAGTTAGCCTGGGCCAGGCCAGCGAGGGGCGGGCAAGGTCTGAGCCGGTTCCCCGGCCCCGGGAGGTGGATTCAGTCCTAACACAGCCGAAGCCTGGACACTTGGCCGAGAGCCGATCGGTCTCAGGCAGAGCGCGAATCCCTCGCTCACGGGTCCCGGTGCAGTGGGTGCTCCTGGCGGGGGTGGGGGTCGGACTGACATACTTCCTCTCCGAGACCCACCCTGCACGTGCCCGAGTCTTGAAGGAAAAAGTGGAGTTTTGTTTTCTGTTGCAGAGTTTTGTGGTTGGAGTGGCAGGGACTTCACCAGCTGCACACTCACTGCGATTAGTCGATGGTGGTTCCCTTACCCCCATTCACCTCCCGGACACACTCCCCCGACCCCTGACCCCTGACCCCTGACCCCTGACCGGCTGAAGACAGGCGCTTTCTCTTTGCTGCAGGGCTGACCGTGGGACGCACCGTCGCACCTGCCGCGCCGGCCGGGACGGAGGACGGGGCAGGAGCCTATGAGGTCGTCAGCGCCTCGCTCCTGGACGGAGACTTCCAGAACCCGAGGCGAAGCGTCCACGGCGAGGTCAGTGCTCACGTTGCCTTTCCCTTCGCTTTCCCGCGGACACATCCAGACCTTGTTCAAGTTCTCTCTTTACTTTAACGCTCGCTCTGTCCCCAGGAAGTGGGGTCTTCATGCTCGCGAGGAGGACCTGCAGACCGAGGTTGGGCGGTGCCGAGGGCGGCGTTGCTTGTACCTGCTGAGCGTCGTTTTCTCACACACACACCGGGGAGCCCACTTCCAGACACGCCGTCCGGGTTTTCTTTCCCGAGCGCCGGTCTTTTTCTATAGTCACGTCTAGATCATCGAAGTTTTGCTTTTATCGATCGATTATTGGTAGAAACATTTTAATGCAGCTTTTTAGTGGAGCTTAGGATGCGGTTGAATGCAGTCTCACAGTTGACTTTGACACGTGTGTGATTTGCGTCTTCTGTGATGTGAAGGAAGAGTATAAAGTAGTTGCAGCATTAATAACGGGATTAAATAGTTCGCTGCGTCTTACCTGCCACATCGACCTGACTTCCTAAGATTTCAGAACTTGTGGGCACAGTTGGAAATCGAGAAAATCTACAGAAATATGAGCTCTTCGGAGGGACCCGCAGACGGTTTTGTCCTCGTGCTGCGGGGAACTATTTTTAGGTTATTTTTCATAATAGAAAACAGGTTGTTTTTCTTTGTAAAGTAGCTGAGATTGTGGAAATCCTTCCTGCAAGGCTGCCGGGGGCCTCCTCTGTGTCAGCAGCAGCAGCACAATTCCTGCCGTTCACGGGCTCCTTTCAGAGCGGCTCTCAGCTGAAAGGGAGCATTGGGAGGGCCAGAGGTTTGGTCCGAGGATCTAAGGGCCACCTCGCACTTTTGGAACATCCCTGTGTCGTGGATACTGTTGCGTGTGGAATACACGGGGTACAAGCCAATCGCGGTGACGCTGATGTTTGCTGGAGGAAACCTTCAAGATGTTAAGGACCACTTTGTCATGCCATGAGTCAGCAAAACTAGGACTGAGTTGATGGATGCAGACAAGGAGAAGTAAACTATTGCATAAAGTATCTAAATGTTTACAGGTACTGTAATAACACACAAATACGCAGCACCCTGAGGTCTTCTGGGTGGTGCACGCTGCCATGGGGCTTCCCCTTGTGGTAGGGTTACCAGATTCAGCAAATGAAGAATAGAGTGTTCCTTTGCATTTGGACTTCAGATGAACAGGCTTTTAAAAATATCCTATATAATAAAAGGCTAATATGCAAATTGTCCCCTTGGGAGTTCGACCCACCGGAAGTTCGACCACTCACTATGACGTGCACTGACCACCAGGGGGCGGCACAGAATGAAGGAAGGCCCCGGCCGGCAGCCAGCAGACGGCAGCTGGGAGACGGAAGGCCCCGATTGGCCCTGATTGCCGGCCAGGCCTAGGGACTCTACCCGTGAACGAATTTCGGGCCTCAAGTATATAAATAAGCCCCATGCAATATTTTGGGGACATACTTATACCAAAAACTTCTTTGTTGTTTATCTTAAATCTAAATGTACCCGGAGTCTGTATCTGGCATCCCTATCTGGGGCGGGGTCAGGGCACCCTCTCATCACACCTGACTTGGGAGCCGGGTCCTCAGCGTGATGCCCAGTGCTCCGCAGGCGGGGCCGGCGGGACTGGGATGGGGGCTCCGCTCTGACCCTCGGCCTCCGCTCCCCATCAGCAGCTGCTGCCTGCCGAGTGCCCGCCCCTCACCGCCTGCTCAGCGCTGCTGCGGGCCTGCGTCCTGCTCGCTCCTGATGCCCCTTCCTGCGAGGCCCGTGCTGACCCCAGCCACAGCGGTCCCTCCCAGGCCGTGAGCACGGGAGGAGCAAGCCGAGGAGCTGTGCCTGGTGCCACTGTGTCCCCCTGGGGAGCGGACACTCAATCAGGGAAGGCATGGGGACCACGTTTCCACCGTGCTCACCGCTAGCTCCTTTATCGCTTGTGACCCCCTAGCAAGGCACCCACCTCATTAAAAAGAAAGGCCCCTATGGAGCCAGGTCTCCCTACAGTTTCTGCACCACCCCTACCTCCACCCCCAAACCTCTAGCATCAACCTGGAATTGGGCCTTTAAAAAAATTTAAACGAGCCCCGGCTGGTGTGACTCGGTTGGTTGGGTGCTGTTCTGTGCACCGAAAGGTTGTGGGCTCGATTATCCGTCAGGATACATGCCCAGGTGGTGGGCTAGATCCCTGCCCTGTCGGGGCGCGTGCAGGAGGCAGCTGATGGATGTTCTGCTCTCACAGTGATGTTTCTCTCCCTCTCCTTTCCTCTCTCTCTAAAAATCAATGAAAATATTTTCTTAAAAATTATACAAGATGCACCAGTTTCATCTTGTCTATTGCTTGCCCCAGTCCTAAACTCAGCCACTCCTCCGGGGAGCCGGGGTCACTGGAGATGGTGTTAGACACCACAATCTGGGCACGGTGTGCTCACGGCGAGTGTGGTGGTGCTGCCGCCAGGTCGCTGAGCTGACAGAAAGGAAGTAACGTGCGTGCTCTCTCGGACTGTAAAAACAAGCCTCAAATACTGGGCCATGTTCATTCTGAACATCGTACTGGAGAAAATATAGCAGAGATTGGCTCTTATGGCTATACCTATACGCCCCCTCAAAGAAAACCGCCTGTTTTCAGGAAACTAACTCATTCTTGAACTCAAACCCAATCATCACGTTCCCGTTCCTCAAGTGTTATTTTTAAAAATGAATTCCCAGCTCCCCAGCATTTGGCTGAACTCTGGCTTTTCGTTGTCCCTAAGTGGACCCATGCTCAAGGCTGCCTTTCTGCTAAAGACGTGAATTCATCCGACCCATTTCTAAACGTGGCCCCAAACCTTCCACGTGGCCGGCGCCTCCGTTTCCATAGCTCATTCTGCTCAGCGAAGGCAGAGGGGTCTTCGCTTGCTTGACCGACGCATTCTCCACGCGCGTCATCAGAAGGCCTGGTTACGGGCCACAGGGTGCTGAGGCCAGGCTGGCATCCTGTCTGCGCTAAGCTTCCCACGGGGGCCATTCACTCCGCTCGGTTTCGGGGCCTCAGATGGCACGTCTGACCCGGCAGCCGTCTCACGGGCACCGCTGAGGTGGCACAGGTGGCACGCGCACACCGTCCCCACCCCTGAGGGGTCCCCGGGGCTCTGTTTGTGTATGTAGGTGACATCTCGTCCATGTTTCCCAGCTTCCGGCCCCCATGACCCAGATGCAGATTGCCGCCTAATTATAGAAGCAACCACACACCCAGTGGTTTGGCAAGCGTGCTGGCCTTCCGAGTTATTTAAATAACTTGCAAGTTATTGGAATGGAGTTCGCTCCATACCTCGCTGAATGCATCTGCCTGCCGTCGGGGACACACGTTATACTATTTGAAAGCAGTGTTTTAGATCTGTAGCAGTTTCTCAGTGTTCTCATCCAGTAGAGACATGTCTCATCGGGGCGCCATGCTCAGCCATGCAGGGGGGGCCCTGCACAAGCCGGGGTCCCCCGTCCCCTAGAGCTGGCGGTTCAGAACCAGCTCGGCTTCAGAGGAGGGGGCCCTGCCTGGGCACCGGGTACCATTCCCTGGGAGTCTACCCAAGAGGTGTAGCTTTTGAAGGAAAAAAACACTTATTGATGAAAGATTATCCTGTTTTTCTTTGTTTTTTAAATTTATTTTTTTTTAAATAAATACGTTCTTATTGGTTTTTTTAGAGAGAGAGAAACGTCAATGATGAGATAGAAACATCCATCGGCTGCCTCATGCACGCCCACCGCCCCACCCCCACCGGGGATCGAGGCCACAACCCGGGCACGTGCCCTGACTGGGAATTGAACCAGCGACCTGTGGGTGCACGGGTCGATGCTCAACCACGGAGCCACGCCAGCGGGGTTAAATTTATTTATTTTTATTTTTTCAATTATAGTTGACATACAATGTTATATTCGTTTCAGGTGTACAGCATTGTGATTCGACGTTTATGTAATTTACCAAGGGACCCTGCTTCCCTACTGAGTTCTTTCTGTATATTCACTTAGTCAACAAATAGTTATTGAAAATCCATGACATCCCCGGCCTTGTGCGAGGTGCCAGGGAGAGGCTGCCCTTTGGAGAAATGCAGACGCCCCCGTGGCTTGACTTCGGGATGCTTTGAAGTCAGCTCAGACCGGACTCCAGGAGTTGTCAGCTCCTCGCAGGAGGAACGGGAGGAGGAGCGAAGGCCCACCAGGGGCAGAGTTCTGTCTCAGCGCCTTTGAAATCTAGACCCTCCTTTCATAGCTCAGAACAAGACCACCGGGGCATATAACCTCCGGTCCTGCCTACTCAGCTAGTAGGAATGTGTTTGCGTTGCCAACGGGTATTGCTCGTTTGAGCGTCTTAAGTGGAATAGTGGGAATGGACCGAACCCCCGAGCCGTGGGTATGTCTTTGCTCATCTGGGGCGCTGAGAGCAGACGCTGGCGGGCCATCCTGCAGCTTCCACGTTGGGCTGGTGGGGGGAGCGGGGATTCTGGTTCCGGAGACCCCTGGCCTCCTGGGTAAGCAAGGGGAGCAGGGAGCTTCTTTATTTTAAAAATATTTTTTTATTGATTTCCTAGTGGAAGGGAGATGGCGAGAGAGATAGAAACATCCGTGATGAGAGAGAATCATTGATCGGCTGCCTCCTACACGCCCCCGACTGGGGATGGAGCCCACAACCTGGGCATGTGCTCTGACCGGGAATGGAACCGTGACCTCCTGGTTCCTAGGTCAAGGGAGCAGGGAGCTTTTAAGGTTCCCCTGCAGGATGGCACGGGGGAGTCCAGAGCCCACCTTGCCGGCCTGCTGCCGCATCGGCAGGTACCGAGGCCCGTTGGTTCCCTCGGAACCTTCCTGGGCACGCAGCTGCCAAGGGAAATGCCTGGAACGAGCACCGCGCAAGCTGCTGGCATCCGAGCTCCCAGGACAAACGCTCAGCGTCTGCGTTTCCCACCTCGCTCTGCTCCAAGCAGAGGGTCATGGCCACCTACTGGGCACCCTCTCCGGAGGGCCCCCAGCCCCCCTTCCCCCAGAGCCAGAGCTACAGGGCAAGGGGACCCTGGCCCCAAGCAGCTTGGTTTCCATCTGTTTTCTGTGACGGCCTCAGGTAAGGCTGTGTTTGCAGAAAGTATTCAGTGTGAGATCCCCTGCTCAGGGTTGGGATTTCTGAGAATAGAGGCCTTTCCCCCAAACACACCAGCTCCTCATGAAGCCAAGTGCCCGCCTGCCTGCTGGTGTCATGACCTCGCATCCTAATGGGCAGCAGACCCAGGCCTGCGGGTGTGGAGACGACCCCAGAGCCGGCTCCAAATCGGAGGAGGCGGAAGGTGCTGGGGCCCAGGCTCAGGCGGAGGCGGTGGAAGGGAGTGGGCTTTGCTCCGTGCCCAGCCCCGTGCCAGGTGCTCACGGCCCAGTTCCGCTCCAATCCCATGAGAGGTGTTCCCTTGCTCCCTCCACTCCCCCTTCCTCCCTCCCTCCCTCCCTCTTTCCCTCCTTTCCTCCTTTCCTTCCGGGTTTACTGAGCACCTGTCTGTGCCGGGGGCTGGGGCACAAAGGCAGAGCTCACACCCCAAGACCTCACCGCCCATGAGAGCATCATCCAGAAAACAGCTGTGACTGGGGGGCAGGGGGTGCAGGATGCAGGGGGAGCCTGAGGGACTCAGGGAAGGTTCTCCGGGGAGGGGAGGGTGTGTGCGCGTGGCCTGCGGTGAGGGGCGCAGCTCACCCCCCGTTTTTGGGCAGTAAGTTGTGCCGATCCCACATGGCCCAGGGGACTATTGTCGCTGAAAAGACAAGAGAGGCTCTTGCTACGGAACCAGGGAAAAGGCTAGAACAATAAACAGAGGGCGTGTTAAGGGGGCCAGCCTGGATCCCGGTCTCTCATGTTTGGCTCGGTTGTTGGGATTAATTACAAAGAATTCAGAGTTCGAACCTCAGGAGAGGTTTCTGCCTGTTTATATGTTCCTTCCCCCCGAAGGCCCCACCACAGGCCCGCCTCCTCCCTGAAGCCTTCCCTGACCACCCAGGCTCCACTGACCTCACAGTGTCGCCCCCCCCCCCCCCGCGTGCGGTCAGGACCACCCAGCTGCATGCGGCTCCTCCTTCCGTGGGTGTTGAGGAGAGACACGGCCTACACTCAGCCGCGTGGATGCAGAGGCACAGGCAGCTCCTGGCTCCAGGGCTGGTCCTTCTGGGGTGGGAGAGGGCAGGGCCGGCTGCTGGAGAGGCGGGGGAAGATCCTGCCCCGTTGGCAGAATGCAGAGGCCCCCGCCTCCTCCTCTCAGCCTGCGGTCCCCCAGCTGGCGCCCCCGCCGCGGGTCTTCCTCACGCTCCTGGGGCCGATCGCTCTGCCCACCAGCCGCTCAGCATCGGCTGCTTTTCATAAAGTGAGGCTTTGGCAGAAGGGGCCCCGCGGAGTGACTGTCCTCCCCCAGGTCCCCTTCCTCCCCCAGTTCCTCCTGAATCCGTTCAGCAAACGGGGGCGGGAGGCAGGCTGCCCGGGGCCTGGGACTGTCGGACCAGCAGCAGATAGGATGGCTCGGAGGGACGTGTGTCCCGGGCAGAATTTGAATTTGAGTCCCACGTGGAACTAGAGGAAATTCTCCCTCTTTTCCTGAATCTGCTAACTCCATTGACTGTCTCCTCTGCACCCAGCGCCCTGCTAGGGCGACGCATGAGACAGGCTCCCGCCGCCCGGGGTTTCACCAGGAGAAGAGGCGGACCCCTAACCGAGGCACCAGCTCCTGGAGCTGCGCCAGACCACGCCCGGGGGGGCAGGGGAGGGGCACTGCCTCTAGGTTATGAGCGACAGAACCCTAGCGAGAGCCTGCTCGTGTTTAACAGGGATCCTTTTAAAGTCACAAAACTGCCAAGTCCTGGGGCATCTCCTGACTTCAGACATGACAGCCACGTGACTCACCCGTGTCCGCAGCCCTGGCCTTCGCTCCCTCAGCTCCGGGTGCAGAGCCCGCCTTCCTGTGGCACCAGAGCTGCCCGGCAGCCCAGCTGCTCAAGGTCGCTTTCTCCACAGTGACCGGTGCCCCTACCGAGTGTCTGAGAGCTCACCCGGGCCATCTGTCAGCACTGGGAGTGGTCAGTGGTCAGAGGAGAGGGAGAAGCGACTGGCCACGCCCGGGCCCCGTGTCCATCTTTGGCACCGGGAGGAGGCCGTGGACAAGGGCTGAGGGGGACAGTGGTGACTCCCACAGGCCCCGGGGTTCTGGGCTATAGGAGAGGACAGACGGAGGCCAAGTGCCAGGTGTCTTCTCGGCTGTGTAACGGCATCTCTCCCGTCACCCCAGAGCCGCCGCGCGACAGCTGACACACGCACCGCACGGCTGCCGTGTTAACAGGACTCCTGCACGCACAGCTGTTCTTGGCAGTTGCCAACTTTGGGGTGACATGGCTTCTATCTCACCTCGACTGCTGTTAAACTTCTGGGAGATCGTTTGAGGGCTTTTCTTTAAAAAGAAAAAGGGGATTTGAACAAAGGAGTCAGGACACCGCTTCCTGAGAACTCGAGTGACCGGGTAGACGTCTGCTTGTATACCCTCTATTGAAAATGCCAAGTAAATGAATCATGAGGGCAAGGTTTCTATGCGGATGTTTAGAATGGCAAAGAAAAGGTTTGGGCTGTCGAAAATATATATATTCTTAGCAATGTGTTTTGATGAGCAGAATTTTCTTGAAGTCCAGTTTATAGAATAGTATTTCACTTTCCATAGTCTATCATTTTCCGCTCCTTAACTTTTAACTTACCTGCTTTTTATACGGTGTGTTTCTTGCTGACAACACACAGTTAAGTCCTGTTTTTTCACAGAGTCTGACCGTCTCTGCCATTAATTTGGAGTGTTTAGACCATTAATGTTTAGTGTAATTATTGATTGGGTTAGCCTTATTGAAGTGGTTGCTTTTGATTTTCTACTTTTCCATCTGTTTTTATGTGCACTTTCCCCATTTCGGTTTGGATCAATGTGGGGTTTTTTAAGCGTTCCATTTTTCTACATGTTTGCTCTTTGCCTTCACGGATTGGTTGATTGGCTGATGGATGATGTTTGTGTGAGGCTTCGCCTTTGTCAGTTCCTCCGAAACCACAGACTCAGAAAATGATTGTGTGTTTTCTCAATCCTCCCAAGAACCAGCCCCGCGTAAAGGCAGGAGGGGCGTTAGTTCATGCTGCACAACGGATGTCTTCCTTACGGCGTTGGCCCTTGGTCCCTGGAGGAAGCCGGCCTGAGAAGGTGGAGGAATCGACATACGCTTCTTTAACTCATTCATTGTCCACTGTGAAGTCATTACACCGTGTGGGGAGATTTTTAAAATTCCTTCGGCCTCGGATCTTCCCCCTTCGATGAACCAGCCCTGTGAGGTGTGCGGGCAGTGGCGGTCTCGCAGACGGGAGGGGCAGGGTGGGGTACTGCACGAGGGTGGGCTGAGGAGCCCGAGCCAGGTGGCGGAGAGACCTGGCCGGGCACCGGGGGTCTGTCTCAGCTGGGCTCCAAGCACATCCCTGTTCCCCTGTTGTGCAGAAATAATTTCCTGTGACCAGATCCCGTGGTTTTTCTCAAAGTGTAACACCTCGTCTCAAAAACCTTCCCGAGAGCGAGGGCCAGGCGGGACCTTCCTGAGGGAGGTGCTGGGGATACGCTGGGGGGCAGCCTTCCCTCGGTCGGACGTCAGTGAAGGACCAGCCTGGAGAAATGGCCAGGACCTCGGATAGGCTGTCCGTTCCTCCTTGTAACCCGTTTCCTCCGCCGTTAGACTGTCCCCGCTCCTCACAAGAGACCAGGCTGATGAGGAGGAGGACGGCAGCTTAGCTCGGGAAGCGAGATGGACACCGTGTCCACAGCCCAGGGACCACAGCAGGGAGGACAGCTGTGGTGTCGGTGACAGGTTAGCACGGGCAGCTGGGAAGGCCAGCGGGGGACAGCACCCCGACCGATGGAGTTCTTCCCACCAACACGCGTCCTGAGACAGCAGCGCCTGCATCGCACGGGAAGAAACCCAATGTCACCTAGGAAAGATGTGCAGCACGACCAATATAAGATGTCACCCGACCAGTCCCCTCTCCACTCCCTAACTCTGCCCCGGGCCCCCGGCCGCCCAGCTCCCAGCTTCCACTTGGTTCCTCCTTGGCTTATCTTCTTCGTTTTTTAGTTAACTTATTTTTTTTTTTTAATTTCAGAGAGAGGAAAGGAGAGGGAGAAAGGGATACAAGCATTAATGATGAGAGAATCATGGACCGGCTGCCTCCTGCACACCCCCTACTGGGACCGAGCCCATAGCCCTGGCACGTGCCCTGACTGGGCATCGAGCCGGGACCTCCTGGTTCATAGGTCGATGCTCAACCACTGAGCCACACGGGCTGGGCTCTCTTCTTCTTTTGTTCTTAATGTGCAGCCCGTTTCAGGGCCATGTGACCCCTTTCGTTGCTCCTCTCATGCGTAGGTCACTTCTGGCATCACAGCCATTGTGCTCAATGAGTAGAAGTTGGACCTGCTGAGTAGCTCACTGTGTTCAGACTTAACAGTCCCCACAGCGCAGGCCTTTCTAACTGGAAAAATGCGTTCCGTGGTCCTGGCACGGGTAGCCTATTGGAAACACCCTTTCATTTCTCTCTGAAAGCTCTGCTCAGTGGTGGCATCCTTTAGTGTAACAGAGGGGCCTCTGCACTGGTGGTTTCCTTTTGAAAAGCAGCTTAGTACAGCCTGGTCGGTGCGGCTAAGCAGTCCCACGTCGGCCCCCGCACCCAAGGGTCTCAGGTTTGATTCCCAGTCAAGGGCACGTGCCAGGGGTGCAGCTTCGATCCCCAGCCAATGTCGGGCGAGTTTGGGAGACAACCGATCCATGTGGATCTCTCACGCGGATATTTCTCTCTCTCTCTATCCATTCTTCCCTCTCTCTCTCCCCCCTCCCTTCCTACCTCCCTTCCACTCTCTAAAAATCAATGGAAAACATCTTCTGTTGAGGACCATCAAAAACAAACAGCTGAGCTCACGCTAGCTTTACACAGGAGCCAACTGTGCTTTTGTTTTAAAAGACAGCGATCATGTCAAACTCGGGGGACCCCTCGCCCCGGCCCGCCCTCTTTGTCCCGAGTGTCCTCATGCAAGGGGTGAGTTCCTCCCACCCGGGCGCGTTCTTTCCCGTCACCAGGATTTCTGTTCTTGCTAAAACACATTTATCATCCTCCAGCTATCGTAAAAGAGCAATTACTCTCTGGAAAATGCTGACTTTCAGTTTTCAGTCCAAATCCCCGAGATCGCACGCAGAAGGAGCCCGGGTCCAGAGGCACATCTGCGACCAGGACTGCAGGCTCGTGAGGGTCACGCTGAGCCCATGGGGAGCGGGACGGGCCGGAGGCCGGAGGCCAGAGGCCGGACTTGCAGGGCTTGGCGCACAGACAAACGAGGGGAGCGGAATGAGCCGCTTGGAGTGATAAGGGCGGGGGTGGTGGTGTGAGGAACAATAAGAGCTTGGAGCCAAACGATGATTTGATTTAAGCATCACAACTGGACGGCCCCGAGAACCCTCTGGAGGACACGCCGCGGCCTGCTGCTCCTCCAGAGGAGGCCGGAAGTTCAGATGAGGCCAGGATGTTTGCGCACGATTTGGCCTTGAAATTGTTCTGAAGTGGCCCAAGCTGTCTCGGGGTCGTGATACAGGCTCCCCATATATGTTCCTTAAGATTGAACATGAGTAAGTGATTAAGCCCCGGCCGCAGACTCCAAACTAGGATTAAGGAGGCAGAGGGTCAAGCCACGCCTAGAAACCAGGAAGCTCCCCGGCGTGTTTGCGAGGGGTGATGTCGCCCACGTGGATGAGCAGAGCAGGACCCCATGTGTCTGTCTCCTCGGGTTTCTCCGTGGATTCTGCCTGGCCCTCGCTCCGGATGTAACGCACATGTCTGATGACGGTCCTCGAATCTTCTTGCCAACTGGCCACACCCTGGGAGCCTGGATCCCACATAAATCCACACCCACCCACAAGTCCACCGTCCCTGCTCTACCGCCCGCCCCACCCACGCTCCTTCCGCCTGGAGCCAGGTTCCCCTCTGGCTCAGGACCACGAAGGCCTTCCCCTCCCACCGGCCGCCCCATTTCCTCTAAGTGGGAACTGCAGACCTAGCTCTTCTGGCAACGCTCCCAGATAAACACTCATCCATCCGCTTCCCACCGTGCCACGGTCCCTGGGGCCGAGTGGCACCGCTGTCACCCTTGTGTCGAGTGTGATTCTCGCTTGGCAAGTTTTCCTCCATGCAAAGGTGGCTTTAAAGATACATAACACATCTGTTTGCACACGCACATGAAATGTCAAGAGAGAGTGCGGTGGGAAAGCCAGTGGTTGTTGGTACTTAGTGCAGCGGTTCTCAACCTGTGGGTGGCGGCCCTTTTGGCGGTCGAATGACCCTTTCACAGGGGTCACCTAAGACCATCCTGCATATCAGATATTTACATGACGATTCATAACAGTAGCAACATGACAGTTATGAAATAGCAACGGAAATAATTTTATGGTTGGACCACAACATGAGGAACTGTATTTAAAGGGCCAGAAGGTGGAGAACCATTGACTTAGTGAGTTATAGCCCAGCTGGCTGCATGCAGTGATTCCTGAAGGAAAGTGGAAAGGCCGGCTCTCAGCCACGCGACGGCTAACCTCCCGGCTGGACAGGTCTTTGCTGGGACCGGCGGGTGCCGTCCATGCATTGCAGGGTGTTGAGCGGCACCCGTGGTGCCCGCCCACCGGAGGCCAGTGGCTCCCCTCACCGAGTCATGAGAAGTAAACACGTCCTGGGTGTCCCCGGGGCCAAAGTCAGCGTGGGTTGCTCGAGACCGGTTTCCACCTGCCTGTTGACATCGCTGCTTGTTTTGAAGAGTTGGTTCTACTCAGCAGACAACACTGGAAAGGCCTGTGGACAGGAACCGCCGGGCCCCCCGGAAGTCGGTCTTTCCCATCGCGACATGGTTGTGGGGGCTCGTGGACTCCCCAGCCAGGCTCGTAGCTGAGCAGCACTGAGCCTGTGGACGTGTGAGAAGAATGGCGTGTCCACCCACGTGGCCTTTCACAGCAGGGTTCTCACGCTGATTTTTATTTTTCTGTTTAAAATCGTATTCTCCACGCAGGTCGATTTTTGGTGCTTCCTGTTAATAGAGATGGGAGGTTCTTGGTTAATAAGTTCTCCAAGAAGTCAAACCGGGGCCTTATGTTACCAGCAGAAACGCTAACGCGGCATTTCAGCGTCTAGACGGGTGTCTCACCGTCAGTTTTATGGGGACGCGCTTGTCATGGCTCCGTGGAAAGCGCTGCTCCCTCCGCGTTGTGAAGTTGTCGCTCAGACAGATGCAGCTGGGGCCAAGGGCGTGACTCTGAGCTCCGAGGCCCTGAATCTGGTCCTGGGAGCAGGGGAGCCCGTCGCTGGCCTCAGTGCCATGGTCCTGGCAGGAGGGTTGGGAGCAGGCAGGTGGAGGTCCACGCACCCCAAGAAGCAGCATGACGGGCAGGCCCGGGCAGAGCTGCCACAGTCCTACCCCAGTTTGGTCTGAAGTTGACCTGCGATTCCTCAGAGACCTCCGCGCCTCTCGCATGAGTCTCCGTGGAGCCGTCGAGTGGGTTTTAAGAAGCGTTAGCAAGTAGCCATGAGACTGTCTGCAAAAGCAAAACGCGTTGGCCTGGGCTCCGGCGAGTCCTCGCCGACTCGGCAGCTCCTCTGTGATCATAGCGAGACCACTTCCCTAGGGCCCATCACATGCTGCCGATGTCCATTTCACAGGTCACAGCGGCGCGCTCCGAACGGCCCCAGGCAGCGTGGGAACGACCGTCTCCTTGGAGACCGCCTGCACCACCCACACCCATGACTTCAGCTGCTAGTTCACGTTCCACAGTTTTGAAATAAACGGCAGAGAAAAAAACGGCACATGGGAAAAAATGGTAATTTCCAGACATCAGATCAGTTAGATAAATGAACTTTGAATTGGAAACGAGGTTTCCAGCCATTGAACGCCCTGCGGGCCGTTCACAGCTGGATCGTCCCCAAACGCAATGCCGTGCCCTTTGCTGATGTACAGAGTCCCTGACCTTCTGAGGAGGCCACTCTGAGAAAGCAGTGCCTTTCGCATATTCACCCTGTTTGGTGCTGTATCTACAGGGGTCTTTCAGAACCTCCTATCCCCACCGGCCGGCTCAGGGGTTGAGCATCGACCTATGACCAGGAGGTTACAGTTTGATTCCTGGTCAGGGCACATGCCCGGTTTGCGTGCTCGATCCCCAGTAGGGGGCATGTGGGAGGCAGCCGATCAATGATCCTCTCTCATCACTGATGTTTCTCTCTCTCTCCCTCTCCCTCTCTGAAACCAATAACAATTTCTGTTAAGTGATGTGTCACCCTAAAGGCCCAGGAGGGGTCAAGGGACCATGTCTGCCTCAGGATCAGCCCTGCTCCTTAGAGGGAGGCAGCATGGGGAAGAGGAGCCCTATGGCATGCAGGCTCCTGGAGGGGTGGGGGGGTGACGGGCAGCATTTCCATGAATAAATACGGCTTTAGGATGTGTGACTGTCGCAACCGTAATCTTGCATGAACACCGAAGTGTCTGCGGCACGTTGATGCACCCGTGATCCCGTCAGCAGCCACGGGGTAAAGGACCTGCGCTGAGAGCGTCACCGTGTGAAAGGTGGCGGGAAGGGAGAAGTGGGCTGAAAACCACATGTGCATCAAGCCCCAGAAATACGGTAACCGGAGTCAGCACCGAAGGAAAGTAGCCCAACATTTAAACACGCAAACCTTGAAAACGACATGATAGATGTTTCACAGGCAGCTCACACCTGAGGTTCACATGTGCTGTTCCGTGCCGTTCACGAGGTGTTTGCCAATGTCAGGTTCCATCAGAACGAGTTATCAATAACTCATGAATAAACATCATTGTCATCGTGTGATAACTTAAAGGCCCCTAGCCAGGGACACCCCATTACGGCTCTGGAGAGCCTGCAGTCTCCCTGTGTTACTCTGCGGTTAAATCAATTCCGTCCTCTCCCAGTTCCTGGGCGCGCGTACCTTCCCGGCTGTGAAGCTAGCCCGCTAATATTAAAGTGGTAATCAAGATTGCCTCTAAATATTCATAGCAATAAACGACTCCCTCGTGCCCCATGAACGCCAGGGCTGCAGGCTGCGGCTTTTATTTAGTGCCGGAGAGGGAGTGGGGTAGTTCCGAGTCCCCCGAACGCAATATTTTAACGTCCTGCTTGAAAAATCAGATCCCTGTGCGCGTCCAGTACCGACGACCGAGATGAATGGCTTTGGCTCTGAGCTGACCGTTGTCTTTGAAAGGGCAGCCTAGACCGGCGATGGGAGTGAACTTGGCTATCGACCCTGCATTTTTTTGAAAATGTAAATTCCCTTTATGGACTCACTGCCATCTTATTTCAACTTCATGGTCAGGTTCAGAGTTTCCCAAGTCATTGAAGATGGGCTGTTCTTCAAGGACATAGAAACCCCAAGATGATGCTGCTGTGTATCACTGCATCCGTCAGAGGGAAAAAGCCATGTAGCACCCGCAGAAGGCCACGGAATTGACGGGATAGTTTGCACCGTGATGGGTGAAAAGATTTAAATTCGAGTTTGGGGGAGATCCCAGTTACACAGATGAGAGGAGGGCAGCCAACAGGGATCGTTCAGAGAAGACGCTAGCCAATCAGTCACTTTGGAAACATCTGTTTGTAGGATCTGCTGGCCGAGGGGCCCGGGGGAGGCCTCAGAGAGAGCACAGGGCCCCTAGGGGTCCGAGCGATGAACAACGGCCCAATAAGCCGGAGCCTTATTTGCAGACCTGCCCAGGAAAACCCCTGGGAGACCCCACCCAGACTCCACTCTGGAAGAAACATGCAGAAGAGACGTCTCACAGGAAACCAGACCTCGACCTTAGACTTCTAGCTTCCAGACCTGGGCGGGAATAAACTCCTGTTGGTTGAGCTACCTAGTCGGCGGCATTTGGGGATGGAAGCCCAGCCATCTGAGGCAGGGCCTTCTAAGATGATTTTTCAGCTGGCTGGTCGGTACCCTGATGATGATTGTATTGTTGTTTTTTAAAGCTGTACTTATACATTTTATATCGGTCCCAATTAGGAAAATAGAATTATGACTGCCCAAACATTTCCGGCTTATTGATTAGCATTTCGTTGATTGATCCAGCAAAGGCGAGTCTGTAAGCATTCAATAAAAGACCCAGGTCCATCAGGGTAATCAATATGTCATCTTTAAGAAAAGGACCGCTGTATTTAACCAGCACTGGATCGTTATCCCCCATGCAGGAAAATCAAAAGAAAATGGAATGAATGCGTGTTTTTAAACTAAGAAATCTAAAGCAATTAGTGCTTTTGAATGAAAATAGCTCCCCGTTCTCCTTCTCCATTGATTTCTCCTGTACCATTCAGATCCTCAACTAAAATATACAGATCAAGATCATCTTACCTCCCTGGGAGAAAATGTATTCTTTTGAAAATGTTGACATTGGAATGTTAGAACAGCTCCTATAGGGACTTTCTGTGGAATTAGTACAAATGTTAATGTTTAAACTAGTTCACTTCTTTGGGGGAATGAATGGGTACTGCAAATATCTTATATTTACTCACAAATACAAGTGTCAGGATTTCTCTTTAAAATAGCCATGTGTGTCAATATCTCAGACAAACAATTTATAATTAAGTTATTTACACAGACATATAAAATACAGATGTACATATATACCCTGGGCACATCATTACAGAAAAATGCTACAGGTTTTTGTCCTAATATTTCATTGTAAATTTAATTAATACCTTGTTTTTCTAAGATACAATTAATGAGTATAAATTGCAAACCCTGGAGAAAACATCTGTGTGTCTCTAATTAAACCCAAGGGTCAGAAGGTACAGGTCAATTTAGTTAGAAGTACCTGTGACAGACTCAAAAGCAAATGGGTGTCTTAGAAACACTTTTGCACGCTACGTTAAAATCCACACAAGTGATGTGTTTAATGTTGCACAGGATAGGAATAGAAATAGGGATTTTTAAAATTCAACAAACACTCAGAAATTCATACAATTCTTATAAGCACCAGACATTGTCAAATATATCAATTAAGAAGTGTGGTTTCACCAGATCTCTAAAGTTGTAGTCATTTGCTAGAATGAATTTGTAAAAAACAAAATCTGTTTAAACCAAGAAAATATACATAAGCATCGCATGTACATGGGAATTCATCAGTTTAACTCTCAAGCTTAAGAAATCACTTAAAAAATAATACACCCCCCCCCCCAACCGGTGTGGCTCAGTGGTTGAGCATCTACCAGGAGGACAGTTTTATTCCCTGTCCGTGCACATGCCTGGTTTGTGGGCTTGATCCCCAGTAGGGGGCATGCAGGAGGCAGCCGATTAATGTTTCTCTCTCATCAATGTTTCTATCTCTCTATTTCTCTCCCTTCCTCTCTCTCTGAAATCAATAAAAACATATGCTATATAATAAATCCTAATATGCTAAGTGTCTGGTTGTTTGGTCAGCCGTTCAACCAATCAAAGTGTAATATGCTAATGATATGCTAAGGCCGCTCAACCGCTCACTATGACATGCACTGACCACCAGAGGGCAGATGCTCTGACCCGTAGGTTAGCTTGTTGCTGGGGTCTGGCCGATCGGGACTGAGTGAGACGGGCCAGACACACCCTGGAGCCCTCCAGCGGTCCCTGCCCGGCTGGCCAAACTCCCACGTTGCTCCCCAGCCCCCAACATGCACCAGTGTGGTCCCTCAGCCTGGCCTGCACCCTCTCACAATCCTGGACCCCTCAGGGGGGATGTCAGAGAACCAGTTTCGGCCCGATCCCGCAGGCCAGGCCGACGGACCCCACTGGTGCACGAATTCGTACACCAGGCCTCTAGTTTAAAATAATAACATCTCCCATCAATTAAGATGGAAAAGTATCTTCTTAAAGCATACTTTAAAAACAAACGCTTTGGGCATTAATAACTGAACTAGTCTATTACTCAGGCAGCGGTTGGGCTATGCAGTCTTGGTCTTTTTGCTGACTCAGAGGTGCCCGATGACCATCGTAATTTCGGTGAGCTTCCTGGGAAGGTGGAAATATCCTCCGTCTGCAATGTAACCACAGGTTGCTGCCATTGAGTCTTGAAACGTGTCTGTTGCGAATGATAAACCGATTTTAAAATTTTACTTGATTTTAATTAATTTAAATGTAAATGGCCATATGTGGCCGATGGCTAAAACATTCAACACAGGAAACTACAAAAAGATGTCAAATGGCCGCCCTAAGAAGAACCTGAGTAGCTCCCACCCTCTAGGATTCCACCCCATCACAGGGCCTCGTTAATCACAGGGCAGGCAGGCGGGGGTATTTGCTCAAAACTCCAGGGACCTGCAGTTGTGGTTTTTGTTTAAATTTTGTTTCACTTAACTAATTATTGTAAATGTTGGATATTGGAATTTACAATCCGTTTTCTCTCCTTTTTTTCCCTCCCATTTTCTCTTAAAACTTAGCATGTGGTCAGCTAATTCCGTGTAGCTGAAATGCTGTTATAAACAAGTCTCTTGAACTATGGAGTTTGAGTGCCGTTCAAATGTGTGGAATCTTAGAAAACTACGGATAAACTGACACAGTAAAGGCAGGCAAAACCGATGCCACTGAAGTTAGCAGCACTGGGGAGTGGGTGGCGGGCTGTCTGAACGAGACTGAAACCTCCCCCAGCACTAAGGCGGGGTGAGGGTCAGGGGCGGGGCCGAGGGTCGGAGGGGCAGAGGCTGGGCTGAGGGGCAGAGGGGCAGAGGCTGGGCCGAGGGGCAGAGGGACAGAGGCTGGGCTGAGGGGCAGAGGGGCAGAGGCTGGGCTGAGGGGCAGAGGGGCAGAGGCTGGGCCGAGGGTCAGAGGGACAGAGGCTGGGCCGAGGGTCAGAGGGGCAGAGGCTGGGCTGAGGGTCAGAGGGACAGAGGCTGGGCTGAGGGGCAGAGGGGCAGGGCGGGGCCGAGGGTCAGAGGGGCAGAGGCTGGGCCGAGGGTCAGAGGGGCAGGGCAGGGCTGAGGGTCAGAGGGACAGAGGCTGGGCTGAGGGGCAGAGCCTGTGCACTGAGTCCTGCTGTCCTTCAGGTGAGAGCCCGCTGCCCTCCACCCGATCCAGCTCGCCCCCTCCCCCTTGCGCTCCGTAAGCCCCCGGGCAACCTTCCTTTCCGCCTGGGCTTCGCTGGCCTTTGGCCCTTCGCTAGGCTGACCGCATCCTTGGTGAACTAACCTGTCCCGCATCCGCCTGGACAGTCGGGCATGCCTCCAGGCTCCCTCCTGAACTCGGTCTTAGCACATCATCAGAATGCAGACCCAGCGCTTGTGTTTAAAAATAAACACGAGGAGGTTTCCATTCTCTTAGCGGGGAATGCCCCGGGGACATGTAAACCCCCAGCATCACCGGGTGCAGGAGGGCGAAGCAGAGCAGGGCTGTGTATGTGTGTGTGTGTGTCGGGGGGCGGCGGGGGCGGGGGTGGTGGCGGCAGTGGATGTTGTCTTGAGCAATGACTTTGAATCGCTGACCTGGCTCAGCAGGAGCAAGTGGGAATATTTGACGCCTGTTTCAGGGAGGGAACCCTGGGTAGGATGCGGGTTAAGGGACCTGCCACAGGGGCATGTTCTTGGGGCGGGATTTCTGGGACAGAACAGAGAGTACAGATGCCCGCCTCCCCCTGACAGGTGGGCACGCGTGGACTAGGGCGTCCTGGGCCGAGGAGAGGGGAGGAAGAAGAGGTCGGTAGAGCTGTGTGCCCGGGTAACTCATTCCCTCCGTCGCCGGGTACTAACTGAGCTTCTGTCACTTGCCTGGCATCTTCATGGACATAATAAACAAGGGGACCCACAGATGAGCACACTGACTTCCACAAGGAGGAAGGCAGCTCGTTCTTACGAGGAGGAAAGGACAGGAGACGGAGGGAGAACAGCTGGGCGTGGGGGAGGGGCTGTGATTAGACCGGAGGGGTGGTGGTGGGGAGACGTGAGGCTTCTTTGAATGTTTGACATTTCGTGGATTCGAGTGGAAGGGGTGGGAGGAGGGCATCCAGGTAGAGGGGGCGGTGTGTGCAAGGACTCAGTGGGTGGGAGGAGCTGGAGAGGCCGGGTGGCTGGGAGGAGGTGCGGAGTGCGGTGTGGAGGGGCGAGGCCAGGCCGTGGGTGCCCTGGAGGCCACGTGACCGAGCTGACATCCCACTCTTGCTGCGGTTGGGATGCGAGTGCAGGCGCCTTATATGCAAGGGCGGGCTGATCAGGTTGTGTTTTTATTTTATCTTTTTGTTGGTTTGAGAGGGAGAAACATGGATTTGTTGTTCCCCTGGGTTATGCATTCCCCGGTTGGTTCTTGCATGTGTCCTGACTGGGGATTGGGCCTGAAAACGTAGTGCGTTGGGGATGGTGCTGTCACCAACTGAGCTACCCCGTGAGCGCGCGGTTGTGTTTTTAAAGACACCCCTCCGCTTCCGGTGGAGAATGAGTGGGAAGGAAGCCAAGGCAGGTCTGGGCGGACCCGGTCAGCAGGGATTGGCAGTCATGCAGGTGAGAGGCGATTGAGGTCCGAGCTGGAGTGGGGGGGACACGGGCCCGGACAGTGAGCGGTGTGTTCCGGACGGCAAAGCACCGGGCCTTTGGATGGAGAAGGTGGAGCTGGTGCTCCGGGAGGACCTCTCCTTCGGACCTGAGCAGCTGGGGAAAGAAAGGCGCCCTTTGTGGAGAAGGGAAACCGAGGAAGGCGCTGACTGTGGGAAGGAGTGTAGAGTCAGGAAGGGCCCCCGGGGCATGGGGCCGGAGGAAGGGAGCGGGAAGGTCAGAACCACAGCCGGCCAGTGCCTTTCGCGATGGTGAGTTTTCCACCCCGATTTGTCCTGGGGGCTGGGTTCTTGGAATCGTCTCAGAAGAGCCTTGTTTTTTTCCCGCTCCGCTGCCTCTGCCTGGGGAGCAGATTCAGATATTGGCAAGTCAACACGGGATGTTTTTCAACGGACTCTCCCTGTTTGTCTTGCAGAATCACCCAGAGGTGCTGACTTTTCGAATACAACTGGAGAGCGAGGAGCTGATCGTGAATCTGGAACGAAACGAGTGAGTCACGTTCATTCTTGCTCATCGCAGGGCAAGGCCGTTAAGGCGTGTGAGTGGCAGCTACTGCGTGGTTTGTATTGGCGCCGAGAGGAACGGGACTAGGCGTGGCTTCATAGTCCGCATTTGAATTCGAGGCTGGGATGAACTTCAAACAGAGCTCCAATGGGAAATAGAAAGCGTGTGGCTCTGCAGAAGGACGGTCTCACTCCGCGGGTCTGGCTCGGAACCCTGCTTTAAGAGCCTGGTGTGCGAGGGGCAGCACCGGGCGTCGCCTGCTCGGCCCGTGCCAGTGTCCGCCGCTGGCGGCTTTGGGCAATTCCTGGTGACAGAAGGAAACTGCTTCCGATGGACAGAACTGCGTCTTTCCTTGAGAAATACCCAGGGTTCAGTTCATCTTTCCGAGTTTGTCTCCAGTGGTGTATTTATTTTATCTTTTTAGTTAAAAATGGGACCCCTTTTTAAATAAAATTATGTAAATTTCCAGAAAATGGCATTACAGTGTTCTCCGGAGCACATGGCTACGGTGACACATGGTGTCCGCCTTCCCGTTGAAAGCTGTCTGCCTCCCGGCGTAAGGAGAAGCCGGGCATGTTCTTGAAGCCCTTCGCCCTGTGTGGCGTCCCCAGGGGCTCCTGCCGTCCGAGGGCCCTCGCTGCTCCCTGTGGTGGGATCAGAAGAGAGGGTGCTCTCCCGCTGGGCATCTGTACTCACAGCTATGGACCCCTTCCCGAGCCCGGAGCCTCCTCTCTTCTACACGCCTGCGTCCGAGGCCACACCCGTCAGTGAACTGCTGGGGTTTCTATTGTTTTGTTTTGTTTTTTTGCTGAAATGACAGTTTCCCTGCCTTCCTATTTCTGGCATGTTTCCACCTCCCCATTGTGCTCTTGTGAGCAGTAAACAGTGTGTTTTCAGCTTTTTCCTTGTGACTCCGTCTTAAAATAGAGTTCCAGGCACATCTCTTGGACAGCCAGGAAGCCGAGCAGGAGCCTGTACGTTGATACGTCTCCCTTAGCACAGTAAACACTTGCCTGCTCTTTGTTTTCATGTAAGAGTGTTGTGGGATAGTTTGATTTTTGTATGCTGCTGTTTGTATACAGTTTAAAAAATATCTCAGTGGACAAAACTAGGTGTTCTCTGGAAGGTGGAGAGAAAATAAGGCCCCCTTGGTGGTATGTTTCCTTGATGGGGTTTGAGGAGCAGCCAGGGATGTGGGAGGGGTCTCCGTGGATGTGGGAGTGTCTCCCTAGATGTGTGAGTGTCTTCGTGGGTGTGGGAGTGTCTCCGTGGGTGTGGGAGTGTCTCCCTAGATGTGTGAGTGTCTTCGTGGGTGTGAGAGTGTCTCCGGGGACATGGGAGTGTCTCCGTGGACGTGGGAGTGTCTCCTTGGGTGTGGGAGTGTCTCCGTGGGTGTGGGAGTGTCTCTGTGGGTGTGGGAGTGTCTCCGTGGGTGTGGGAGTGTCTCCGTGGGTGTGGGAGTGTCTCTGTGGGTGTGGGAGTGTCTCCGTGGGTGTGGGAGTGTCTCTGTGGATGTGGGAGTGTCTCCGGAGACATGGGAGTGTCTCCGTGGGTGTGGGAGTGTCTCCGTGGGTGTGGGAGTGTCTCCGGGGACGTGGGAGGGGTCTCCGTGGGTGTGGGAGTGTCTCCGTGGGTGTGGGAGTGTCTCCGTGGGTGTGGGAGTGTCTCCGTGGGTGTGGGAATGTCTCTCTATTGTCAGGCTGTTGGAGGAACAGGGTACATAGCATGAGTGGGACCGATCTGGACCTTTGGGTCATCCCACGACAGCAGGTAGAGGAATGGAAATAGACTTACTAAAACCTTCACTTCTTGGTTTTTACTACAAAAGCAATATATGGCCAGTGCCATAGAAACAATAAACAGCCCCCCGAATACGCCCACGCCCACGCACATCCCGGTGAACACTGTGGGCGTCCATGTAGACCTTCCTCAGTAAGGTTTGCTCCGCGAGTCTCCTCAGCCCATGTCGCCGTCTGTGTGCCCTGTGCGGTCGCACTCCTCTGAGCTCTGTCACAGCCGCACCTTCTCACAGGAGCAGCCCGTGCAGCCCACCTGGTTCTGTGAGTCATAAAGTGGCTTCACGGCCCGGTTGTGGTTCTCTCTGAAAACGATTTACCTTTTGTGGAGGCGATAGTCGCATGCACGGTGACTACTTGTCGGTGGCCAATTTGTATAAAAGGCACTTCCAAAGGTGCCTCTGTGCCCGCTTCCGGTTCTGCGCCTTCAACAAAATTAACTCTAAAGCAGAAAAGCCGGAAGCATCAAACTCTCCTCTCGATTTATTTCTCTCTTCCCAACCTCACTGTCAACCTACATGTCGGAAAAACCTACGGAGGGTGTTTAATGTGTTCCTTTAACAGCCTATAGCTTTACTTTAGTTATACTGCTCATTCCAATGGCAGAGATCCCATCCTGAGAAATAACATTTTCATTCTTAGAGCATGCCAGTGCTACTGTGGTTTTTGTTGTTGTTGTTTTAAAAATACTTTTATTGATTTTAGAGAGGAAGGGAGAGGGAGAGAGAGATAGAAAGATCACTGATGAGAGAGAATCATGGATCGGCTGCCTCCCGCACACCCCACACTGGGGATCGAGCCTACAACCTGGGCACGTGCCCTGACCGGGAATCGAACCACTGAGCCACGCGGGCGGGGCCAGTGCTACTGTTTTAATAATGTGTCACCCCCAGTGCTTCAGCATGAGAATATTTAGAAAAACGTTACACACACGTCTGTTTTCTATGGACCTCACTTTTGAGACAATGAACACCAAAAAAACCCTACAGTTTTCGAAATAGAGTGAAATGCTCATTTGCTACTGGCTCTTAATGCTGTCGGCACAGAAGGTAACCAGTTATCTTGTCTCAAATAGAGTTCTTAATTGCATAGTCCTTTGCAAATGCATCCAATTAGAGAATTTATCCAGATGAAGCTCCAGGCGCCCCAAGCTGAGGGTGTGAGAGTCATTTTGTATTTAACAAGCAGCACGGACGAGAGCCTGACCCCTCAGGGGTCCGCGGGCCGGTGGTACCCGGGTGGGTGTCTGCAGGCTGGGAGGCAGTCCCATGTGCAAGGATGCTCACTGCAGAATGTTTTCCCCAAAAGGACATCAATAGGAGATCGGTTCCTATCTTGTGGGTCAGCTATGAAGTAGAGTGCAACACAGCAAGGAGTGATGGTGGAGATCGTTATGATTAGAAACAGCATGTGACACAGTAGTTCACGTGGCATCCGGTCTTGTTTTTTAATTATACGCGGAACATCTATCTCTGAGTAAGATTATGGGAGACATTTGCTGTCTTTTTTTTTTTTTTTAAATCCTCACGGAGGATATTTTCTCCATTGATTTTCAGAGAGAGTGGAAGGGATGGAGGGAGGGGGCAAGAGAGAGAAACATGGATGTGAAAGAGACACATTGATTGGTTGCCTCCCACACGTGCCCTAACTGGGCTGGGGATCGATCCCCCAACCCTGAGGTCTGCAGGCTGACACTCTAACTACTTAGCATCACCGGCCAGGGTGACATTTGCTTTCTTGATTATCTTCACGCTTTACAACAAGAAAACCCCACTATTAACATTAGGAGAACTTTCTATACTGAAGGGGCGAAGCTGCCGCGAAAACGGAAAACCCGTTGAGAAGCAGAGCGCCGACGTAGGCATTGCTCACGGACAGGACCTGCGGGTCCCAGGGCGGCCTCGGCAACTTCCGGAGGCGGCGGAGCTCTGCCCACTGAGCAGCCGGGCTTCCAGCACCCAGGGCTCCGCTTTCATGAGAAACCTGCTCAGAATCACAACTGGAGTAATAGTGGTCTCCCCCCCCCCCCCCCCCCCCCCCCCCCCGGTGCCTGAAACCCCAGCACCATCATCCCAGGCAGGGACCTCCCCCAACCCACCCTCCTCCCCATTCCGGCCAGCTCTTCTCGCAGCTGAACTGGTGGCAGTCGCTGTTCCGGGGACCCTGCTTCGCTGCCTTCTAGCACCTTTGGGCGCGCAGAGAGGCTGTGTGTGCGGAGCCGTGATGGAGTGTTTAAGGGGCGCGGGGTGTCCCGGGAGAAGCGTTTGTCTGCGTGGAGCTTCAGGGCCGCTGTGGAGCCGCCATAACTCGCGGTCCCGTGGGCGCCCAGGCCGGGTCGACAGGTGCGCCCGCCGCCTCCTCCTCCATCAGAATGCTTTATCGATGCTTTATCGATGCTTTATCGATGCTTTATCGCCAGGCGGCCGGCTCTGAGGCCCTGTCTCCAGTTGAGGGCGATGAAAGGTGATGGCGACACACCACACTCCCCGATCCCTCACGCCGCCCAGCTTTCCGCCATCACAGAGGGAAGGCAGCTGCGGGGAAGTCTGACCCCATCGCCCCGGCCCCGGCCCTGTGCTCCGCCCGCCAGCAGTGAGACCTCAGCCTGAGCTGACTCCAGGGCTGGACGGGGGCAGGGTCCCAAGGCTGGGGGCGCTGGGCCTCCTCCTGCATCTCTCGGGGGCTCTGTGACCTCCCGTGTCCATGTTTGTAACGTTGGGCTGGATGCCAGGCTCCACCTGTCCCTTTGAGGGCTGCTTTCATGTTGGTGGCAACAGCAAATCCAAGCCACTGTTTCAGCAACAAGCAGGCTTAGACCAGGACCCACGGCCCCCAGAGAGGGAGATGCTGGCCACACCTGCTCAGGAACCAGAAAAGTAGGAAGAGGACACGGTTCTAGAATTGGTAGAATTGGCGTGGCTCAGTGGTTGAGCGTAGACCTATGAACCAGGAGGTCATGATTTGATTCCAGGTTGGGGCACGTGCCCGGGTTGTGGGCTTGATCCCCAGCGTGGGGCGTGCAGGAGGCAGCCGATCCATGATTCTCTCATCATTGATGCTTCTTCTCTCTCTCCCCCTCTTCCTTCCTCTCTGAAATCAATAAAAGTTTATTTTAAAAAATAAAACGGGTCTGCAATAGTCACTTTGCTCTCAGAGAGCCGGCGGGTTGCCCTGTGGGATGATGTGGGCTTATCCTAAGTGCAGAACAAGCGTTTCTTTATTTTTTATGACTTTCTTCCTGATTAAAAACACGTGGCAGATAGAAGATGAGACAAGACTGACCCCCACAGCAGGAGAAATATTTCGGGACATGATTTATTTATGTAGAGAGTATCTTTCCCACCCTCCTAAGCCCAGGCCTTCCGTTCCGACGGGCCTAGATGATGTGGGTCAATTTCTTGTTTTTCTCTGAAAATCCAAGGCTCGCCCTGTTAACGCCGAGCAGCACCCGCGTGAGAACCTCGGTGTCGTTGGGGTTCCCGGGGGGTGGGGCACGGTTTTTATGTGCAGTTTTCACAGAGCAAAGAATTATTAAAATGTTCAGTAAAGTCCTGGTGGCATTTTACTTTTGTATTAAGAAAATATACAGAATGGCAGGAGGTGGGTTAAATGAGAAAATATATAATGATGTTAAAAACTTACTAAAAGAATTATTCATACAATTTAATAAATATTTAAAACACATTTAAATTGTGGGTTGAATTTATTATCTTACCAAGTAGGATAATACCAAGTAGGATGATGCTTATGACGTGTAAGCATTTTTATCTTCTATAAACACCTTTTCATCCAAAAGTCTGACTTTACATTTTACTGTCAATTTCCTGTATAGACGTTACCCAAATCTCTTTTTGTTTAGAAAATTACTGATTCAAAACTGATGTGGTTTCCAAAGTAATTTTTGCACGTAGGAACCTAAATATAATCACTGTTGTAGACGGCAGTCTATTATTAATTAGTTAATTGATTGGTTAGGCCCTATCATATTCCAGAAAAGATTCAGTTTGCTAAAAGACAAACAAAAAGACCCACAAGGATGAATGAATTAATTTACTCCAAATGTATAGAATACCCTCATCTCACACGTACCAACCTTTTGTATGTCGCTCTGTTTTTAGAGCAGCGGTTCCAGTCCACGTTGACAGAGATGGTGAGATGACCACTGGGGGAAGGGCGATGTGTGCCTGTCGTTGCTTTGGGTTTTGTTTTGCTTTTAAGGACGAAGAAGAGTCAGTGAGGGGTCGGGCAGACACATTGAATCAAGAGGGAGACGTGGACTCTCTGGTGTTTGTGAGCTTTGTGACTTCTGGCGAAACAATCAACCGCTCTGGTCTCGACGTCTCTCATTACAATATGAAGGTCATGAAAACGACCACCTTTTGCTGCCAAAGACAAGAAGTGGCAAAATATTTTGATGAATTGACATTTAAAAAAGTTTTTTATTGATTGTTTTGAGAGAGAGAGAGAGGAAGAGAGAGAGAGAGAGAGAGAGAGAGAGAGAGAGAATGAGAGAGAAGCATTGATCTGCTGTTCCACTTATTTATGTATTCATTAGTTGATTCTTGTATGTGCCCTGACTGGGGATCAAACCCACAACCTTGGCGTATGGGGACGAGCTACCCGGCCAGGGCCGATATCTTTTTTCTATAATCACTGGCATGGGATTCCTATAAGTAGAAATAGTGAAAGCAAACACACACATTATATAGAGTGGGCTTTCTCAGGGTGTTTCTGTAATTAAATTTCTATATTGATGTGCACATACATGACATACATACCCTAATGTGTCATGTGATACAGAGTACAGCATAAACATTGCTCATGAACGGTTCATTTGGTTACGCTGAGCCAGTAGCCGATGCGCATGCTCAGGAAAGTCTGCCGGTGCGGGCGCTACTTCAGCGACGTCCCAGACACTGCCTGCACCCAAGAAGGAGCTGTCGGTTTTGATTTAGACACAGAAATTAGGGGTCCTGGAAGGTTAAGATTTGAATGCTAAATCAGTCCAACGTGTGTATGTTGGGTATTAAATAGTCTCAGTTTTTATTAATGGAGAAAAGGGCTTTTAATCTGAGATGTGCCATTTCGGTATGAAATACTATCTATATCACAGATCCTGTTCGTTCATTCATGTTTCTCCATTAATCCATCCCTTCAACAAACTTATGTTTTAGACATGTGGGGGCGTGGGGGGTGGGAGATCGGATACACAGTGAATAACACAGGGTTCCTGCTTTGCAAAGCTTAGATCCACCACTATCTCAAATCCGCAGTAAAGGGCAGGTTGGTACACATTGATTTATAACACACACTCAGGCTGGGGCGTTGGTAAATGAAGGTCCCTGATTAATGTTACGGGAAACTCAAATAATGCACTGTTCTCCCTCTTTCCAACCGTGCCCTGCCTCCTTCTCCAAAGGAATGAATAACTTTTGGCTTTTATTAAGTATAATCATAACTGCTTGATAGGTGTGTGCATGTGTGTGTCCATCTACATAAATACACAATGACATATATATTACACTAGAGGCCCAATGCACGAAGATCTGTGCAAGAATGGGCCTTCCTTCCCCTGGATGCCAGCACTGCCTTCGCTCAGGCCGGAGCTGCCTTTCCACCTTCCCACGCTGTCCAGAGGCCTGGAGTGGCTGGGGCGGTATGGAATGCCTGCATCGTCGCCATGGCAACAATGCAAGCATCCTGCCCTGCCCCCGGCCACTCGGTGCCTGTGTATGCAAATTAACCCGCCATCTTTGTTGGGTTAATTTGCATACTCGCTCCTGATTGGCTGGTGGGTGCGTGAAGGTAGGTATGGTCAATTTGCATCTTTCTCTTTTATTAGTGTGGATGCTACATGATTACATGTTGCCTGGTGCCATCCACGGATGGTCTGTTTCTGTGACAGGGCCTTTGGGGGTGGCGCAATAGAGGCAAATGTCATTAGGGGGCGTTGCCGTGGCAAACCCCGTCTGTCTCTGATGGTCTCTGGTTTTGAATGACAGCCCTTCTCCTGGACCGTGGTCATCGCCACCCGTCCTCTGTCAGCTTCCCACGTCGCCGTCCTCACCCTGCCGAGTCCCCTGGAGGACAAGCCGGCCTGGAGGAAAGAGCAGGAGGGCGTCAGTCCCTACATGCTCGCAACAAGGGGTCCGCTCGCCTGGAAAGCTGTTGTTGCTTCCACTCTCCCCCGGCAGCCCCATTTCTCTAAAGGAGAACCAGATGGAGAGAGGCCCATTCACCCCTCTGATCGCCCGTCCTCGGATGAGGCTTTCTTGGTTCCCACGGAGAACTGTTCCGTGTTTGGGGCCGTCCACTGCTCTCCCTGCGGCCCTGCTGGGAGCACTGGCCACGCGTGATTTATGACAATCGCAGCGGGAACAGAGATGGGCTTTTCACATGCAAATTCGCACCCAGTTTGCTGGAGCCCAGCTGATCCCGAGGGCACCTGGGCACGCTCCAGCTCCATAACCCGTCCTCTTTTCTCAGGACAACTGCTGGCGCCACTGCAGATGGTGGGAGCGGTGTCATCTGCTCCCCTGGTGTGACGGCCGACTCCAGGGAAGGGCCGCCACCTCAGGGAGGCCCTCCCAGCTTTGCACATCCAGAAATTATTCCTGACCCAGCTCAGGAGGTCTGAACCACAGTGACCAAGCTCACATGTGACGGGTGTCTAAACCGGAGTTTAGTCTCAAGAGCCCCGGGCAGACGCGTCCCTCACCAGGACCAGAATGAAGGGCAAAGGGGACCTGCCCGGAGGAGCATGGGGGAGGTGGTCAGGTGGCCAGGCCATGAGCTGCAGTGAGAGGGTCTGACTTGCTTGTGGGGTGCTGGTCACACACGTAACTTCTCTAAACCTCAGTTTCCTAATCTGTGCAATGGGAAGATTACTTCCTAGAATCAGGGCGGGTTGAATGGTGTGATTCTCGGAGGGTATCTGCCCAGCACCTGGCCTGTAACAATGCTCAGAAATTAGCTTCAGTGACTTCAGTGCAGAGTGAGGGGCCCCGGAAGCCGTGCCTGCCCCCCAGCAGCCGCTATTCCTGGAAACAGGACTGCGGTGGCTGCCATGTTCGGTGGCTTTCTCTCTGCAGCTGTGTTGGCTAAACCCTCCTTCATTTTTGTTTGATCCTGGGACATCTCACTCCTGGGTTCTGTTCAGAGCAGCCCTTTCTGTCCACGAGTCCCTCCTCTGGCCACGTGGTCAGCCCCAGGGGACTCCTGCTGGCCCTCGGTTTCAGCCCAGCTCCCAGGCCTCAGCCTCCCCCTCTGCCCCCCGGATGCTCTCCTGGGCACTTGCAATGTTTAGAACAGCGTCACTCATTCCCTATAGCCCCCCCTCTGACAGCTCATTGTCCCCCGGCCTGCAAGCCTCCGGGGGCAAGACCGCTTCTCCTGCCTCCTGCTGGGCGGGTGGGGGGGGTGCACAGCCGTGTCTATTGGGGGTCAGGCCACCGGCCCGATTCACAGCTGACAGTGACAGAGCGCAAGACGCCTCGGGCTCTGTGGATTATTGACTTAATTCTTAAAACAGCAGCATAAGCCCCGTGATCCCCACCTCACACCCATCGCACACATCGCCCACCTCACACACCTCACACACCTCACACCCATCGCACACATCGCCCGGGGGCTCAGAGTCAGGTCCCATGTCCCTGCGGCAGAGCCGGCTTTCCTGAGAGGATGGCTTCCCCGCCCAGAGCTCCCGTTTATCCGGCAAAATAAACCCCTCAGGGAGCCGAGCAAGCGTGACGCAGAACACACACACTTTCTCAAAAATCTCGAGGACACGGAGGAAGACACACCGAGCTCCTCCCTGAGTCCAGCAATAAGTTTACAAAACGCTGCAACCCTGGCCCCAGGCCCTCTTCTCGGGCCTGTGTGACGTATGTTTACTCAGAGGTGTGGCGTGCTTCCCCAATGACAAAACAGACGTCACTCACACTTGCTTCTTGTTCACTCAAAGCTGTCAGGCAGGTGATCAGTCCGAGCTGAGCCGGCCGCAGGCGCCGGGACAATGCAAGTCTAGTCAGAGAGGCTTAGCGGGCAGCAGGTTGGCGTGCTCCTGTGTTCTCCATGGCAACCGCCGCCAATCAGCAGCCCTGCACTCAGGGCAGGAGCTGCCTTCGCCCACCTGGAGGCGATCCAGAGCCCTCTAGGGATGAAACCAGCACTGGGCCCGCTGGCTGGCCTTGACTTCTAGAAAAAGCCTCAGCCCCTCCCGGCTTGGGCTGGTGGGCCGAACAGGAGGAGACTGGGAGACAGTGGCAGGCAGGAGGATAAACGTGCCAGTAAACCCAATAAAGAGGAGGCATCCTGGTGCCCCCTCAGAGCCCCCATAGAAGGAGCTGCCCCCCCCCGCCCCCCCGCCGGGGTCTGAAACCAGAGAGTGAGGCTGAGACCTGGGGGGCTGGGCTGAAACCGTGGGCCAGCAGGAGTGTCCCGGGGCTGACCACGTGGCCGAAGGAGGGACTCATGGACAGAAAGGGCTGCTCTGAACTGAACCCACAAGTGGGATGTCCCGTAAAGTACTTTTTAAATATGTAACTGAATTAACAGGTTAATGTTGTAACTAGACAGCTGCCTCTCTCCATGTCGTGTGTGTGCATATGTGTGTGTATAGGTGTGTGTGCATATGTGTGTGAGTGTGTGTGCATGTGTGTGCCCGTGTGTGTGCATGTGTGCATATGTATGTGCGTGTGTGCATGTGTGTGAGTGTGCATATGTATGTGTGTGTGTGTGCGTGTGTGTGTGTGTGTGTGTGCGTGTAAATGGACTATAAGTGTAGACGGGTGGTCAGATGCTCTTGCTGTCTTCTGTAGACATGGGGGGCCGTCTCCTGGGGACCGCCCGTGTCTAGCACAGCGGGTGCCTCGCTGCCCCGCTGTCCCAGGCAGGTCCTCAGGAGGCCCCTTCCCTGTCCCGAAACCCAGGCCTCTGGGCAAGAGCGCGCTGCCGGCCGCGTCCTCCCTGCGCTCCGGAAGCTGCTGCCTCTGCGTCCTGGCCTCTGCGTTTACAGTTTCGTCTTCCCCTCGTTCTCACGGCCGTAAAACCAGGACAGGCTGTTCCTCGGCCATGGCCACCGCGATGGGTGAAAGTCATCGCATCGATTCTCCCGCGGTTGCCGCGACAGGCCGCGTTCTCCCATGTTTTCCTTCCATTATTGAGCCTAGAGTTGTATTTAAAGGGCCGATAAAATGTGTTTTAGAAATACAGCAGAGCAGTCCGTGCCCACTTCTCTGCGCGAGAGGGAGCGGGCGGATGTCACAGACTCTCACCTCCTTGTTCTAAGTACACGGTCGGCTCTTTCCAGTTGATTCGCTCGGACCAGTAGGAATGGCTTTGCTACGACCAGGGCCGCGCCTGCCCCCTCTGCACAGCGAGGACACGGCCTTGTCCAAACGGAGCGTGTGGGTCCCAGGGCCGCGGCGTGCGGGTGCTGCCGGGATGCTGCAGGCGATGCCATGAGCAGCCTGGGCGAGCCCCTCGCCCCCTTGGCCGAGAGCACCGTTGTCCGACGCCATCCCTTCCGGGTCTGTCTGAGCACGGACTGTTGGGTGCTGTGTTCTGCACTCGCCTGGGCCGGTGGCTGCTGGTAGCAGGTGTTGGGGGAAGAAGGGCTGGGGAGCGGGCTGTGGGCTCCGGCAGGTGCAGAGATGGGTGGGGGCACCGGGGCCCGGGGTGGGCGGCTGCTGACACGGGTGGGGAGCGCTCTGCAAACGGGAAGGTGGAGGACCTACTCGCTCGTGTGTGAGCTTCTCACGCAGGACCCGGGCTTGCTCGTGGCTGGTCCCAGCACCCCACAGCGCCCTGGGCCCCCGGGACCCCCCCCCCCACAAGGACCACTTGGGTGGTGTGTGAAGAGAGCACCCCCTCCCGTCCTGCCCCCGAGGATCTTCTCATGGAAACCCGAGTTTCCTTGGGGGCAAGAGTCCCCACGTGGTTTCCGGGCTCTGCCACACAGCAGCGGGCAGGCTCTGCCGCATCTTCCAGAGGGTTCCTTCGTGCACCGGCCACCCGCTGGCTCCCTGCTTAGCGGCCCTGCCTCTGTGGGCTGAGCTCGCTCGCAGAGCAGCTTTCCGGAGGGAGAGCACGGAAACGCGAGGCGGGCGTAAATCACGCCGAGGGAGCGAGTCCGCCCTGAGTCATCCGGACGGACGACACCCTGGCGAGCAGGCGAGACCGTGATGGAGACCAGTTGTGAGCGCACGGGTCACGCTGCAGAAATGCGCCGTGCTGACTCAGACTGCAATGTGTGCATCCCCCCCTCCCCTCGTGCTCTCTCTCCCTCACTCTCTCCTTTTTTTTCAATTTCGCAATAACTGGCAGGAGGGTAGAACAGCCTTTCCTGTGCCGAGTCCTGGGGGGCGAGGTTCAGGGAGGGCAGGTGTGAAAGGATCCTTTTAACCAGTGAGTGCAAATGCCCTTCGGGGCAGTAATTCTCTGACGGCACAGCAGGCATGTCGGCCTGAGAAAATCCCCACTGGAGGCTGAGAGCATGGATGAGCTTCTCACCCAGCTTTGCCCCAAGGAGGGGACCGTGGACCCGAAAACTCCCCTCCTCTGTGCAGCTGCTACAGGTGGGTAGCTCAGCTCTAAAGGTGGGCTGTGCACGCAGGCAGGGTACTCTGTCCTTGTCTGCAACGTGGTAGCCACGGGGCCTGGGCAGCTCCCACACCTCCGTAGGCCCGCCTCCTCAACCCAAGAGACAATCAGAATCGCACACCCACTTGATTGACAGGTTTGATGGCAGGCCACAGCTGCAGACTCCGCTGACCTAGCAGAAAGGGGGCCTCTGCGAAGGGGAGGAGTAGCCGATAGAACTGGCTCTTGGACAGGACAGGCCGGGCCACGCTGACCTTGTTGGAGAAGCTGAGGACAGGCTGGTCAGGGTCAGAGGAGGGCTGCCCATGCGCCATCCGCAGGGTCATAGGCCAGGAGTCTAAGGGACCTATTTGTGTCGTGGGGGTAAATCCTGGCACAGGCCTGCCGCATGGCTGAAAGGAGGTCAGCAGGTGTATATTAGCAATTATCAGTGGGTAGCTGATCAATAATATAAGCTATTCCAAATAAAAAGCTAATGATGCGCACACATTAATCAGTACATTTAACATGCTGAAGCGGGCCTGGCCGGTGTGGCCCAATGGTTGAGCGTTGATCCTTGAACCAGGAGGTCAGGGCACTTGTCCTGGTTGCAGGCTCCATCCCCAGTAGGGGGCGTGCAGGAGGCAGCTGATCTCCCTCTCCCTTCCTCTCTCTGAAAATAATCAAAACAGTAAAATAAAATAAAATCAGGAGGCGGGATAAGATCAGTAGGTAATCTCCATGTCAGTACCCTCCCTGTGGTGTCAGTAAACTCGAGTGTTATAAAATGTTACTATTTGGGGAGAAACAGGCAAGATGTACAGAGGATCTATAGGATTCCACAATGACCTCAGTGAAAATTTCAGCTAGGAAAGAAAAAAGAAAATTAACGATGACTTCAAAATTCCACGTTTCCCCCCCACTGGAGTTCATTGTTTTCAGCCTCCCCCCTCCATCTCCCCCCACCCCCGCCCCCAACTATCAGAAAAATGCTGTTTAAATGGAAGAGTCTGGATGGATTAAACATTCTTTGTAAACATTGGAGAACAGAAGATACAAGACAAGCAAGGCCAGGTCAGCAGATCCCCTTTCTGAGAGTCCTCATTACTGGCTGTCCGATGGCCTGCCCGCCTCACCGCACGTCCACGCAGGCCTCCCAGTGAACGTGGAGCAGATGCCTGTTTTATCCTGGAGAGCGCCGTCATTCTCCACGCTGATCTCCTAGGTGCCAGCATATTTACGTAAAGGTGCACGGCTTCCGACTCTCTGCCGCCATCAGACGCCGGCACCCGCCCTGGCACCAGGGTTTTGCTCATTCCTCCTCGAGGAGTGACCCCGAGACCCAGGATGTGGGGAATGTGCAGTGGGACCGGGTGCGTGATGCGCGCTGCAGTGGTGACCGGTCACGTCCGTGGCGCCGTCGTCCGAGCGCATAGCAAAGCGCCAGGCGGGTGTGGGAGGAGGAAACAGAATCCGGCCATGTGAACACTGAGCTCCTGCGTCTGGATGGTCTTGCGGGTGAGGGCTGCCCGTGGGTGCTGGCTTCCCAAGGCCTTCTACGGACCTGGAGGCCCCGGTGGATTTAAACATAGTGCCCTCCCCATCCCCACCCCCACCCCACCCCCTAGTGTTCCCTCCCCGCGGTCCAGAGGCCTCAGGAGCAGTGTCTGCCTTTGAGGATTAGTCCCCGGCATGGCTGTGCTGTAGGAGGGGAAAGCGGTCAATGTGGGTCCCGTCCGACACGGAGGACCCTCGATGGTGGCAGAGCTGCTTGCATGGCGCTGAATTTTGCATCACTTGGTCTTGACCTGAGCGCCTCTGGGGAACGTGGATGGGAACTCAGCAGCCATCCGTGTGTTCTGCGGCCCCATGGTGACCAGCCAGTCCTCCGCTGGCAGGAGAGCCTTCGAGGTGAAAGTCGGGTTTCATTAGACAGGTCAGTGGGTTCCTTCCCATGTGATTTCCAAGCTCATGTTTACCCCGTGGCAGCGTCTGGGGAGAAAAGAGGCTGAAGAGGAGCGTGTTCGGAGCGGCTGCCAATCGGAAATGAATCACAAATGAACAGCAGGCCGCCTGAGCCGACTCGGGGGACGATGGGGAAATGTTACCAGAATCGTAAACATCTGATTTGCATGAAACTTTTCAGAAACATCGCTTAGCGAGCAAAAACCAGAGCAAGCTGATGGACTCACGTAACGGACCAACTCCCACGACACCAGAGAGCGAGTCAGAAAGACTGTCCGGCACAGGATTTACCGGAGCTGGAGCTGACACCCTCCGGGGCTTCTCCCTGACCCTCCCTGCTCCTCAGGCGGACTCCCCTCCCTCCCCCATTCTTCCCCACGACAGGGACCTGTGTCTCCAGATCAGCCCAGTAACTTCTAGAATCCAGACTGTCCATAGGCTTCTGTCCCACAGGCATTCCGGTCGCCGTGAACCCAAACCGAGCCACAGCCCGGCTCTCCCTCCTGTCCGTGCTCCCTGCACAGGCGAGGAGGGAGGAGGGGAGGCTAGTGGGTGGGAGCCGGAGCTGGAGCCGGAACCGGGACAGGCAGTTCTGCTTAGAAGGTGGGTGTTACTAAGGCACATCTGCGTGTAGGGAAGGACCCATCCGCTGGAGGGCTTTCCCCCACTAACACCCTATTTCTGTTCCTCTTGCTTCCTGCCTCCCACGAGATTTTTAAGTTCCTGAAAAGGCATCGCTGTTATGAAAACACTGGGAGAAGGCGGCCAAATGTTGCAACACAGAAAAAAGCAAACCCAGCGAAGAACTTTCTAGCAAAGTTTCCATAACCTCAGCTGAGGGAGCGGACTGTCCTGCCCCGGCAAACCTCGGCCTCTGGAGGATGGAACAAACCTGGTTTAAACTGAAGCTGTTCGGGTGCGGGAATACGGAGATTTACTGTGCGCGGCGCACACAGCCCGAGAGCACACGCTTTCATCTACCAAGAAATGCACCAATGAAATTTCCTTTAAATTGGTGTCTTACTTACTTTTTTTGTTAATCCTCACCCGAGGATGTTTCTCCATTGATTTTTAGAGAGAGCGGAAGGGAGAGGGAGAGACATAGAGAGAGAGAGACATTGATGTGAGAGAGACACATTGATTGGTTGCCTTCCAGACATGCCCGACCAGGGTCAGGGATCAAGCCTGTAACTGAAGTACGTGCCCTTGACCGGGATCAAACCCGGGACCCTTCAGTCCACGGGCCAACGCTTTATCTACTGAGCAAACCGGCTAGGGCTGATGTCTTATTTTCTTAATGCAATGTTTTCGGTTGCTAAAATTCAACCTATAACCTTTGAAAACACAATTTACATAGGACAAAATTCCATAGATTGTATGTATATCCTCAACATAAAGGTAAAGGAAAAAAAAACTCTAAAGGAGATGAGGGTAATATTTAATTAAATAATAATTTGAAGCTCTCAGACATTAACATAAAAAAAATCAAGGTCAGCCCAGCTGGTGTGGCTCAATGGTTGAGCATTGACCTATGAACCAGGAGGTCACAGGTTCGATTCCCGGTCAGGGCACAGGCCCGGGTTGCGGGCTCCATCCTCATTGTGGGGTGTGCAGGAGGTAGCCGATCAATGATTCTCTTTCATCATTGATGTTTCTATCTCTCTCTCCCTCTCCCTTCCTCTCTGAAATCAATAAAATTATATTTTAAAAAAATTAAGGTCAAAGAGCAAATGATTCACCGGGAAAAGAATTGTCAGCGTGAACTTCATGAATCAAGAAACAAAAGGCATTCGCACGAAGATGAACGTTAGCTTAAGGTAATCACGAGAAAGCACGGATCCCCCATGGCTGTGTGGGAACACACATGGATTTATACTCAACTGCATCCTCACTCGAGGGACCGTGGCATTTATCAGCTTGGCAAAGACAAAAGAGACATTCCGTGTTGATGAGGTTTCGGGAGAGTGGGCGGAAGGGAGGAAATTTATGCACCCTGTGGTAGAGCAGTTTGGCAATAAATATTAAAACTATTAAACCTATTTATACCCTTTGACTCAGCAATTTCACATCAGGGATTTATGCGAAGGAAAGTAGCTAATGTGTATTCACTGCAATGTGGCTCTGGTTTCACTGAAGATGCTCGATTGAATAGTAACTAGGAGTCGGGAGCAGTGCTGGGCGCAGGGGAGATCATGGCGGGGTGGGGGCGGCAGGCCCACTGCCTGCCCTTCCTCTGGACCCGGATCTGAGCCCAGAGAGGGAAGTGGGCCATGACAGCCCACGGCAGGAGTGCTCGGGGCTGGAGACCACGCGGTGGCCACGCACAGGTCCTGTGCTTCATGGGAGAGGAGTGGGGAGCCCACAAAACAGAACAAATCAAGCAGCGCTCCGCCCAAGCCACAGGGTGAGAGTGTGTGTGTGCGTGTGTGTGTGTGCGTGTTTGTGTGGACTCGGAAGGAAAGTTCCTTTTACAACTGGAAAAAGAAAAGGGGGCTGAGGAATGGGGAAGGAGCGGGGGGAGGACACAGGAGAGAAATCACGGGTAGGTTGACCCTCAACCACTGAGCCACGCCGGCCGGGCCCTGTTCACTTCCTTGCATGGGGTTTGTACGGCCAGGACCGACAGCCGTGATTTCCACGGAGAAAGGATGACACCTGTGCCCAGTGCTGAGCCCCCGGTGGAGGGGAATGGGCAGGGGCTGTGACAGGCAGGCAGAAGCCAAAGTGTGAGAAATGCTTCTTTGAAACCAAATTCGGGTCTGGGTCCGATGAGACAAAGAAGGAAGCAGGCGCTCCTGGTTCAGGTGCCCCGGCTACTTGGAATTGCGCGGATCAGAGGCCAAACACGTCCCCCGGGCGGCCGCCTCTCGATGGAAGGACCTGGGAAACATAGGCCAGAAGCTGGTGGACAAGGCACAGGCAGGTGCTGTGTGTCGGAAGGAAGTCTCTGCGGGAGACGTGGCCGAGCCGCGCCATGGGCTTCCGGGGAGCGGGAGCGATGGGTGGGTGTGGGGGTCGCTGCCGCAGGCTTTTCCTCGGCCCAGTGGGCGGTAGAAACTATCCTCCTGCAAGTCTAGCTTCTCCAGATCGGAGTCTGCGTGGAGGCGGCTGAGGCTCCGAGGGCAGCGAGGCAACATGCAAGGCAGAGCGCACGAGGCAGGAGGCTGTTGATTCGCCTGTTCCTCGCCTCTGCGGCTCCACAGTGTGACATCGCACGAACCCAGCAGCCTCTCCCGGAAACGAAGTCGCTGCCGGGAGGCCTGTCTTCTCTGTGGATAGAAAGCAGCCCAGGAACGCGGGTGAGGCCTGAAGGTGGGAGGTGTAGGCAAACGATGGGTCGGCCTGCCAGTCAGAGCCCCGGAAGGAACACCAGTGAGTCTGCCGCGCGCCCGCCCTGTCTGTGGCGGCTGGGACACAGGGACCGCTGAGAGACGCCCAGCCAGTGGGCGGAGGGCTCACTGTCCAACAGCCCAAGGGATCCGCACCAGCCTCCTCCATCCCAGAGGAGGACTGGCTCAGAGAGGCTCAGGCGTTCCCCCAGGATGCACAGCGAGGGCGGCAGAGCCTCACACCGGCCCCTTCTCTGCCTCGTGCAGGGACCTGGGATGTGCCGTCAGTGACCCGGGGCCTGTGGCACTGCCGGGCCGTTTTCTGTTTCCTTTTCCAATGACAGCCTCGTAGATTTAGGACGTTTGCTTTTCTGCCTGTAGAAACCTATGGGACTGGTTTTGGGGTTTTTTTTCTCAGTGACCTCGATTCCAGCTACCTGAGTTCATCTTTTCGAAGATCCCATGTACGGAGCACGGTCCTTAGGTAGCGGAAGTTTAGCCTTTCATAGTCATCGCGCTGAAATGCATTCGTCTCAAGGCATTTTTACTTCCTTTCCTCCTTTTATCAGCGCAGCTCCACGGATGCCGAGGGTTTGGGGTTCTGGGGCTCAGAGTCTGAATGCAGAGCACCCATCAGAGGGGGAGGAGCAGGAAAACCTCCTTCCTGGTCACCTGGGCCTTTGGGTGAAACCCCCGCGGGTGGGAGGCGGCGGGGAAGACTCTGGACCCAGGCACCGCGTGCGGGCGCAGAGCACCTGCAGCCTCGGGGGACGAGTCAAGGATCATCTTCCAAAACCTGGAATTCTCTCTTTGGCCCAAGAAGGTGTCCTCTGGCCTCCTGCCAGGGTCACCGGGGGCCTGGCCAGGTTCCAGGGAGGGGCGGCCGCCCGACCCACGAAGCCCTCGGGATTTTTGATCGATGGTCCACCTTCGGAGCAGTCGGAGCAGAGGCCCCTCATTACGGAGGGTCCCGGAGTCACATCCGAGGGGCGAGGCAGTTCACGCTCCGGGAGGGACTTTCGATCCTGGAGGGGAAGCGTTTCCTGGAGTTACTCAGGCCCCACCGCTCCCGAGGCTGCAGCAAAGGATGCTCCAGCAGTGATTTCCGTGATTGACAGCTCGCGCTGCTGGAGCGCCCGTTGCCGGGGAACCCGAGAGCTCCGGCTGGGGAGCAGTCGGGACACGGATGGCCCGGCCTCGCCAGTGGACTTTGCTGCGCCCAGTGCGCATTTAGCTCTGCGGGATCCTCTCAACCCGGAGCGGTCTTCGCTGTGGCCTGTCCACGGGGTGGAGCGTGGCCTCCCGGTTCCCACCCGATGTCCTGCGGGGAGCAGGCGGTCGGGACGGGTGAGGCGCCGTGCTCCGCAGGACAGGGACCCATGGCATGGGATGTCGAGGGTGTCGCCGTCGCCTCCCTAACCATCAGACTGTGTCAAAGGAGCAAGCTCTGAGCAAATGTGTGTAACACCAGACGTCAAGCAGGCGGGGAAGGGGAGCACAGCAGAGGGAGGGAGCGGCTGGGGCGCGGTTAAGACGCTGCTCTCAGCAAGACCGTTGGCCCGAGCGCTCTCACCAGTCAAAACATTGACGTCTCCTGGCCGGTGTGGCTCAGTGGTCGAGCATCGACCCAGGAACCAGGAGGTCACAGTTCGATTCCCGGTCAGGGCACAGGCCCGGGTTGCAGGCTCGATCCCCAGTGTGGGGTGTGCAGGAGGCAGCTGATCCATGATTCTCTCTCATCATTGATGCTTCTGTCTCTCCCTCTCCCTTCCTCTCTGAAATCAATAAAAATATGTTAAAAAATATAAAGAGCAACGATGGCAGCCTCTCCAAGCCCCTACCCCCCAGGACACCTTTTATCTCAGTCAACAATGGAGATCGTGCGTCAGAGCCGCACGCATCCCACCTCCAGAAACACGGCGCCTGCAGCCCCCCAATCCCGCCCACAGGACGGTGCCCTGAGTAGCACCTGAGTCTATTAAACATGCGTCACCAGGAAGAATTAGAGCTGATTGGGCTGTGACGTGAAAGGCGAGCTGTCCACTCTGTTTGCTGTGAGTGGTTCCTGTTAACACGTGTGAGGGTTTATGGTATATTTCTGTCATCTTATCGGACAATCTGTTCTGGAATTTAACCTCTAACTGCCGAGGGGTGCTGATGGGAGAAAGCGGAACGAGCACATGGGAGAAGTGTTTGGATGACTGTGTAACTCACAGCAGCCGTCACCTTCCCGGTCCACAGTCCGGAGTGACATAAACTGTAAAGTGTTGCAAACATGTTAGGAGCCACCAAAGAGATGCTACTTTAGTGGCCAGTTGCTCCCCAAGGCAGGATCGCCGGAGCGGGAGCAGCTAGAGCCCAGACGAAACCCTCCCCGCGGAGGCATCTGGAACCCGGGGGATAGTTACCGGGCACAGATGTGCGCTGAGATCATCTCTGAGAATGATCCCCCCTATGACCATTTTAACGGGGTTTCACATAAAATACCGGCCTGCGGAGTGAGTTGTAATAATGTACGTCGTCTGCGCTGCAGCACAGCTGAGGTTGCAAGGGAAGAGACCCTCGAGCACGGTGACTTCTTACTTATAAAACCAAAGCCTGCCAGCTCTGCGTGTGACTCTGGAAGCGCGCAGCCTCGCCAGGAGGCACTGGAACCTTCTGCTTTCCGGGGCCTCCCTCCCCCTCCTCCTCTAGTCCCAGATCACAAATGCCACCTGCAGTGGCTCCTGGTGCCCGTGCTGAGCCCCGCCTTCCTCCTCCCTGTCTCACAGACCTGTCGGGCCTCTGGGAGAAACGAAAGCCGCACACTGCAACCCGCTTAGAACTCGGAGCACCTGCCCCGTGTTCGTTTCGCCGCCGGTACTAGCCAGACCATCTCATCACCATTCGTATTGGTTCTAGCAGATACACACAAACATCCTTTAGGAGACAAAGATGTCGTTTTGGTTTGGTTTGGTTTTTTAATATATTTTTATTGAGTTCAGAGAGGGGAAGAGGGAGGGAGAGAGGGGTAGAAACATCAATAAAAGAGAATCATCAATCAGCTGCCTCCTGCATGCCCCCTACTGGGGACCAAGCCTGCAACCCCGGGCAGGTGCCCTGACCAGGAAATCGATCAGTGACCTCCTGGTTCATGGGTTGATGCTCAACCACGGAGCCACACTGGCCGGCGAGAAAGATGTGTTTTGGGACAGCAGGTAGTGTGTGTGTCCACATTGGGCTGAATACACGTGTCCTGGTACCAGGAGACTGTGTTTCTCCTCTTTCCTGTGATGTAAGGATTCATTTAACTCCCTGGCTCAGTGGTAAGGGGCTCAACCCTTGTACTTTAATGCTTGTGTTTGAAGATGTTTCCCAAATGGGAGCAGTGTCTCTCCCGGGACCAGGTGGGAGGATGGCCCGAGCGAGTGTAGTGGAAGGGCTTGCTGCTGTTTTGGATTTAGGGCCTCGAAGTCTTTCGGAGTCAGCATTTCTGCGTCCCTGGAGAGCTCTCTGAGAAAGGATGAGAAAGAAACCCAGTGGCCGTTGCTACAGACCGTGGTCTGAGCTGTAGACGGACCCTGGTCCCACCTCCCCCCCATAAAGAAAGCTTACCAGCGACACAGGTCGGAGACTCCCAGGCCCAGACCCCGCGTCTGGGTTAGCCCCGGCTGCTGCGTTTCAGGCCGTTGCTCTAGATGCTGCTTTGGGGGTGGGGCAGAGGCGTTGCCTCCGCCGCATGCGGTCTTGCTGGGGAGGCTGGACCACAGCCGTCCCCAGGATTTTTAGACTATGATGTGTGATTTCTTTTTAAATGTGGATGAGTGTATATATTAGTGTGCATTCTTGGAATTTACCCAGACACCAGTGATGTTTTTGCTCAGAAAGCCGATCATCTGGTGACCAGACTATCTCCAATGTTAAAAAGTCTGAGCTTAACAACAATGAAGAGGAATCTGGCCTCAGTGTGCTGCTCCGCGTTCCCTGAGCGGTAACACATGTCCGTGTCCCAGACCCGCCAGGAGAGCTGTACAGCAACGGTGTGTGGGGGGGGGGGGGGGGGGGGGGGCGGCAGACGTGCAAGGAGTGTGCAGACTCTGAGACACGGTGTCGGGGCCTGGGTTTCGTCTTCGCTTCTGGAAAACATCGCGTGAGTGGGCAGTTCACCTCCCTGACACCAGGTGTCGGCTGGGCCTGTGGGAGGCGGTCCTTTTCGGGACTTCCTGTGTGACGGACAGGCCGCGTTTAACACACGTGCTCTCTCCTGCATTGGTCTGGATTGAGATGTGCTGCCAGAATCGGTCGCCGGCCCGTGGCTGTGGGTGGTCCCATTCATTTAGGTTCTACAATGGTCACGGATGTTAAATTAAGTGTGTAGCCCACCTATTGAAAGTGTTTCGTTTTTTTTAAATATATTTTTTTTATTGATTTTAGAGAGGGAGAGAGAACGAGAAGGAGATGGAAACATCAGTGATGAGAGGGAATCGTGGATCGGCTGCCTCCTGCACGCCCCACACTGGGGATGGAGCCCACAACCCGGGCCTGTGCCCTGAGTGGGAATCGGACCCTGACCCCCTGGTTCATAGGTCGATGCCACGCCGGCCGGGGGGAAAGTGGGTTCTTGTGATTAAACCCATTAAACTCGAGAGGAATGAAGCTGACCCGGCCTATAGGGCTGGTGGCTTTGATGTGTGCGTGTTTCTGTGCGGACAGAATGCCTCTGGGGGTTAGGGGGTGGGAAACCCTCGGCCTGCGTAGAGGAGAGGGGAGACGGTCTGCGCCACGTGCCTGGTGAAGGGCACAAGTCGCTTTGGGCCCGGCTGCCGCCAAGGGCTCGGGGTGTCCTCGGGGCCCCGTCTCCCGCCGTGTCGTGGTCGGGTCTCCCGCTGTACGGTCAGGAAGGCCGTGAGCATCCCGCACCCCCACTCTCACCTTTGGAACCTCAGGCGAAGGGTGTCCGCTGCCCCAGGGTCTCGCAGCAGAGTCTTGAGGGGGCTGCCCACCGGCCTGGGTTCAGCACGTGCCCATCCCTCCCTCATCGCCATAGCCAGGAAGCTGGCGTCACTCTGCCCAAGCTTGGTTTTCAGGACGATTCCTGTGAGTGTGGGTGGGGTCAGAACCACCTGATGCATTCAGAATAGAGTGACTCTCCGTGGGAGTGCGGGGCTACGGGACCAGCAGGAGGGGAGGAGGGAGGATTGATGGATAAAGGGGAAGGGATGATGGGAGCACAGCGGTGGAGGTGTGAAGATCGAACCTGGATGAGATGCATTGAAAAGATACCCAGCCAGCATTTAAAACCTGTGACACACACCCGGCCGGCGGGGCTCAGTGGTTGAGCATCGACCTATGAACCAGGAGGTCACGGTTCGAATGAAGTCAGGCCACATGCCCGGGTTGCAGGCTCGATCCCCAGTCGGGGGCCAGCAGGAGGCAGCCGATCCATGATTCTCTCTCATCACTGATGTTTCTCTCTCCCCGCCCCCCCCCCCCGTTCCCTTCCTCCCTGAAATCAATAAAAATATTTTTTTAATAAATAAAAGTAAAAATTGAATGAGGCTCTTCAGTCCAATGGCAGGTACTTGATGCTTCGATAGAGTTTATGCCCAAATTCCTCTCCTCGAGGACTTCTGTGAGCACGTGTGTTTGTGTTTCTATATTTGTTCAAAAGAGAACCCCTGAAATCTGTAAAACATCGTTTTCCTTGGCCGAAGCACACCTACATTCCACACAGGAATTCCACTCTGCTTGCTTTTTATAAAACACAGTTAAGACGTCTGTCTCGGCCTTACCTTCGGTATGCTATTAGTTACAATTGGACAGGGGCATTCTCTCTCTCTCTCTCTCTCTCTCTCTCTCTCTCTCTCTCATTGCAATTCTCTGGGGTAGATGATGGGAGGATGGCATATAGCATTCATCCTCGTATGGAAGGGAGCATGCTCTCTAGGTCCTGCTGGAAAATGACCATGACCCTGACCAATGAGATACAGTCATCCTCCTGTTCGGTGTTAAGGTGAGAAGCATCCTGCGAGCGTTCCCCGTGGCGTTTACCTTATCGGCAGCCTGCCCGCCTCTCTCTCCCGCTCTCCTTCCGTTCGCCGACTCCGTCCCTGATTAAAAGTGGAGCCAGGCAGCATCTCACTGTGCTTCATGGATGCTGTTCTTTACACATTGAAGGCAAAAGCCCCCACTAACGGGAAGATCCTGACTCGCTTCATGGCAGCGCCGGCTTCGTGGCGGAGGTCTGGCACCGAGCCCGCCATGTCTCTGAGAACACGGGGCTTCCACGGAACATGTCCAGTTAAGGGTGTCACAGCCCAGGCCCTGCCCGGGAGCTCAGTCGGTTGGCGTGTCGTCCCAGTTTGTCGAGTTTGCAGGTTCGATCCCTGGTCAAGGCACATACGAGAAGCGACCGACGAATGCGTAATGAGTGGAACACAAATCCCTCTCTCTCTCTCCCCCTCTCCCCTCCTCTAAAATCGATTAAAAAAAAGAAAAACAACAACAACAGATGCCACAGTGTAAGGGCCTTTTATCCAAGGCGTTTGGCGGTTGAGACTTACCGTAGAAAAACGTTACAGGAGCCAGTATTAGTGAGATCACATGGATCTGCGGAGGCCAAGGGAGGGGGAGGGGGGGCGTGTAGGTGGGCAACGGGGGGACATCTGCAATCGTGTCAACATGAACATTTTAATGGAAAGAAGTTTACCCATAATTCCCCAAGGTTCTACCATGGGCAGCCTGTGAAGTCGGGGGAGATGTGGAATGGAGACGTGTTTCCCTTGCTGTGGCTGGAGGACCGAGGCTCAGTTTGACCCTCGGGACGATGCCAGGGCAGCATCGCACAGACTCCCGGGGCTGCGGCGCTGCCGGGCGGGACCTCGGTCAGCGGGAAGCCAGGAGCCCTGCGGCCCAGCGCTCAGCGGTGAGGAGGCGGCGGCTCCCCGCCCTCCGCCCGGCCCCACGGCCTCGCCAGGAGCTGGTATTTTTAGCCGAAGGTTCTGCTTTGGAGCTCAACTGCAATTTTACTTTCATTGCCGTCTTACGTCTGTAATTTTGAGGGAAAGTTTTTAAAAATACCTCCTCCCCACGCTAGCAATTATCCCAACCGGAGGGGCCTTGCCCTCTGCTTGCGAGAGGGAGACGGTGCGCGCTGGGCTGTCCGCGCCTCCGATCGCAGGGTGGGGCGCACACAGTGGGGAAGGGAGGCTGTCGGGCTCGGCCATGTCATCAGATAGTCATGAACTTCATGCAAAAGTACAGCCCGCGGACGTGGGGGGAGGGCCAGGCGGCAACCGTCCGCAAGGCCGAGATCTGGAGTCAATTAACGGAAAACAAATTAGGCAGCGATTACGGCGAGCCTGTTTGTTTTCCTAACGGTCTCGAGACGAAGCAAGCGTCCTCCGCAGGTAGCAGCAGTCCCAGGCGGGTGACTGGGCTTGGGAGCGGAATCTCTGCACCTGGGGGCGATCTCCGGCCACCCGGGCAGCCGCCCCCCTGGGACATTGCCAAGTGTCGCGGGCCGCGGCCCGTTCCCAGAGGGGACCCGCAGGGCCTGGGCAGGCCTGGGCTCCGTGCTCAGGCCCCTTGGGCTTCGTCCCCTCTCCCGGCGAGTTCTGTCCTTACACATCCCGTAGGACCCGACCTCCACGCCCCGCAGGCCTGCACCCAGGCCAGGAGCAGCACCCTCTCTATCGGTCTTCCGTGGCCTCATCGGTGGAAGCCCTTGGCTCTCTGGTCGTTCCTGGTCCCTGCTCACTTGGCCCACTCAGCCGTCAGCCCCCGAGGCTTGTCGATTTGCTCTGAGGACTGTTGCTCGGCTCTGTCTGTTGTCACCACCGCCATGGTATCTGGCCATTACGCCCAGGCCTTCGCCGGCAGCCCAGGTTATTCATGTCGGGCTGCGTGGCTAACTAGTAAAATAGCAGACGTGGACGCTCTCACAGTCCGGGGGGGCAGGCGTCTCCCATCAGGGCCCTGGTCTGCAGGCGGCCCTCCCTCCGCGGCTCCAGGCAGGGGCCCTCACTGCTCCGCGTCCAGGGGTTGCTGGCAGCCCCTGGTGATTCTCGGCTCCCGGCTGCGTGGATAAGTCAGGGACAGCCACTCGGGAGCGTGGCCACTGCCCTCGCCCCCGGTGCTCGTGCGCCGGCGGAGCTGGTTGCTGGGGACCCCGATGAGGTCTGCTTCGGGGCAAGGCCTGTCCTGCCAATCTCAGCAGCAGGCGTTCGTAGGTGGCCTTTCCCTGTCGCTGGGCTCCTCACCCCCGCCCCCCTCCCCCCGCCCCCCACATCATCTCGTGCCTTGAAGTCCTTTTTTCTTACTTTTTCCTGAATTGTCCTGAACCGCCCCAAACCGCACCCTCATGTGGTCAGTCTGAGCACATTGGGGTCCTCAGCCTGGAAAGCAGGCGCTTTTACAAGGGAGACCAGGGACTCGACGACCCCTTTCCCACCCGCCCGGCGGGGCTCAGTGGTTGAGTGTCTGCCTATGAACCAGGAGGTCACGGTTCGATTCCCAGTCAGGCACATGCCCGGGTTGTAGCTCGATCCCCAGTAGGGGGCGTGCAGAGGCAGCCAATCCGTGATTCTCTCTCATCATTGATGTCTCTCTCCCTCTCTCTCCCCCTCTTCCTTCCTCTCTGAAATCAATAAAAATAAATAAATAAGACCCCTCTCCCAGCAGCAGGAAGGTGCAAAATCAGTGCGGAGGGCCTGGCGCCCCTGCAGGAGCTCGGGGACCCCCGACCTCCACCTCCAGCCCTGACCCTGGACTCTGATCCCGAGAGTGGTGATACAGGGGATGTGCTGCTGACAGGCTGGTCAGAGTCACCTCTCCCCGCTGAGAAATGCTCCTCTGTCCTCGCCTGAGAGTGGATCGCCGGGAATCGGCAGGAACCGTCTGTGCATAAATGCGCACGGAACTGGGTGGGGTTTAAAGAAATAGAATTGAAAGAGCAGATTGTCAGGGTGAAGCCCAGGCGGACCTTGAGCCGAGAAGCGGGTGTGTTTCTAATGGGCTGTTCATTTGCTTTGCAAGGACGGCTGCCAGGCGCAGGCGCTGGCCCTGACATGAGGTACAGGCCGGGGTGCCTGCACCCACGCCGCCCGGGGGGGTGGGGGAGGGGCAGGAGCAGGGGCGCCGGTGAGCATACGGCAAAGGGGCTGCGCCTGCCCAGGCTGCACATTGTCGCCTCCGCAGACGAGATGGCAAATGTTTCACTGCCGGAGCCGGGCGCCCGGAGCCCTGGCCCCTCTCGGCTCCTGGGGAGCGGGTGTGGGAGGGAGCGCAGGTCCTCGACTGTCCTCCGATGTGTCCTTACACTCTCCCTGGACAGCTGACTGCTCAGCCGCGGCAGGTTGGGGTGGAATCTCTGAGGTGTGTCCGCAGATGCCGGACGGACATCGTGTTGTCCTGATACCTGAAGTCACAGGTGTGATCCCCGATCAGGGCACATACAAGAAACCGCCAATGAATGCATAAATGAGTGAAACAACAGATCTCTCTCTCTCCCTTCCTCCCTCCCTCCCTCCCTCCCTTTCTCTGTCTCTGAAAATCCATTTTAAAAAACACACCTGGCTGCTGGCCTTCAGGGCAGTGAAACCAGCCCTAACTAGGGTTCACCTCTGCTCCCGACAGCCATCCTTGCGACGCATCCGCCTCTGCAATGAACATCTGACCTGCCGTCCCTGGTCCCGACAGCAATCCTCGCAACTCACCCCGAACAGCAACCCTGGGCCAAGGTCAGCGACGGCAAAGGCCAGGACGCTGACGATCTCAGGGCCCGGGTTTCTGTCAGGGCTCCCTCCGCCTTCACGGCCGAGAGCTGACACGGGTGGGCGACCTGTGAACGGCTGCATTACCGAGAGCAGGCCTCGGGCAGCCTGCTGACCTCGCCTTCGGGAGCCGGAGGACACATCCCGGGCGCCTGCCAGGCGGGGCCCTGGAGCAGCCGGGAGCTCCCCGTACACGGCGGGCCTCGTTCTCTGGTTCGTACGTCGCTCGCTTGCTGGCCTGTTGTAGGGAGTGCCAGGGCCTCCCTGCTCAGCGGGACCTTTTAGATGGTCCGTCACCGCCCAGAGCCAGCAGGCTGAGCCCGTGCGGGATGCTGGTCCGCATGTGCTCATCCCGCCTACCGGGCTGCCTCCTCCCGCCTACCAGGCTGCCCCCTCCCGCCTACCGGGCTGTCCCCTCCCGCCTACCGGGCTGCCTGTCCTTAGCAGGAAGGACGGCCGAGGGCGCAGCATCTGGGACCCGGCAGAGCGTGTGGGCTCATTCCTCTGCACCCAGGCGAGCATCACGGGCAGCTCAGAGGAGCTTAATCCCATGGCGCTGGCAGTGTCGTGTCTGGCTCATTCCCACCTGATGCCTTTGTCTGTGCCCACCATGCAGGCCCCTCCTCCTGTGGGCAGTCTCCTTGAAGTCACCTTGAGGTCCTGAGGCCGCCTGGCTCTCCCAGCTCCCTCAAGGGCAGATGGGCATGGCCTCGGGTGAATTTCCAGCCCTGGCACCTGACCCGGCCCTGGCCTGGCCGGGGCTCCACACCGGCGCCCGCTGTATACAGACAGCCCTGCGACCATTCGCCGAGCCCCCAACACCTGTATTTTTGTTTCCTCGGCTTCTAGCAGGAGCTGGAAAGAAGGTCAAAACCATTTTCTGAAACATCCCCAGCAGCAAGGAAGGCCCTTGATGTTCCATTTGCAGCATCGCATTTGTTTTTTATTTCCTTTCCTTCCCAGTCGGGGAGAGCTGGGAAAAGAGTCGGCGGGAGAACAATAAGCATCTCCCGGAGGCTCAGCACAGGCGGCCCTCCCCGCCTCCGTGGGGCCGCACCAGAGGAGCGGGAGGTTTCCCGGCCGGCAGGTCGCAGGGCGCAGGGTCCGTAAACGTAAAGCAGCACCTGACCGTTAGGATGAACACGGGATTAGTTATGCCATCCCTCCCAGACGGAGCTTAGCAACAGGACAGAGCCAGGCCGCCCTCGCGGGAAGTGGGGGCCGTGGCGAGACCCCACAGGTGGGGACGTTGGAGTGATCTGCTCACACCCATGACGGTGAGGCCTGAGGCAGCGCATTTCCTCACTGAGCCTCTGCCTCCCCGACTGTAAAACAAAGGTGCTAGTGCCCGGCCCCAGCCCGTTCGGCTCCGTGGTTAGAGCGTCGGCCCACGGGCCTATGGGTTGCGGTTCGGTTCCGCTCAAGGGCATGTATCTTGGTTGCAGGCTCAGTCCCCAGCCCCTGGTCAGGGCGCGTGCGGGAGGCAAGGAATCGATGTGTCACACCCACATCGAAGTTTCTCTCTCTGGGTCTCTCCGCCTCCCTTCCATTCTCTCTAAAAATCAATGGGGAAATGCCCTCGGGGGGAGGGTTAGTAACAGTAAAAACACGAAGGCGCTAGTGCTGATCTCAGAGTGGTTTTGGGTGAGACTCAGGCGCCGGTGAAAGCGTTTGTGCCCCGCCCCCTGTGGGAGTGTCCGTTCATGCACCGGATTCGGGCGGCACCCCCCCCCCCCCACATGGAGAGAGAGTGCTCCCCTCTGGCCCAGCAGACACGCCGCTTCAACTTGTCCACGGACAGGGCCCTGTGCCCCCGTGGTCCAGTCCCAGACGCGCGCTGAGTCACGGGGGCCGAGTCCCCGGAAGCAAGGGTGTTGCAAAGACGGTAACAGGTGTTTGCTGTCTGAGGGCGGCCGCCAGGGCACAGGGTGCGGTGGGAAGAGGGAGCCCGGGGTGTTGCAGGGATGAGGTCCCGGTGCGGTGCGGGCCTGGCTAGTGTTTGCTAACAGACCATCGTTCTTGCGATCCCGGAGCGCGCGGGCCCAGCCGCTCTCAGTGGGGCCGGAACCGTCGGCATTCCACCGAGGTCAGCGCCTCGAAGTTCCAACGCACGTCTAGACAGCACTTTACACAAAGCGGCCCGAGCCCCAGCACGGCAGGGGCCGCAGCATCGCGAGTTCCCTGCCAGCTGAGCTCCGCTGTCTCCCTCCGAAAACATCCTCCCCCAGGGCTCACGGTCCCTCCTGGGAGCGTGCTCTCCTCGCTCTCCTCGCTCTCCTCGCTCTCCTCGAAGGCCCGCATCAGGCGACAGTGACCCGCCGATGGGAGGATCCCTGCGCTGAGGTGCTAGAAAGTGTGTTCCCCCCCCCACCCCCTCCCCGCCCCCGGAACTCGGCCTGCCCTCTGTCACCCACGCCCCTCCACGCCTCTCATGGCGGCCCCGCGGGATGGGTGGGGATGGAGTGTCTGTCCTCTCGCCAACCTGGACGCGGCCCCTGGCACGTAATCCTGTGGGCCCACCCCCTCCAGGAGGCGCTGGCTGCCATTTCCCCTCGCAGGACTCCTGTGAAAGGGAGAAGAGGCGCCGCTGGGCTCTGCGATAGATTTTATGAGAACGACTTCCCCTGTTCGAACCAGGCAGAGGGGCACGGAGCCGAGATGCCAGCCACCCAGACCCTGGCCGGGTGGGAGCACTGTGTTCGGAGAAGGGGCCCCGTTCGCTTCTGTAGGACCACGGGACACGGCCCTGACTGACACACAGGACTCCAGACATGAGCGCCCCGAGGAAGCTCGGGCCCTTTGGTGTTGCGCCCTGGCCAAGAAATGAGGATCTCTCTCTCTCCCTCTCTCTCTACCCCCCCCCCCCCTTCCATTCTCTCCCCGCTGGGGGAAGGGAGAGAGTAGATCTTGGCAGAGGCTTAGGATTAATTAAATAAAAGGAAAGAAAGAAACTTAGCACTCAATCACGACGTCGTTGTGGACGTCAGGATAAAAGACTGTTTTATGACGGATGGAGCAGGGAACCCGCAACCCCATAGCAGCCCCACGTCACCGCCCGTTGGTGTGAGCGCAGACTCGGCCTCGCCGTGTAAACTCTGACCGTGCGGAAGGCCGGCCCAGGGCACACGGGAGGCGAGAAGGCGAGGAAGTGCGAGAACCCAGCCCACCCTTTACTGAATGAGTAGGTCTCCGTAAGCGAGTCGATTTCCATTGAAGATGAGAGTCGGCGGCAGTGCTGGCTTTTGTCCTACACCCATGCCAGCTGCTGCACGTGGGGGATGGTGCTGGGCGCTGACGTTTCGTGTTTTGAGCCTCGCCTGGCCCTGGAGGGGCGGCAGGTGGTGGTGTCTTGATCGTCTGCTGTCCACGTGCACAGGGAAGGGGGTGGCTGCTCGGGACTTGAACTCGGATCTTCCTGGGAACCGTCCCTAGGTTCTGCTCAGCTGCTGCGGGCTGCTGTGTTCCATCGGCAGAGCTGTCAGCAGATACTCGGGAGGCGGCAATGGCGAGTGAGGCTCACAGATAGGTCGCCGGGTTCTGAAGGCGCCCAGACACTGCGCCTCTGACAACGCCTCGAGCTGCAGCTTCGGATCCCGCGGCTGAACCCTGCATTCCAGGGCGGGGAAGGCCCTGCCAGTTTCTGAAACGCGATCCGGCATTTGTCATTTCTTCATAAAACCTGGAATGCTGACGCCTCAGTAAATCATATTTGGGAGGCGAATGTAACAATGATGTTTAAGCACGAAACCCGAGCAGGATTCATGCGCATTGGGCCACGTGAAAACTTGGAGACGACTTTTCTATGACACTCGAGGGCTGTGGGCCTGCTGGGGAGGGTCCCTCCCTCATTAGCGAGGAAAAGCAACAGCACCTGGGCCGGTTGGTTTGTTGGTGTTATCGAAAAGCTGCTGATGTAAAAAAGCAAAATTTTTAATATATATTTTTTATTGTTTTCAGAGAGGAAGGGAGAGGGAGAGCGAGAGAGAAACATCGGTGATGAGAGAGAATCATGGATCGGCTGCCTCCTGCACGCCCCACAGTTGGAATCAAGCCCCCAACCGGCATGAGCCCCGACCGGGAATCGAACCCTGACCTCCTGGTTCATAGGTTGACGTTCAACCCCTGAGCCGCGCCGGCCGGGCCATAACAAAACGAACGTAATGGCACCGCAATAGTGGAGCAGTGAGTTTACCTGGTGGTTCAGTGCTGACGCTGTCTGGGTTGAGAGGGCACTGGGGGAGGCAGAGAGGGCGTCCTGGTGGGGGCGGAAGTATATCCCTTTGGGGGGAGGCGGGGGGGGGGGAGGCGGGCAAGGTTTCCAGTCTTGGTGTGGATTTGGTCGGACTAAATCCGGATGCCTCGGCCCGTGACTTCCGACATCAAATAGAAATGTTATGCTCCTTTTTGAGGAACGCAAGCACGAGGTAAGGACCGCAGGCGCGTCAGGGAAGAACGTTAGCTGGTTCCGTGTTACACTTTCTCTTCGTAAACGTGGATTTAGGAAGCGCGTCTCGATGCCCGGTGTTGAGCGATCGTCACAGGACTCATGGTGGATCCTCGCACACGTCCAGGTGCATTGCCAAACGCCTCTGTGTTCAGGTTCCAGAATATCCTATCGGAGTCGCCGTGGCGTCCCCAGCACCCAGCACCGCCTGGCATTGACAGTCACTCGGTGTTTATGACATCGATGAATGCGGAAGACTGGACGCAGTCAAAGGCAGAAAGCGTATGTGTGACTTCGTGACATCTTGCAGCGTTCAGAAGGTCCGACCCGCTTCCTCCCACAGGGTCCCCACAGTTCTCAGTTGCTTCAGCTTCTCTCGGGCTGGATTTGGGGGGCTCTGTCTGTTGGGAGGTTCATTCGTTTTCATATTGGTCACCGCCCGAAGTTACAGAACTCTTCATTATGTACATTCCGGGTGCACAGCACTGTCTTCGCCATGTGGATACCCTGCAGTGAGCGCCCCCCCTGGTGCTGGGCACCCCTGCCTCTTGCCTGTCCCCCGTCCCGGCCCCTCTGGTGACCACAATCTGCTCTCCGTGCCATTGTGTTCGTTTTTGTTTTGTTTGTTCACTTGTTTCTCTTCTGGGTTCCACATCTGCGTGAAATTACACGCTACTTGCCTCCCTGCTTTGACTCGTTTCACTCAGCTCTGTGCCCTGCAGGTCCATCCATGTGGCCACCAATGGCAGGACCTGAAACCGTAAAAGTCCTAGAAAACATAGCCGGTCACATCTTACTGGTGTTCCCGTGGCTCTGGCTTCAAAGGCAAGAGACACAAAAGCAGAAATGAACAAGTGGGACCTCATCGAACCGCACAGCTTCTGCGCATCAGAGGAGCCCCCTCGTCGGAACACAAAGGCAGCCTCCTGGGTGGGGAAGAGATTTCAAACTATACACCCAACAGAGGGTTAATGTCCCAAAAATAAACAGCTCCGACAACGCAGCCCCCAGAAAAGCATTAGCCCAGTTAAGACACGGACAGGAATCTGGATAGATCTCTCTCCGAAGGAGACACACAGATGGCCCAGGCACCGGGGACGATAGAGGGGTCCTGTGTCACATCCTCACCTGGCATTTGGCCTTGGTATCGGGATGATGCTGGCTTCTTCAAATGAGTTTGGAAGTACTTCCTCCTCTCCGGTGTTTGGGAAGAGTTTGGGAAGGATGGGCATTCATTTTTCTTTAAATGTTTGGTAGGTTTCACCGGTGACCCCATCCGGCCCCGGGCCTTCGTGTTGGGAGGTTTCTCATGACAGAGCCGGTCTCCTTCCTGGTCGCTGGTTTGTGCAGAATGTGTGTTTCTTCCCGACTCAGTCTCGGGAGGGTGTGTGTTTCTAGGAACTGGTCCGTTTTTATAGGTTATTCAATGTGTTGGCGTGTAATTATTCCAGGAGTCTCTGGAATCCTATGGATTGCTGGAATCCTATGGATTGCTGTCGTATCTGTTGTCATGTCTCTTCTTTCATTTCTGATTTAATATGTTTGAGTCTTTTAATTTTTTTTTTTTTTTTTAGCGTAACTAAAAGTTTGTCGATTTTGATTACCTTCTCAAAAACCAGATCCTGGTTTTGCTGGCCTTTGCTGTTGTTCCTCTGGTCTTTAGTTCATTGACTTCCCCTCTAATTTTTCTTATTCCCTCCCTGCTGTTAACTTTGGGCTTAGTTTGTTCTCGCCCCCCGACCCCCCGCCATTTCCTTAAGGTATAAAGTTAGGTTGTTTATTTGAGGTCTTTCTATTTTCCTAATGTAAACTTCCCTCTTAGAACTGCTACCTCTTGAATAGACACAACTTCAGGCAGGGACAGTGAGAGGTTCCCACACACCCACTCAGATTCGTGAATTAAATCACAGTCACGCTGGTTAGGGGCTGCCTGAGTGGGCGCCGACAGCCCCAAACCTCACGCAATGGGCACATTTCTGCATCCTTGCAAGGTGCTCGCAGGAACATCCTTTCAAAATGTTCTGATTGCATCTTTTGATCTCCTCGGGTTTTGCTTTTCTGTCCCAGCCTGTGTTTTTGTTGTTCTGGAGCTTTGGGTATCATAAAAAGGAGGGTCAGAAGTAAACAGCTTTTATAGGCACACATGGAACTGTGTTGCTTTTTTGGATATTGCTCTTCTACATGAAAGAAACTCAGACTTGTGTAAGTTTTCCGCCGCTGTTTACAGAAATCCCTTGAAGATTTTTATCAAAAATAACAATATCGGTGTCCTCCAGCGAGGACTTGGATAAGGCAAAGACAAATACAGAGAGCGTTGCTCTAGTTCTAGCATGATGGACTGATTTGAATTTAATGTATAAAACTCGCTCAATTCCATGGGAACATGAACGGCTACCAGGACCGTGCGACCGTCAGTCGCCTCCTCTGACGCGGTGCCTCTGTGTTCTGTCTTCGTTCTCACTGTTTGAGATTACGGTTATTCTCTGCCCTGGAGACTAGATGCCGTGGACACAGGAAAGCTCTCTGAAGCGGCCGTGCTGTTGGGCTTCATCTAAGGTGGGTGCTGCGATACTGACACGGCCGGTTTTTCACATTAGTGATCGCCATAAACAAGGCGCAGACACTTACTCAGTCATTGTTAGCAAAAAGAATTTCCGAAATTAAGTTAGAAGCTAAACTTCTATTAACGTGAAGGGACACCTAGAGAGTCTATGTAATAAAGCTGAATGACGAGGCCAGAGATCTGAGTGGTGCGTTGCTTGTGTCCAAGTTGCTCCAGCCAAGTGCAAACACTTCCACCGTCATTGGCCAAAGGCTGGGTGAGGAAAGGGGCGTTGGCAGCAGCCGAATGCCCACCCTCGGTGCAGACAGCCAGGCCGGGCGCTCGCGATCTTGTTATTTTATTCTCTTCATTCATTTCATTGTGTTTATTTATTTATTTTTGTTTATTTGCAGATTGGTATCTAACTTCTCCCCGGCTTCCTTCCCACATTCTTAAACCAAAGTGCTATTTACTTTTGTCTTTTAAATTGGGGCGGGGGGGGGGGGTGCTCTTGGGGGGAGTGACTATTCCTATCAGAGTCTCCAATCTTCAGCAGAACACCTTGAACCAGGGTCTGGAGTCAGACTAATGTAGGCCGCAGTCCTGCATCTGCCAGTCTCTAGCTGTGTGGCCTTAGTTGTCTCTTCTGTAAAATGGGCAGAGTCGTGGGACCTTGTGAGTCTTTTGAAGTATGGAGTGAAAGTGTGCTTCGCACTCTTCAGGATACACAGCAGGCGCTCGATGGCGGTGGCCACTATCATGTATCTATATATATAAAAGCCCAATATACAAATTGTCCCTGCAGGAGTTTGACCGGGAGACCGGGAGTTCGATTGGTTGCTATGATGAGTGCTGACCACCAGGAGGTGGTGCAGGATGAAGGAAGGCCCTGGCCAGCAGCTGGCAGCCGGGGAAGGAAGGCCACGGCTGGCAGCCGGAAGGCGCTGATTAGCCCTGATCACCAGCCAGGCCTAGGTACCCTACCTGTGCACGAATTTCATGCACCGGGCCTCTAGTTCTATAATAATAGTCATCAGTTCCCCATCTCACTGGCGCCTAATCTCCTACCTACTGACCCTTTACTTCTCTTGCATTGACAACCCTGTGCTGTCTGTCCTCTGCTTTCCTCCTCGGTAAAGTAATTCTGCATTTTTGCAAGTATTTCTTGACAACTCAGACTCTCCTTTCATAAAGGCCCTCGTAAGCCTTTCCCACAATGCAGCTGGGGCGAAGGGAGCCATAAATGAAGAGCAGGCGCATTCGACCAGGCTACCCACCCGCTCCTATGTCCCTCTGCGATGGCTCACTCCTCCTTAAAAACGTGATACAGCGACAGCTTCATACAGCCCCGCACAGAAGGGACATCGCTTCCTGAAGCGACGGGGGCCCTTTTCTGAAAGATGAGGAGCCAGGATGCCAGGTGTCTGCGTGCTTCCCTCTGGGGCTCGGGGTCCTCGGCCCATGGACTGCGCCCCAAGGCATCGCCTTCTGTTAACGCACGTTCATCTCGGGACTTCAGGAGGCAGCGCTGTTCTTAGGAGCCCTTCTGAATTAAGTTTTTATGCCAGTTCATTTCCTGTAAGGTCATTCCTTTTCGGCTAAAAGGAGATGATCGTAGTTTAGTTACAGCCCTGCTCTTTCGACAGTTGGAACAATAGAATTGTTTCACCCTGACACACAAATAACTCGGGATGTACTGAATGCAGCCATGGACTCGATCTGGACACAAGCTAAAATGGGGCCTAGACCCGAGGTTCCGATTCTCAAAACGGCATCGCCTGCCATTCTGGCTTCCGGTGCTCCCTCTCCCCTCTGTGCCTCTCACACTTCCTCTGGGGTCTGCATTTAAAGTGACGTTCACGCCACATCCTATCAGATGTGAACGAGCCCCCTGAGCGCCGGGTGTATCAGCTCCCCGCGAGGGAGGACACAGCCAGGGCCCTGGATCGCACTGTGGGCACAGCGCCCTTTACCCTTCTCTCTGGAGTCTCGAACCTTTGCCTCGGGGCGGGAGGGGCCTGCGCTGGCCTTGGATGCATATTAATTCACGCGGCTCTTGCAGCCGGAGTCCCGGGAATATTCTTGGCTTTGCTCGGGCCGGCTCTGCAGTTGTTCTGTGCGCCGATGACCTCACTGAGCTATCACAGCGCGGGGTCTGTTTTATTTCATGAGCCGCCCGGTCCCCTGACCCTGGGCCCGAGGCCCCGGGCGAGCGGACTCCCCGGGAGAAGCGCTCCGTGGTGCAGGGGTGAGGGCGAGGACAGGCATGTCTTTACGCTGAGCTCACACCCGGGCGTGCGGCTCCCCACCATCCTGCTCCGGGGAGAGCTTCCAGCTCCCGTTTGCCAAAGGAAGGCACCAGAACATCCCACCCACCTTGGAGCAGAAGCGACTGGGGCTCCCTCGCGGGGTGCCGTAGCCCCATAAATGCAGAATGGGATGGGGGGCCTTCCCTCTCTCTGTGCCCCCACCTGCAGGGCGGCCAGAAGCCCGGCTGGTTTTCCAAATTCTGCGCATTTCTCCTCCTCACAACCCAACGGGCAGGCGTGACCCCCGCCCGACACCCCAAGTCCAAGGTCAAGGTGTCAGCGTCACACTCCGAGTGGGGAAATAGCTGGTTATGCCTCGTAACTCCTTGTGCTGTTCCTCAGTAGTTATTGTTTTTGTCTGTTTTTTAATATGTTTTTATTGATCTCAGAGAGGAAGGGAGGGAGAGAGAGAGAAACATCAATGATGAGAGAGAATCAGGGATCGGCTGCCTCCTGCACGCCCCCCACTGGGGATGGAGCCCGCAAGCCGGGCCTGTGCCCTGACCCGAAATCGAACCACGACCTCCTGGTTCATAGGTCGAGGCTCAACCACTGGGCCCGCAGTTGTTTCTGATGAGAGAGCAGGAACCCGGGCCACTCACAGGCGTCTCCCAGGCAAAGCGCGGACACAGCCAAAGGCACGCAGACCCGACGCTGAGCTCCTGGCACCGCTCGCGGCCTCTTTAGAAACATGTGTTTAAAATAAAAACCCGGAGGAATCTCCTCTCGGTGTTCCAGTGGGTTGCTTGTTTTGGTTTTTATTTTTCTGAGTAATTGTTATTGTTACGATGAAATAAGAAGAATTTGTAGCGTTGCCCCACACGCAGGCGGGCCGGGCCAGGGCGAGCTGCAGTGGCCTCCATGCCCGGCGCGGGGTTCGGGTGTCAGCGATGTCCTCTCTGTGTGTGTGCAGACACCACCTCCCCTGTACGCCGCCCCGTTCGCTTTGGCTGTGGGTCCCTGGGAAGTGATGTGCTGGTCTGTGTGGCTGTTTCTTTTTTTTTTTTAATATATATTTATTGATGCGGCCCCCTCAGAATCATTCATCATGTCACCGCCCCCCCCCACACACACACACACACGTCAGCATGCATTTCTAAAATATGAACATTATCTTATGAGACTGCAGTACCATCGTCACCCCCAGTCAGATGAATGGTAATTCCCCGGGACTGGCCCATGGTCACGAGTCCCGGACCAAGCAGGGCTGTGACCCCTGGGGAAGTGAAATGTGGTTGTTTCTTTTGGGCCGTGTCCACCCTCCAGGAGCAGAAAATGCGTGAACTTGACATTGTCTCCATCTTCCCGTTTCATCCCCGCCCCGGTCTCCTAAGGGGCAGGACACGTCATTGCTTCCCGGCCTCCCGAGAAGTGCTGACTAATCCAATAAGCATGCAGGCGGTGAGAGTGCTTTTCCCTGGAGCTATTAGGAGAGATTGCTGAGGCGGAGCCGGTAAATTACATTTTAAATCATTACGTTGTACCTTCCTCCTCCCCAACACAGTTTGCCCTTTTCCCCGCAGACACAGGGAGGGTTTCAGCTCCTAATGAAGAACTCCTTTCTGGAGCCCGAGGTTGGTGGGCCCATGACGTCACCCCGGTTCCCAGGCTCGCATGCAGGATTGCCGTGTGAACATGAAACCGTAGGTCCCATCTGAGTCCCGGTCGCCGGGTTCTCTCTAGGAAGTATTCTCTTTAAGAAAAAGAAAGAAACCACAGTGTTGTCATCTGAGAAACAGATCCAAGGCTGGAAGCCAGAAAGATTGGATAATGTTTGCCTTTTTCTGGCCACACCTTGTCCCGAGAAGGGAAGGGACGTTCTGGGCCGGGTGCGTGGCGCGGGCACCGTCTCTCCCGGGCGCCCGGGCGGCTCGCGCACTTAGCAGCGACGCCACGTGGAGGAGGAAGCGCTAACCCTTCGCCTGGGGCTGTGAGCTTGTCCTTGTCCGAGGCCGGCAGCTTTGCTAGAATGCACTCCCGTGAGCGGGACAGCAGATCAGTCGGAAGACTTCCCGAGGGGAACGGATTAGAGCTTCAGTCATACAAACCAACCCCCCCAACCCCCGAGTGGTTTTAACCAGTTTTACAATGTTGAGGGTGTGATGCTTATAGAGATGTTCCCATGGCCCAGAGTCCTGTTTTGTCATGTGTGACATCAGTCACCCTATATGGCCTGTATCTTTCCATTCCTGATCGCTACACTCCTTCAAAAACTGTCCGGTGAGCACCTGCTGGGTTCCAGGCCCTCACCTCAGGGCTGAGGAGACAGAAGATCATTTAAAAAGGGAGGCAGTAGCCCAAAGCATCAGGCCTGCGTAGAGCCCCTCACTTCCCACGTGTTTCTATGTTTCGGTTGGAAAACGCAATGGACCAGTCAGCCCTCCAGCAGCTGCGGCGGCGGCGGCGGCTGTCCTCTGTGCGCTTCCTGAACGGGCGGGGTCATCGGCGAGAGGAACACGCTCCCGTGTAAGTGCCACGCAATTCGAGCCAAAACTCTGTCTTCGTGACTTAAAATGGAAGCAGTATATTAAGAAATTATTTTGCAGGAAACACAATTGTCCCCTACAGTCTCCAAAATGCTGTATCAACAGTTTTATTTATTATAGTTTGTGAAACTAAATGAGAAAGAGCTGGGGAAAGGGAACGTGTTGTTGTTGTTGTTTTAATTCCAGGGGGAAATCGTTGTTTTGATCATTTCGAGAATGTTAGAAAACGGAGAATAACAAGAGACAACGAGGGTGAACTGTTCCGCTGCGCTCACAGATGTACAGTTCTGCACAGTTCGGATCCCAACACGCGGACGTGATCGTCAGAGATAGTTTGAATTTGGCAGCGAAATCGAATCGAGTGCGCAGAGGAGCAGCATGCGCCCCGTTTTGCACTGAGAAAAAGTAATTCCAGGAAAAGGGGGCAGAGGACTGGCTGCTGCCTGTCTCCGGACACTCCGGACCCTGCGCTCACATGTCCTCCCGGCAGGCTGTGCTGACAGCAGCCAGGGTGAGGCTGACTTTGGAGCCAAATGGAGCCTCGTTCAGTCTCCACCGGCTCGGCTGTGTGGCTTTGGACAAGTCACTCAACCTCTCTGAGTAGCTCCCTCTCCCTTGTCACGCAGGTGACAACCACAGGGTCTGTGCCAAGTAAACTAAGAAAATGCACCTGATGCCCTGGCGGTGTGCTCAGTGGGTAGAGCATTGGCCCTCTGTCTGAAGGGTCTCGGGTTCGATTCCGGTCAACGGCACGTACCTGGGTTGCAGACTCCATCCCCAACCCTGGTCAGGGCTCGTGTGGGAGGCAACCAATCGATGTGTCTCACATCGAGGCTTCTCTCTCCCCTTCCACTCTCTTTAAAAAAAATCAATGGAGAAATATCCTCAGGTGAGGACTTAAGAAAAGAAGAAGAAAATGCACTTTCAAAGCAGGTGTCCCAGGGCCTGACACCCTGAGCCAGCAGCCGCGGGAGTTGGAGGCAGGGGCAAGGCAGGGGAAGGGACACGACAGGAACGGTGGCCGTGGCGGTGCCTGGCTCCCACTCCCCAGATCAAGAGCCTGGAGCGTGAGTTCGTTACCAGCGTGACTTTCCCAGGAGGAGAACAAACAGCATGAATACGGACAAAGATCGAGCCCTGACAGGGGGTCCGCAGGCTGAGGTGGAGACAATCCCAGGTCTCCGTTCTCTCCCTGGTTGTTCGTTTCCTCCTCTTGCCTCAGACCTCAACGTGCTGTCTCTACAGAGTCGTCCCCTCCGATCTCTGTAAACAGTGCGCAGAGCCCGTGGTGTCGGCGTGCGGAGCCGTGGGTCAGGGTCTGGCGCCCTCACGGGAAGCCAGGGTGAGGTCACTCTCGGGTGGGACGCATCGGCCTGGGGCCAGACCGAGTTTCCTTTCGTCTTGTCCGCATCTGTTTGGCTCTGGTGGGGGAATGGAGCGTGTTAATAAAGAGCATTTACCTCGGGGACTCGGCACAGTGCCTCGTGTGTTTTAATTACGGTTCTGCATTGCGTGCCGTGTCTGTGGCTGCTCCAGGCAACGTATTCCTCATACGAACATATCGCAACTGAATTTCCAAGTTCCCGCAGGAGAAAACCGCAGCCCGCATCTGTATAGGGTGACGTGGTCATTTGTGGGATAATGGCTTGTGGGGGAGCAGTCCTGTGAATACCAAACAGGTTTGCTGGCGGGGAGGGGGGGGGTGCGGGGGGGGGGGGGCGGCACCAGAGCGTGACTTCATCGCCAAGGGTGCCTGCTGGTGTAATTGACAAACACGGGCGGTCTCCCGGGCCTTTGCGTGAATAAGCTGCTCAGAGTAACCCGGCCCTCAGACCGTACGCATGGCCTTCAAGGAAATGACAGGGAAAAGTTGATGCCTGACGAGTGAGCTTTCCATATTGTAAGTAATTTCGCGCCGACCTCGGGCTTCCCCGCCCGTTTCCCTCAGTTAAGTGGCTCTGAGATGGAAGCCTCGCCATTGGGCTTGGTCTCGAGGCGCCGACGGCATCGGAAAGTCCTGGAGTAACGATGCGGGGAGCGTGACTGCGCCCCACCCCCTCCGCCGGCGGGGACGGCAGCTTTGCAGCGAGTCTCTTTCTTTGTAATGGATCCGGTTAGTCTGAGCGCCTGCTGTCCGGGTCAGGTTGCTTTTTGGTGATGCTGGTCCGGGATTTGTCACCCCCCATTCACTAAGCAGTTGCAGTACGTTGGCCTGGGTGCTGGGCTTTGGGGTGCAAGCGTCTGCCCTTGGCTCAACCTGAGGTGGGAGCAGGCAGCTCAGCAGGAACTAAGGTGGAGGCGGGAAGGCTTGCAACGATCCTGGGAGAAACGGAGATGACCGGGGTGAGGGGAGAAAGTGCCCCCAGAGGGGAGATGAGCGGGTGTTCCTCCCGTCTCCCGAGCTGGGGAACAGTGTCCTGTGGATGAGATCCATCTCCTCCAAGCTGTGGAACTAAATTATACACGGGAGAACGTAGAGCAGAAGCATGGTGAGATTGGCCTAAGAAGAGCAATCTGGGGGTAACTTTTTGACAGTCTGCCTCTCCCTGGACTGCCACACATGGGGAGGTCCTCTGGGGGCCTCAGGAAGACGGGGCGCCCTGTAAGACAAGCGGGGTGGGGGCCAGACCCTGGCTGTCGGGGACCTAGACATGCACAGGCACCTTCAGCAGACTCCGCACTCAGCATGTCCTGTCTCCCTACAGAGGCCTCATTGCCAGCGGTTTCACGGAAACGCATTACCGGCAGGACGGCACGGAGGTGTCCCTCGCTCGGAACCACACGGTAAGTCCGGCCTGTGCGGCCCCCGAGATGCTGCGCTCTCGAGTCTGTGCTTAAACGCGGCAGCTGTTACCTGAGAAGCTCACAGCCCAGCGCCTTCCTGAGGCCCGAGAGGAGCTGGGTGTCACCCATGGAAGCACCCTCCTGCCTCCAGCAAAACCTGGCCTTGGCCCCATGAGCCGGGACAGGCCTGGGAGATGTGGCTTCATTGTAGCCCGACCTCAACACCACCTTCTAGGCACTGTGGGTGCTCATTGGGGCAAATCCCTTCTAGCCCAGGCGAGAGGGCGTGGCCCTAGCCCAGGCGAGAGGGCATGGCCCTAGCCCAGGTGAGAGGGTAGCCCTAGCCCAGGTGAGAGGGCGTGGCCCTAGCCCAGGTGAGAGGGCGTGGCCCTAGCCCAGGTGAGAGGGTAGCCCTAGCCCAGGCGAGAGGGCATGGCCCTAGCCCAGGTGAGAGGGTGTGGCCCTAGCCCAGGTGAGAGGGTGTGGCCCTAGCCCAGGCGAGAGGGCGTGGCCCTAGCCCAGGCGAGAGGGCGTGGCCCTAGCCCAGGTGAGAGGGTGTGGCCCTAGCCCAGGTGAGAGGGTGTGGCCCTAGCCCAGGCGAGAGGGCGTGGCCCTAGCCCAGGCGAGAGGGCGTGGCCCTAGCCCAGGTGAGAGGGCGTGGCCCTAGCCCAGGTGAGAGGGTAGCCCTAGCCCAGGTGAGAGGGCGTGGCCCTAGCCCAGGTGAGAGGGTAGCCCTAGCCCAGGTGAGAGGGTGTGGCCCTAGCCCAGGTGAGAGGGTAGCCCTAGCCCAGGTGAGAGGGCGTGGCCCTAGCCCAGGTGAGAGGGTGTGGCCCTAGCCCAGGCGAGAGGGCGTGGCCCTAGCCCAGGCGAGAGGGCGTGGCCCTAGCCCAGGTGAGAGGGCGTGGCCCTAGCCCAGGTGAGAGGGTGTGGCCCTAGCCCAGGCGAGAGGGCGTGGCCCTAGCCCAGGCGAGAGGGCGTGGCCCTAGCCCAGGTGAGAGGGTAGCCCTAGCCCAGGTGAGAGGGCGTGGCCCTAGCCCAGGTGAGAGGGTAGCCCTAGCCCAGGTGAGAGGGTGTGGCCCTAGCCCAGGTGAGAGGGCGTGGCCCTAGCCCAGGCGAGAGGGCGTGGCCCTAGCCCAGGTGAGAGGGTAGCCCTAGCCCAGGTGAGAGGGCGTGGCCCTAGCCCAGGTGAGAGGGTAGCCCTAGCCCAGGTGAGAGGGTGTGGCCCTAGCCCAGGTGAGAGGGTAGCCCTAGCCCAGGTGAGAGGGTAGCCCTAGCCCAGGTGAGAGGGTGTGGCCCTAGCCCAGGTGAGAGGGTGTAGCCCTAGCCCAGGTGAGAGGGCGTGGCCCTAGCCCAGGTGAGAGGGCGTGGCCCTAGCCCAGGTGAGAGGGCGTGGCCCTAGCCCAGGTGAGAGGGCGTGGCCCTAGCCCAGGCGAGAGGGTGTAGCCCTAGCCCAGGTGAGAGGGTAGCCCTAGCCCAGGTGAGAGGGTAGCCCTAGCCCAGGTGAGAGGGCGTGGCCCTAGCCCAGGCGAGAGGGTGTAGCCCTAGCCCAGGTGAGAGGGCGTGGCCCTAGCCCAGGCGAGAGGGTGTAGCCCTAGCCCAGGTGAGAGGGCGTGGCCCTAGCCCAGGTGAGAGGGCGTGGCCCTAGCCCAGGTGAGAGGGCGTGGCCCTAGCCCAGGTGAGAGGGCGTAGCCCTAGCCCAGGTGAGAGGGCGTGGCCCTAGCCCAGGTGAGAGGGTGTAGCCCTAGCCCAGGCGAGAGGGTAGCCCTAGCCCAGGTGAGAGGGTGTAGCCCTAGCCCAGGTGAGAGGGCGTGGCCCTAGCCCAGGCGAGAGGGTGTAGCCCTAGCCCAGGTGAGAGGGCGTGGCCCTAGCCCAGGTGAGAGGGCGTGGCCCTAGCCCAGGTGAGAGGGCGTGGCCCTAGCCCAGGTGAGAGGGCGTAGCCCTAGCCCAGGTGAGAGGGCGTGGCCCTAGCCCAGGTGAGAGGGCGTGGCCCTAGCCCAGGTGAGAGGGTAGCCCTAGCCCAGGTGAGAGGGCGTGGCCCTAGCCCAGGTGAGAGGGTAGCCCTAGCCCAGGTGAGAGGGCGTGGCCCTAGCCCAGGTGAGAGGGTAGCCCTAGCCCAGGCGAGAGGGTGTAGCCCTAGCCCAGGTGAGAGGGCGTGGCCCTAGCCCAGGTGAGCAAGTCCCTGAACTGAAGAAAGACAAGAATCCCAAAAGTGAAGACTAAAGACCAGCCCACTCCAGCCCGGCCCACGTGGCTCGGGGGCTGAGCACTGACTTTTGACCCAGGAGGTCACGGTTTGAAGTCACCCACCCAGGTTTCGGGCTCGATCCCCAATAGGAGGAGAGGGAGGAGGCAGCCAAGCATTGATTCTCTCATCATGGGTGTTTCTCTGTCTCTCTCCCTCTCCCTTCCTCTCTGAAACCAATAAGAATACATTTTAAAAAATTGTTTTCAAGCATGGAAGGAAGATTGGCGGGCTCCTGGCCGACAGAGGCAGGAACATTCGTGTGGGGCCTCCTGCGGGGAGTGAGGCTGGCGTCTTCCGGTGGGCACGGTGGGCACGGCGGGGTGGCCGGTCTCACAGGGACACGGGAACATGAGATCCGCTTCCAGGGCGAGTTCAGTTTTGTGTTTGCCACCTCCCTGGCACACCGCCCTTCCTGGGGCATTGCTGTCCCTTTCTCATGGGGACTAAGGGACCAGATGGACGGCGCCCGCCGCCGCCAGGTCTCGTGGGAGGGCCGAGGGCCACGCACGCAGCATCTCGGAGGCCGTCCTGGACGCAGGGCCCGGACACCACGCGTTGTCTCTGAGGGGTGGCGACGGCGTGTCTTCTGCTTCCTGTGGTCTCGCGTGCGTCAGGGGAGGAGGTCACCTTCTCCTTTCTCCTCCTTTCACCACGAGGTGACCGTATGGCAAACGGCCTCACCTTCCCTCTGCTCACTCCCTCAGTCCTCGGGCGGGGGCTTTGCAGGGAGGGGCTGGAGGGGCAGCTGGACCACCCTGTGCTTCCTGCTGACGGGGGAGACCTGCCTTGGCAAGGCCCCGAGGCCGCCCTCCCGACTCCCTTGGTGACTGAGACTCCCAACGACCTGCAGCCGCCTACCCGGGTGGGTCCTGAGGCGGGGCAGGCAATGGGGGGTGGGGCGGGAAGGGGGGGAGGGTGGTGAAACTTGGGGTTTTCCGGAGCCTCGCTTCCGCCCAGGTCTGCGTTGGCCCCTCTGTCAGAATATCCCAGGCGCCCCCCTTTGGAGGTCATGAAGCCTCCCCCGACCTGGACTCTGGCTTCAGTGGGGGAAGCGGTGGAGGCCGGGGGGTGGGGGGGACAGGCACCCCCACCTGGGAGCGAGCAGCACGCGGTCCTCTCACTACGCGATGCTGCTCTCCTCGCGGCTCAGCCGGCCTCTCCCGGCCTCAGTGCCCTCTGAGCCACCAGGGTTCCGGCGAGGCGAGGGGAGAACCCCGCCCCGGGCCGCGGCCCCTCCAGCAGACGCCAGCCGGAGTCCGAGCCTCGGGCTGTCTTCCACCATGAGGACACCAGGCAGCTCTGGGAGTCTTGTTTTTCCTGAATCAGCTGAAAACAGAAAGAAATGTGCTGACTCATCGCCTTACCCCGCAAGTCAGCACCCAGTGGATCTTCCCACATTTAAATTATGGATCAAATAAAAACCCCTTGGGGGCTGCAGTCTTTTTTTAATCTCTCCACCATCCGTGTGAGCTGGCTGCCGAGCAGAGCGGGGGCTGGTTCTCATTTGGGGATCGATCGCCTGCCTGTCATCTCCCCGTCGCCCGACACGGTGCGCTGTGTGGGCTTCATCCTCCGCTGGCCTCGTCCGAGGGGCGATTCGGGTTTGTGTTGTCCCTTTGAACACGGCCTGCGGGAGACCGTGCAGCCGTTTATGCTGCTTACGTCCCGAAGGCAATCCCGGGAAAGGCCGCAGTCACCCCAGACAGTCTCCTTAGCGCATTCGTCTGCTGCCCACGTGTTCACCGAGCACCTCCAGGGAGACCGCCCAGGACGGCAGGGGTGAGGTCAGGGCCGCACGGGGCTGGCCCGGAGGTCGGCCCTCTACTCTCCTTCCAGCAGACATGGCTCTCGCTAGCGCCGGAGCCCAGCAGCCGGGCCCGGGTGTGGCGCTTCTTCCTCCGGACCCTCCTGCGCACCGGGGGCTGCGCAGGGTGCACCCCGTCACAGCGAGGCGGGCTGACGGGCTGACGCGCACTCTCCTGTGAGGGCACTGTCCCCCGAGGTCCCAGACGAGGGACATGGCTGGGCCAGTCATGCTGAAATGCGGGTCAGCAACTGGCACGTGCAAACACAGAGGCACAGACACACAGACACATGCTCACACAGAGACACACACAGACACATGCTCACACATATGCTTACACACACACACGTATTCTCACACATGCTCCCACACACACAGACACATGCTCACACAGAGACACACACAGACACATGCTCACACATATGCTTACACACACGTACTCCCACACATGCTCTCACACACAGGCACACAGCGGGTCACCGAGAAAAATCGGGGGAAGAATCGTCTGTGAACAGATGGTTCTGGAGATTGACATGCAGAAGAATGAAATCGGACTCCACTTCCAGCCAAAAATTAACTCACAGTAGATTAAAGGTCTAAATGTAAGAACTGAACCTATGAAACTCCTACAAGGAACAGGGGTCAGCCTTCGTCCCCGTAGGTCAGGGGCTGGTTTCTTAGATCCGGCAGCTGACGCACAAGCAACCCAAGAGACAGAAGGAAGGGGGTGGCTTGGTCCCTCCGACGGCGCAGCCCTTTGCCGCGGCCACACGCCCATCATCCAGGGGACGCGAGGGAGGCGTGTGGGGCCCCCACGTCTTGCCAGGCAGCCCCCCCCCTCCTGGGGCTGCAGCAGGACCTCTGTTCAGCCCGAAGACCAGCCCGGTCCTGGACAGAAGCCCCTCACGAGGAGGCGCTGTGCCGTGGCTCCCTGTGCAGTGACCTTGTGCATCAGGGGGCGTCCCGGGCCTGTCGCTCGGGGACTTTGCACTTAGACTCGGAAGGCCTCTCGGTTTCCCTTTCCTGCTGAGCTGACATGTCCCTCTCAATCGGGCAGTTTGGTGAGGGCCCTCTCTCCAGCCCCCACTCCCATCGGCTTCTCTGCTTCCATTTGCCGTAGACTCAGAGGACCTGGCATTACGTCCACCGTGTCCTTACCCCCCAGCGCGCCTCGTCTCATGACAGACAGTTTGCATGCGGGTGACACGGAGGTCCATGTGCTTGTCCTGGGGCCAGGTTTTATACGTGTCCGGCCCAGGGCTTCCTGACGGGGGTTAGAGAGCAGAAGGGCCTGGGTCCGTTTTCCAACCCCGTGGGCGCTCTGGCCCTCGGTCCCAGCTGGGCCACACGGAGCTCAGCATTTAGTTACGGCTCCTCGTTGGATGTTTTAGGCAACAGGGAATCCAATGCTGTCCGTAAGACAAGCGGAGATGGTGCGTGGGGTTGGATGTTGTGACTGAGCCGCTCTCTCCTCCTTTCAGGGTCATTGTTACTACCACGGGCATGTGCACGGACGCCCCGGCTCCGCGGCCAGTCTCAGCACCTGCTCAGGTCTCAGGTGAGTGGCCAGGCAGCGGCGGCTCCCAGCTGTCCTTCCTCCCCTGTTCCCCCTGGTGGCGGCTCACCTCCCCCGGCCAGAGGGGAGGCCTTGCGCACCAGCCCTGGGAGCGCAGCTGGCCCCGCCTCACGGGTTCTCCCTCGGTGCCTCTGTCCCCGCTGATCCCGCCCGGAAGGTGGGCGGGGGCTGAACTGGCTGAGTCTGGGTGTCCAGGGATTTGTGACCATCTGTCATTCACGGGACTCGGGTGCGTGACAATGCCTGGTGAGGAAAGACAGGGCGTGACATTGGGTGGCGGTGAAGCTGCTCGCTTAATGAAAATAAGAAGGAAAGGAGCCGGCCTGTCCCAGACCCAGTCGTGTGGAGTAAGGCGGGGGCACGGGGGCTTCTGCGATGAGGCGGAGGCACAAAGCAAGAAACAGTCACCTCCCCTGACACGCCCACCTGCTCCCTGGCTCACCGCGGCCGGCTCCCGTGTGCTCCCAGGAAAACCAGTTTGTTCGGCACATCTCCAGCGATCCTGGCCTTCGGAGTGGAATGATTTATTGAGTTTGTGGTGAGCAGCGTGCGTCCTCAGAGTCCGGCTTTGCCCTGGCCCGTGGCACCTCACGTGGTTCTGTGGGAGGGCGTGCCAGGTGGGCACAGGCAGGGCTGCTCCCCGTGCCAGCAGGGAATGCACAGCTGGGAGTTCTGTGCAGGGCCATGGAGAATGGGCCTCTACACACACCGCACACACAACACACTCACAGCACACACAACACACAGCACATTTAACACACACACAGCACACACAGCCATACACATACCACACACAGTCAGGCTCAGCAGTCTGCTGTCGACCACCCGATGGGGTGGGAACAGGAAGGGGACACCCCGTGTGGACAGTGCTCCTGATCATTTAAACCTCCCAGATCTCGGGGCTGCTGTTGTAAGAGCAGCAGGCTGTGCACCAATAGAGCGTCCCGGAGGGAGGTAGTCAACTCTGGGATCTTGGGGCATCGGACCAGAGGAGAAGCTGGGTTCAGTCCACGCCCACCGACAGAAGAATCCGTGGAGGTTGGACACAGCTCCCGTAGCCCCAGCCTGGCTGGTCTTCAGAAAGCAAAGAGGGGTGGGCAACTGTGTTAAATACCAGGTGACCCAAGATCCATTTGGATCTAGGAATGCCGGGAAACTCGAGTGTCCCAGGGACGTGCATTAGAGCCCAGCCGGTGACAGTGCTGCAGAGAAGAAGCCGGTGACAGTGCTGCAGAAAAGGAAACCAGTGTCAATGTTGCAGAGAAGAAACCAGTTACAATGAGTGTGGCCATGGGGTTTATTTTGCCTCTGAAAGGCTCCAAGCCAAGGGGGACATTCAGACCCTGATGAACCGTGTGCCGTCTCTTGTGCCGCCCGGGACGCCCGGCCCCCCTTAGTACACCGCCCCGGCCCCCCTTAGTACACCGCCCCGGCCCCCTTAGTACACCGCCCCGGCCCCCCTTAGTACGCCGCCCCGGCCCCCCTTAGTACACCACCCCGGCCCCCCTTAGTACACCGCCCCGGCCGTCCTTAGTACACCGCCCCGGCCCCCTTAGTACACCGCCCCGGCCCCCCTTAGTACACCGCCCCGGCCGTCCTTAGTACACCGCCCCGGCCCCCCTTAGTACACCGCCCCGGCCCCCCTTAGTACACCGCCCCGGCCGCCCTTAGTACACCGCCCCGGCCCCCCTTATTACACCCCCGTGGAATGTCCATGGTTCCCCCACATTCTGGTTTCATTTGCTCTCGTGCTTCGTGTCCCCCCCCTACCCCCCCCCCCCCCCCCCCCCGCTGGTGAGCGACAAGCCCACGGGCATCTCGTGAGCATCAGCACACAGACCCCACGCTGGTGGGAGAGGGGAGAGCTACTGTGGTTTGTAATGAGACAGACGTCCAGTCCTGGGCACAAAACCCAGAGTCCCCATGACCTGGTTCATCCATGGAGGCCACACTCCCGCCCTCCCAGCCCCCGGCCAGCACAGGAGCTCCTGGAGGGAGAGACGGTCCCCAATCCTGCTTGTCCTCTTGCTCGGCTCCTACCCAGACATCTGGTACCAGGGGCCTCAGGGGCTGCGCCGTTCTGGCCAAGGTTCTGACCGCTGTCCTTCCTTCCTCTTCCCCTGGAGACATGCATTCCTCCAGCCTGTGCACACGGCTGTGGGAGCCCAGGTCTCCGCCCTGAGGACTGCAAGGTGACGTCTCAGCCCTCCCCAGCCCCACTCGCACTCAGAGCTTGAAATGTCCAAATCCCACCCTCCCCGGGTCCCCACTGGCTCCCCTCGGGAGGGACCCCTTTCCAGGAAAGGCCCCGCCCATCTCCGCTCCTGGGCTCGGCCCTGGGATGCTGAGGCCTCGCTCCTGCCCCCCACCCCCCGCCCCCATCATCTCTCCTCAAACATCTCTCAGCACCACCCTAACTCAACCCTCCGGGATTTCTAAATTGCCTCCCACCCGTGTTTCCTGCCTCCACCCTTCCCCTCGCAGCCTCATGCACATTCCGGAAGGTCGTGTTTCAAAACTACGGCCTGATCATATGGTAGGGACGGCCCCGCCCTGCGCTCAAAACCACGCGGCTCCCCAGGGCCTCCTGCCTGTGCTCCCCTCTGTCCTGCAGACAGTTACTGATCACCTACTTACACACTGCTCACCTGCTTACACACTCATCACCTGCTTACACACTCATCACCTGCTTACACACCCATCACCTGCTTACACACTCATCACCTGCTTACACACCCATCACCTGCTTACACACTGCTCACCTGCTTACACACCGCTCACCTGCTTACACACTGCTCACCTGCTTACACACTCATCACCTGCTTACACACCCATCACCTGCTTACACACCCATCACCTGCTTACACACTGCTCACCTGCTTACACACCGCTCACCTGCTTACACACTGCTCACCTGCTTACACACTCATCACCTGCTTACACACCGCTCACCTGCTTACACACCCATCACCTGCTTACACACTCATCACCTGCTTACACACTGCTCACCTGCTTACACACCCATCACCTGCTTACACACCCATCACCTGCTTACACACCGATCACCTGCTTACACACTCATCACCTGCTACACACCCATCACCTGCTTACACACTCATCACCTGCTTACACACTGCTCACCTGCAGAGCAGCCAGTCCCACCAGGGCTGGGAGGTGGAGACAAGCCAGGAAGATGCTCCTCGTGTGTAGGAAACAGCCAGACACACTGATTTTTTTGTTGTTAATCCTCACTCGAGGATATTTTTCCATTGATTTTCAGAGAGAGTGGGAAAGGGAGGGAAAGACAGAGAAACATCGATGTGAGAGAGACACATCCATTGGCTGCCTCCCACATGCGTCCGACCGGGGCTGGGGGTCGAACCTGCCACCCAGGTACATGCCCTTGGCTGGGAGTTGAACCTGCAGCCGCCGGGCTTGTGGGCCGGCCCTCTCCCCACTGAGCAGCACCGGCCAGGCTAGGCTGTGACTTTGAAGGGGCCTGGTGAAACGGTCTCTCCATAAGTCAGCTGCTGTGGCTGCGTCCCTCATAACTACTCCTGAAACCTTTTGTAACAGCTCAACATTGTACCTCGTTGGGCGCCGCCCAAACCTGGTAGCAAATTACACTGGGGTGGGAACCGTGGGTGAGAGATGTCTGCACGGGGCCCCAGGGGCCGGCGAGCGCTGCGCGTGGCGGGGAGCGGGTGGCCGTGTGGATGGTGCGGGAGGAGCTCACGTGGAATTACTCGCTGGAATGAGCCCCACGTGCGCCTGTGCCCACCGCCCCGCGCCTCACTGCGCGTCAGACATGGCGCGGGCCGCTGGCTTTGCCGGGAGCTCCTCCGGAAAGGACGGCGCTTCAGTCCCCGCACGGGCCTCCCACGGTCACGGCGGAGCCATGACATGGAGCGAAGTCTTCCTCCGAGAAAATTAAATCAGCAAGTGAACGCGGAGCGGCCGGGTGATCCCTACCTTCTGGCCATTAACTCAGAGCAGGAGGCGAGCCCCTGCCCCGCGCCGGGCGCCTGGCCCTGCGGAGGCGCGGTCACAGCGGATCAGCCTGCCTCCCGCCCGCGCCTGCAGGATGGACACTGAGCCGGAGGAGGACTGACGCTCACCCAGGGGAGGGCCCTGAGTGGCCGCCAGGAAGCTCACAAGTCCACTGACAACTGGAACCGGTTCCTCTTCGTTCCCATGGCAGGAGAACCACAGGTTTCTGCATTTGAAGTAAGGCTGCCTGGTTTCAATGCAGCTGCTCTGGCCCGGCCACGCGGCTCAGGGGTTGAGCGTCGACCTAGGAACCAGGAGGTCTGGGTTCGATTCCCGGTCTGGGCACAGGCCCGGGTTGCGGGCTCCATCCCCAGTGTGGGGTGGGCAGGAGGCAGCCGATCAGTGATTCTCTCTTATCATTGATGTCTCCATCCCTCTCTCCCCTCCCTTCCACTCTGAAATCAATAAAAAGTAATTAAATTTAAAAAGCAGCCGCTCTGTTTCATGGGGCCCTTTGACTTCTGCCTCCATCACACTCGACCCTGACCCGGCCCACAACCCTCTGGAAACAGCGTTGGGGGGGGTGGGGGGAGCAGGACGGTGTGGGACCCAGATGAGGCACAGCTCGCCGCCTGCCCCTGCGTGCCCCTGGCAGTGGGACCGACCGTGGCCAGAGTGCAGCTCTGCGGGTTCTCCTGGGCCTGGCCCTGAGCACCAGGAGGGGGGCCCCGATCCCCCCAGTCACCCCCGTCTCCCCCGCTGCCTCCATTCCCCATGGCGGGCTCGTGCCCAGAACTCGGCCTCCACCCCGCGCCCTGCCCATGGCGGCAGGTCCAGCCCCCACGGCTCTGGAGAGGGAACCGCAGCCTCCTCGCTCCCGCACATCTCCCAGATGCTCTCTCACCCCCTCCGCCCGCCCCGAGCTCTCCAAGGCGGCTGGGCTGTGTCCAGCTCCGAGTGCATCGCTAACGGCCTGTGACGTGCAGCTTCAATCACACGCGCTTATCTCGCCGGGGGGCCAGCGCGGCTGTGAGAACATCCCCTGCCGACGTGTCCAAGAGCCCGGTCCTTGGCTGCCGCGGTTCCGAGCGCCCAGGGCCGCGTGATGAATGACGCGGACGCTCAGAGCCATGACCTCGCTCAGCGGCGGGCCCAGCTGCTTGCACTGGGGAGCCTCCCCCCACCCCACTCCCCCAGCCTCGCAGCATCTGGCCCCTGGATGACTTCAGAGCCACAGGAGAGGAGAGCGGTCCCTGACCGAGGGCCGCCTCGCGAATTTCCTGGGAAACGGACAGGCCTTTCAGCCGCTGGTGTCTCGTGTTGCGACCTTGGTGCCGTGTGTCGCTGTGAGCGTTCGGCCCACGGACACCCAGTGGCAGCCAGAGAGCGCCTCGTGCACGGCCAGCGTCAGCACCACCTCCTCCCGGGCGGCAGCGCTGGTTTCCGGCAGATCCATGTATTTTCCCCGCAAGTGCGTTCCTTTTTCCACGCTCCCGGCCTGTTTCGTAAAGTTCTCTTTCCTCGTTTGGGCGTTTTACTCTGTTTTTGGTTAATCCTCACCCGATAATATTTTCCATTGATTTTTAGAGAGAGTGGAAGGGAGGGGGGAGACAGAGGGAGAGAGACGTGGATGGGAAAGAGACACATCAGTTGGTTGCCTCCCGCACGCACCCCGACCAGGGCCTGGGATGCAGCCTGCAACTGAGGTTCGTGCCCTTGACCGGAATCGAACCCGGGACCCTTCAGCCCACAGGCCAATGCTCTGTCCACTGAGCCAAACTGGCTAGGGCTTCACTGGGGCTTTTTAAAATCAACTTTCATAAACTAAAATCCTCTATTAGTCCTTGTAAACTGGAAACCTCGTTTCCTAAAGAACTTGTCAGGGAAGGAGAATGCAAGCCCCCCGCCCCGGAGAGGGGCAGACCTGCCTGTGTGACCCGCGTGGGGTCCAGGAGGACGCGGGCTGGGGCCATGGGAGGCGGGGAGCACACGGCAGCAGCGATGTTGATTGTGAATCCACCTTCGGGGGTTGGAAATCGCCTTCCCCCCCCACCCCCCCCCCGCAAACCGCACTGGTCCCCCTCGCTCAGCTGTCACGTGCTGTGGCTGCCGGTGACACCCCACCGGGCTCTCTGACGGAGTCCAATCCTCCCCTGCGTCCCGGCACCGACTTCCCAATCAGGGTGCGAGCTTCCCGGCTCCGTCTGTTTCTGCCACTGCCCGTCACACGCCACGAAACAGGAGTGGTGGCGGGAACACTGCATAACGAGGGATTGCCTTGTGGGTATGTGAGCCCCAACTCCGCTCGAAATAGCTATGTTACTGCTTCAAACTCTTTCTCCCAGACTGCTTGGGTTCAGAAATGCTTCCTCCTTTTCCAATTTAAGGATGTTTCGATAGCCCAGCCGGCATGGCTCAGCATTGACCTATGAACCAGGAGGTCACGGTTCGGTTCTCAGTCAAGGGCACATGCCTTTGATCCCCTGTAGGGCGTGTGCAGGAGGCAGCCAATCAGTGATTCTCTCTCATCATTGATGTTTCTATCTCTCCCTCTCTGAAATCAATAAAAAATATGTATATTTTAAAAACCTGTATATAAAGGCTAAACGTAGTCTATTCTTTCCCCAAAATGATTTGAAACAAAAAACTTCTCAGACTCACTTTTCAAAAGATTTTCGAAACGCGTCCATGGGAACATGTCACAGAAACGTCCCTTGCGGTGAGAGCCTGGGCGGGACACGCACTGGCATTTCTCTTCCGTCCTCTGTCCGGCTCAGAACCGGGTCTCGGCCATAAACAAGCAGCTGCCCTTGGAAGTCAGATGTTCTTTTCTTCTCTCTCTTTCCACAGGGGACTCATTACGTTTGAAAATAAAAGCTACGTCCTAGAGCCGATGGACAATGTAACCGACAGTTACAAGCTCTTCTCGGCCGAAGCCCTGAAGGGCGTCTGGGGGTCGTGCGGGTCCCATCCCGGCGCCTCGGGCCCCACTGCAGGCGGCGGGCGCCCACCGCCCTCCCGGATGCGGGTGAGAAGGGGGGGCGGGAAAGCCGAGGGCGTGATTCTGGGGACCCTGGGCCCCAGCGAAGGACACCCGGTGCTGGGACATCTGAGGGCTTTTTCCACTGGGGTTGTGGCTGGGGATGGACTCGCTGGCTTATCTGGAGGCAGGCATGTCTGTGGACAGAGCCCCAGCAGACACGGACACCTCCAGCCCCCACCTGCCGGCGAGGGACCCCGCCCGTGGCTCTCAGCCGGCCCCTCAGCCGGCCCCTCTGCGGGAGGTGCCACGTGGAGGCTCCTGGTGTCGGTCTGCTTTGCAGTCGAGTGTTTGCGGTGACCTGCAGCGCGCTCCCAGTCCTGCCCACCTGCCGGGCAGAGGTGCCCTGGGTCGGCCCGTGGGGCGTGGCTAAGAGGTGTCGCTCCCCGAGTCCGCCCAGCTGGGGCCTGTCCTCTCCTCCTGGACTGTCTTTGGGGCGCAGGTTTCAGGTCCTCTGTCCCTGCGTCTGCTTCTCAGAGGTCCCCCCCTTTACACAGAACTGGAACGATCTCTCCCCGCCCAGTGGACAGAAGTGGACCAGCTCCCCCAGGGGCAGCACCCTAAAACCTCCCCAAATGGCTGCTGACCCTCCTCATCCAGTTTCCCCTGGGTCCACAGGGCTTGGGACACTCTCAAAAATGAGGTGGGGGGGCGGGGCCCGGCCACATGGCTCAGGGGTTGAGCGTCGACCTATGAACCAGGAGGTCAGGGTTCGATTCCAGGTCAAGGGCACATGCCTGGGTTGTGGGATTGATACCAGTAGGGGGCGTGCAGGAGGCAGCTGATCCATGATTCTCTCTCATCATGGATGTTTCTATTTCTCCCTCTCCCTTCATCATGGATGTTTCTATTTCTCTCCCCCTCTCCCTTCCTCTTTGAAATCAATTTTAAAAAAATACTTTTTAGAAACAGTGGGAGTCCCCAGGCCAGCCCGCCATGTCTGTTTCCCTCGTGGGCCCGCCTTCCTTTGATCCCAGGCCTCAGGGCGGATGTGAGGCGGCCATGGCCCTGTCAGTCATGAACAAGGAGGAAATTTGCATGTATCTATGGAGGCGCTTTGCTCTGAGTATCTTGTTGAACCCGTGTCGTCCGCGTGGAGATTTACGACCTGACGGTTGAAATGACACCCCAGTATGTTTGGCGTCTCGCGTGGACGGGCATGCGTGGGCCCTGCTCCGGCCGGATCGTCATTTTGTAGCTGATCTGCAGCTCTCTCGGCCGTGATGGGCACAGTGGTTCCCGTCACCTCGAGGTGCAGGGCGGTGCGGAACCCCAGATGGAAGTGCTGTTTGGTTAACAGCGCATGCGGACGGGAAAGGGGCCTGTACACTGAGCCGGGAAGGCCCCCGCGGCGTTCGCCTCATTCTCCGCGTTTCTCTCTGGAAAGCGTTGTGGTTGTTGTTTGTGGAAGAGAAAACGGCCTTGACTTAACGTGCAATTAGGTAACAAAAGCGATGCGAGGAGTCCTTCTCGGCAAGTGGAGCATTTGGGACGGGAGTGTGTGCCCGAGAGCCGGGCAGCCCCTGTGGGAGCAGGACGGGGCCCGGTCAGGCTCCACGTGCTGCGGCCTCACGCGGCCTGGGCTTCACACTGGCGAGTCGGTGCAGCTGCAGCTGAAGAACTGACCTTGTGGACACAGGGCAACAGCCGCCTGGCCTTTTCCCGGAGCCGCCGGCCCCGCGATGGGGACTGGCAGAGGCTGGTCTGCAGGCAGAGTCTCCCCAGAGTTCGCATCTCCCCTCGCGGAGCAGCAGGGCTCAGGCCGGGCTCCGGGTCTGCGCCGGCCGCCCTGCGGGCCAAGCTATTGTCTATGGCTTCACAAGGCCGGCCAGCCGTCAGATGCCGGTGGCGCCGGGTCTGAGCTACACGGTCCGATCTCTGCCCTGTGGGTTTGTGAGCCCGAAGAGCCCCTCTCTGGGCTTCCTGCCACTCGCCCATCCCACCCCGCTGACCAGCCTGCGGGAAGGGGCCGCACCCCTGCTGCCGGCACCATCACACGGTGCATCCCGGAGGCAGATGTGCCTGTTTTTGAATGGCCCTTCCTTAGGGATTGTCTGTGCTGCTTCCCCTTCTTTCCTGGGGAAAACGATGCGTCACATGGAAGCGCCAACGTCGTCTTTCTCTAGGAGGCGGTGCTGCATGCTCTGTGTCTCTGGCTCTATTTTGTCCATCAGCTTATTTTGTACAAACAGGGGGGTCACGGTGACAGTTGTCTCCCCAAGTGCAGCCGCTGGGAGATGGGCCCACGGTGTTGTGCGGCTGCGCTGGGCGTGTGGACGGGCCGTGGTCTTCAGCGGACGCCCCGCTAGTGCTGCGGCCGGAACCGCGGTAATAATGTGTGTGAGGCGGAGCTGAGTGGTGGCTGGATGTCAGGAACCGGCCGGAACCGCGGTAATAATGTGTGTGAGGCGGAGCTGAGTGGTGGCTGGATGTCAGGAACCGGCCGGAACCCTTCGAAGACCCGCTGAGGGTGGCAGGCGCGCCGAATCCCTCCCTCACGGCCGCCTTCGCTTCCGGCTGAGGGATCGCTCCACGCACCCCCACTGCCGGGTCGGCCCCACCTCCGGCTGGAGCGCAGCCAGTCCTGCCGCTGCCTTGGCCTCCGGCTCAGGATCTCAGCGGCATGAGCAGAGCTTCCAGAATCTGCAGGTGTGGGTTCTGCTGTCATTTTTATTTAAATCTTTGTTATTGGAAGTATCACAGATGTCCCCCTTTTCCCCCCATTGGCCCCTTCCAGCCCCCACCCCACCCCAGGCCTTCACCCCCCATTGTCTGTGTCCATGGGTGATGCGTATCTGCATACAAGTTCATTGGTTAGTCCTCCCCGCCCCCCACTTCCCTCTGAATGACGCCAGTCCGTTGCATGCGTCCATGTCTCTGGATCTATTTTGTTCGTCAGTTTATTTTGCTCATTAGATTCCACATGCGTGAGATTGTGTGGTGCTTGTCTTTCTGCTGATTTCGCTCAGCATCACACCCTCCAGGCCCCTCCAGACCGCCTCGCAGAGTAAGCGACGCTCCTTTCCTACAGCGGCCAGCGCAGTCTTCCAGGTGTAAACGAGCCGCGTTCCTGCCCTCCCCGGCGGGTCTCAGTCGCTCCCTCCCCATCTGAGTCCAAATGGTTTCTCTCCTTGGTTGTACTTTTCACAGACAATGTTTGATGTTTGTTAACTCTGTACTGTCACCCCCTCCGCCCAGCATGTGAGCCGCATCAGGGCAGGGCCTGGGGTCTCCCGTCCGTCCCTGTATCCCGGGACCCAGCACAGTGCCTGGCACGTGGAGGGCTCCCGGGAGACGTCTGTGGGGTGAGTGAATGAAGGACAGTGCGGCTCACGTGGAGGAAGACTTCAGTGAGGACTTCCGTCACCCTGATCCCAGCGGCGCTTCTCTGACTTGCTTGGGGCTGCGTTAAGCTCCAGGGTTCTCGTTGCGACATGTTTGGGGGATGTTCTCTCTCTGGGAACTTGGCCGTGACGACTGGAGAGGCCTGGGAACTGCTTCCCTCTGGAGCGAGGTTCCAGGCGCCTCGGCCTCCACCGTGGAGCAGGGACTGCGGGCCGTTCTCAGGCGTGTGTTCCTCTCCGCTCGGGGAAGGGCTCTTGTTCCGAACCCCAGAAGGAACACTGAATCAAGCAGCCAGTTTCAGAGGTCGCTCTGCCGATCAAAAAGGTTAAATAGGATTTGCTTCTTACAAAACCAGATGGCCCGAGAGGCGGGAACCGCGCGGTGGTGCTTGAAGCCTCTGTGAGCGCCGCGGACGGAGCGAACTGCAGGCCGTGGACGGCCCTCCAGGGCCTGCGGCTGTATGGTCAGCTTCCCCCACAGCGTGCACTGCCCTGAATTCATGAGAAAGTCTGGGCTCCCCGGACAGCTGCAGAGACAGGGAAGCAGGGTGCACGTGTTTGTTTCCATGATCTGGAACCACGGCTTTCTACACGGCGACCCCAGGCCCCTGGGAATGTCCACGGCCCATGGGCCCCTCCCCTTTGCTGGCTCAAAGGTGGAAGCGTCTAAACAACCAGGGCCCTTTCTAGGGGGTTTCCAACGGGAGGTTCACTTATTTTTTCATTTGTAGAACTTTATTTTCTTCTATATAATTAGCTGAATCTATTAAGAGTGAATCGGGGAATTGAAGGGGGCAGGAGGTTTCTGCTTCTTGCACACCCCAGCGAGGAAAAGGGGCAGGAGCCTCACTCTTTTTTTCTTTTTTTAAAATTTTATTGATGTCAGAGAGGAAGGGAGAGGGAGAGAGAGAGAAACATCAGTGATGAGAGAGAATCATGGATCAGCTGCCTCCTGCACACCCCCCACTGGGGATGGAGCCTGCATCCCAGGCCTGTGCCCTGACCAGGAATCGAACCCTGACCTCCTGGTTCATAGGTCGACGCTCAACCACTGAGCCACGGGGGCTGGGCAGGAGCCTCACTGAGAAGGTGTCTCATTTTGTGGCCAGCACTGGCTACCACGGGGCTAATCGTTTTTTCTTTATAAGCACATACTTATCACCATAAAACACACGTGCTTGTCACCTTAAAACACACCTCCAACATGGAGCCCCAGCGCTTGTCACTCTTTCCTGTGCCGCTGTAGAGGGTGGAGAAGTTCTGCCTGGTGTGTTGCTTCCTTTTTCTCCCTGCAGCAGGTTCCAGGTCTGTTCAGGGCCCCTATGCCCAGGCATCAGCACAGTGGGGGGGGGGGGGGGGGGGGGGGGGCCGCTGGGACGCAAACATTTTTCTTGTAAAAATCAGTTTGCAAGATCCACGCTGATGGGATTTGCTGTGTGAAAGATGTTCCCCTCGGGGTGTGAGACGAGCCGCTGATGCACAGCGCGCCTGGGTCGTGTTTCCTTTTGTCTGCGAGCGGTTATGACACGCGGCTCCGAGCCGCCGCCGTGCGGGGCGTGAACTCGGAACCCAGAGGCACGGGCAGGCCCCCGACCAGCTCAGCCCGGCTCCTGCAGCTGCCGTCACGGAGGAACAGAAGGCTTTGCGCTCTGTGTGCGGTGTTTGCTTTCTGAGACCACCCTCCGTGACTCGCTCTCGTTCTCCTAACGACGCCTCTGGGATTCTCCCAGGGATTCACGGAGAGGCTCGTGTTTTCTGAGGAAACTGGTTAGAACGTAGTCGCTTCCGGGCGGCCTTGATGGGCGGGGGGCTCCCTCGGTGCCGCCTGCACCTCCTCCGTCCTCACCCCTGGAAACAGTTCCCGTGTCCTTCCCGGCTGTTCCGCTCTCTCTCCGGGGGCGTAGTTTTTCTCGACACGGTTTCTTTCTGTTCTTTTTCTCTTTGCTCCTTTCCAGTTTCCTCCTAACACCTCTCTCGCGCTGGCTCTGTTCCCGGATTATCGGCCCGGCTGTTCCCTGCTCCCAGACCGCCCGCCTGCCGTTGCTTCTAACCAGGTTTTTCGATGCCCCGCCTGGCGTGAACCGAGCTGTGTTTCTTCAGAGGGTCACGCAATTCCGGCCCAAACTCTGTTCTCTTCCACTTTCCTCACCTCACAAAACGGGACCCTAAAGGCAAAGGGGATGCCCCTGGGGCGCTGTGAGGTCATTTTCTGGGGTGACCTTCAAATGTGCTGCTCGGGGCCGGGATGCGCGGCCGCGGGGGGTGGGGGGGAGGCGGGGGCGGTGCTCCTGGTGCAGGCAGCACTCTGTTGCGTGTTTCTGTGTTTCGGCACGTGCTGGTTCCGACCCTAGAGTCAGGGACTCGGCTGGAACATGAGCTCCCTTCGCAAGGATTTCCTAGATGAATGGAAACTGGTCACTCAAGCCGGGCCGGCGTGGCTCAGTGGTTGAGCGTCGACCTAGGAACCAGGAGGTCATGATTTGATTCCTGGCCAGGGCACAGGCCCGGGTTGTGGGCTCCATCCCCAGCGTGGGGCGTGCGGGAGGCAGTCCATCCGTGATTCTCTCTCATCGTTGATGTTTTCACCTCTTTCTCCCTCTCCCTGCTTCTCTGAAATCAGTAAAAATACGTTTAAAAATGAAAGAAACTGGTCACTTGAGTTGAGAAGGCCCCACGGAGGTCGCTGGGGATGGAGGTGACCATGTGGACGGGTGGGAGCCGGGGGTGAGGACGGGGGCCCCTTAGTGAAGTGCTTGGGTGAGGAGAGGGTGACCGTGCTCTGGGAGCCCCGGGAGGCGTCCAGGGAATTGAACCCGTGTTTCCTATTGCAGCATAAGAGGGAGACCCTGCAGATGACCAAGTACGTGGAACTGGTTATTGTCGCCGACAACCGCGAGGTGAGAGCTTGAATGTCTCGGTCGTGAGGCTGGTTTAAAAAAAAAAGAGGAAAAGGGAAGAAGATGCTCAGTAGGTCACGATTTGCTTTCATTAACCTCCTTTACTCCGGGCCCTTAAAGGCATGTAAACAAGTCACGGAAAAGGGGCTTTCTGGTAGCGTCAAGTATAAAACATTAAAAATGGCTCTGAAACTACAAAATAAAAGTCCAAGACTGGAAAGCAAACAAGGAAACTGTTGCTCCATCGCTAAGCTCTCCGAACGGGGGGGGGGGGGGGGGGGGAGGGGGGCGGGGGGTCCTTTGGGGAATCCGCAGATGGCGTTAGAACGGATTCCTGAACCGTTTGGGGGGAAAGCAGCGTTAAACATGTCCGATGTGTCCTCGACCAAAACGAAGGCGCGAGAGGGACAGGGACGCGGCCGGAAGCCCTGCCTTCCGAGCGGGGCTCGGGGCCACGCTCACTCTTCCTCTGAATTGATTTTTAATTAGACTTTTGGGGAGTTTCTTCTCTGTGTTCCTTTCGGCCTCTGCTGCGTGTGATGAATGAGGTGCCATTTCCTCGGGGGCGCAGCGCGGGCGGAGGGAACTGGCTTGACCGTTTCTCAGAACCCGCCCCGTCTGGAGGTCAGCCGAGGGGCGATTCATTAGCTTGTCATCCCCTCCCCTCCGGGTCGCCTGTTCCTTCACTATCTAAGTTTAAAAACAAATAGGAAGGACTTTGCGAGGAAGTGAACATCAAGTGTGCTTTTGTGAACCAATGTCGCCCCAATAAATCCGATCTGAGAAATGGCTTGGGGCTGCCTGCTTCTTCGTTGTCCGTCTTCCCTTTACCTAAGCCCGTGGTCGGCAAACTGTGACTCGTGAGCCACGTGCGGCTCTTTGGCCCCTTGAGCGTGGCTCTTCCTAAGCCTTAGGAGCACCCTAATTAAGTTAATAACAATGTACCTACCCATATAGTTTAAGTTTAAAAAATTTGGCTCTCAAAAGAAATTTCAATTGTACTGTTGATATTTGGCTCTGTTGACTGAGTTTGCCGACCACTGGCCTAAACGGTGGCTGCCCGTCACGTGTCAGGCTGGGGCGAGGCAGGAGTTACTGGCGTAGGAGTGCTCCGTGGCGTGGCGAGTTTCGGGGCGCTTCGGGGAGTCCCGGGCGGGAGGTTTCTGGGGGGGATGGGGTTCATTGCCCAGGGAGCTGGGAGGGTTTGTGAAGCCCGAGGCTGCACATGCCCAGGGGCTGGGAGGGAAGAGGAGCTTTGAGTGACACGCTTGCTGTGATTAATGCTGACATCTCAAATTATGAAGTTTCAGAGGCAAGGAAAGGACCTGGGAAAAGTGAAGCAGCGACTAATAGAGATCGCGAACCACGTGGACAAGGTACGTTCTTTCCCGGGCCATTAAGGCACTCAGATCGTGTGAATGTTTGGAAGCAGGTGAGAGATGACGCTCACCTTATCCGTCTGAGCAGGGAGCCGGGGAGCCGCCCTGGTCCGGGCTGGACCGGGGACTCCTGTCCTGGGAGCACAGAACCGCAGGGCCCGGTGCGGCTGCAAGAGATGCCACCCAGGCTGCCCCGACTGCGGCCTGGGCCACATTCCTCCGGGCTCCCTGCTGGCCGGACAGAGCCCCAGTCCCGGCATCGCAGGCTCCCAGTCAGATCCAGAGCCATGACGGGTGCACCCACCCTTTGGAGAACTCCCAAGCCCGCCTCTCCCTAAGCCTCCCCAGGAGGAGCCCACGGACCCCACATTCCACCACCTCGGCCCCGCCCCATGCCAACGAGGGCGCCACCATCTGGGATGTGGATACTGATCTTCAGCCCAGCCAGCAGGTGGCCAACCCTCCCTGAGGACCAGGAAGTGACAAAGGCCAGGGCAGAGCTGGAAGGGACCTGGGAGTCGGTCTAACCCCAGGGCCTTTGACCACCGGAGGTCCTCCCTCTGCCTGTCCCCAAGGAGGCGGGGACCCTGTCTACACCACGTGCTTCAGCAGCACACCTGCACGGAGCACGCCTGCACGGAGAACACCTGCACGGGGCACCCCTGCACGGAGCACACGGAACACACCTGCATGGAGCACGCCTGCACGGAGCACGCCTGCACGGGAGTAAGCAGAGCTTGGGACCGATGCTCCAGCCCACACAGGGCATCTCCCACTTTGATAGGCATTGCAGCCGGGTGTCAGAGTGGGGCCTGGGCACCCGAGTCTCCCAGGGGGTCCTCACGTGGGACTCGATCTGACCGCTGTCCTACACGGCCGTCGTCCTCAGTGATCGCCTGTCTCCAGCCCGTGCAGAGGGTGGGAGGGGAATGGGACCATGCGCCTCAGAAACGGCAGTCTGAGGACGCCTCGCAGTGGCTGTGTTTACAAACACGCCTGTTATATCTGAGGGATTGGAATTTCCAACGTTTTTCCAAAGATGGAAGCCACGGCCCTTCTAGAAATGGGAATATTCTGCTCGGCCGTGCAGGCGGCGCCATGCCCTGCGCACTAGGAGTCAGACCTTGGGGGTGAAAGGCCGCCGTGGACGGCGTGAAACCGAGCCTGCGGATGCCGGAGTCCCTGTTAAAGTGATGCGTTCGCTCTCCCTGCTGGTTTCTCTATAGTCTGTTCTATCCCGCTTCCGCCCGCACAACCAAAAGTGAGCGTTTGGGAGTCTGTTAATAACACGCACCGGTCATCACAGGGCAGAGTGCTGACGGCCTCGCGGAGTCCGCCCGCTGGTGGGCCTGTGTCTGCTGGGAGGGAGCTGAACTGCTGGGCACACGTGTGCAGCTGCCCCTGCAAGGCCTGGAGTCGCTGGTGGGGTGCCCGGGCCCCTCCCCGCTCTGCACTGTGTGCACGAAAGGATGCGCCTGCACTGGCGAGGAGCCCCGATGCCACGTTGGCAGCTCTGCGTTCTCCGCGTGTCTCGGCTCCATAAACAACGGCTGTCCCGGTGGCAGCTTCCTCGTTTGCAGAGCTCTCGGCTCTTCTTGGCCGTTCTGAGTAATAATCGCTTGGCTGCAGGGGAGCGGACGGCTCAGACTGGGAGACCCACCAGCGATGTCGTGCCAAAGGTGACATTCTGGAACATTCAGGAAGTTCCGTCAGTCCGACAGAGCACTTGCCTTGCTGGCGACCCCTGAGGCGGGAACTAAGAGACATCCCCCCCCCCCCCCCGGGGCTGATTCTATGGGGGGAGGGGAGGAATGGCTGCCAAATGAAGGGCTGGGGACCCACCTCTTTGACCCCCCCATCTCCCTACATCTGATTCACGAAGAAATCAGCAGCAGCTGCAGATTCTTTAAGGCTGAGCCTCCACTACTGCGTGGGAGGACTCCCCCGTGGATTTCGTGTCTTCCGGTCTTTCTCCTGTGGGCCTCCCCTCCCGTCCCACGCGGGGGCCTGAGGTCACCGCTTCCGCGTTGGACCAGGAGACAGCCCGCAGGTCCACATCCTCCCAAGCCTTCCCAGGCCTGGGGCTCGGCACCCTGAACTCGCGCCGCATCCTGTCTTGGCAGGTGGCTCCTCGGCGTTAACGGTGATGGTGGCTGTGAGCTTCCTGCTGACCCTGAGCATTCGGGAGCCAAGGGCAAGGGCAGCCTGGTCCTTCCTGTTTGTGCCAGTGCCAAGCCAAGCCCACAGCCAGAGCCGAGCAAATACTGCTGCCGCTGGGTTACTGGTGAACCCATCAGCTGGTCCCAGACCGCGCACACCTGCACCCTGGCCCCAGACCTCAGCCTGTCCGCGTGCACCCTGGTCCCTGTGCCCAGGCCTGGTGGGTGCTCCTTACGTATTAATTCGTGCTCCTTAAGAGGAGGCCCTCGCAGCCCTGGGAGGAGCAGCCAGCAGGCAGTGAGGGGAGGGTAAGGCGGCTACAGGTGCGCTCAGCGCACGTGACAGATCCCAGTGGCATCGGCGTCGGCGCAGGGGCTGTGCCTTACACCCGTCGTGTGTGGAATTCACTCCGGATGTGGCTGGAGGGACCCAGATGGAAATGACAGCCGGCGTCACGGGGAACGGCTCCTGGAGCGGCGGCCACAGGGCCCTTCCAGACTCAGGCGCTGCTTCTACACGACACCTGTCGCAGGCAAACCGGGACCCCCACAGGGGACGCCTGAAGCCCACGCTTAGACAGCTGCTTTGGACACAGGTGTCTCTGCCTTCTGATCACCGTTACCTTTGACATGAACCCGCTGAACACGCGGCCTCCCGTCACAGGACGGCAGCGGACACGGGCGTCAGAGGGCCAGGGCGCCTCTGGACTCCATTCTTCCCCGGGGAGCCTGGCTGGGAGCCTGCGAGCAAGTGCTGATTACACCACAGGCCGCTGGGCAGCCTTCAGGCCGTATAACGTCTCATGCGCGTATGAACGTGACGCCCGAATTGCCACCTGCGTGGGCCGAGTGGCCTGCTCCGCCAGTGTCTGCTCGAGATGTGGCCGTGTTCCCGTGTCTCCTGCCAGCCTGGTGCACCAGCGGAGGAGGAGATGAGCAGGGAGGCCGGGGCCGCGGCCCTGGGTCGACCCCGGCCGCGCTGCTCAGCCCGGGGAGTACGTCGTGAGCTCCCCGAGTTGGAACGCTGCTGAAGTCCAACACGGAGCTCCTGGGACTTCGGTCCTCGTTGGCCCAGATGCTTCTAGCAACTCCGAACAGGACCTGCTCCCTGCTGGGGCTGGACTTCGGCCTGTCTCCAGCCGCGTTGTTCTCTCTGGCGCCTGAGAATCAGAAGATGCGGCGTCCTCATTGGGCCCTGCCCCACATCACAGCCACCAGAAGCTGGTGCAGCCAGCCAGGCGATCCCGTGCCCCCCCCCACCCCCCCCCCACCCCCGAGCCACCCCACCCCCCGGCCCTGAGGACAGAGCCGCCTCCCTGTCTTTGTGATGCACATGGGCCAGCAAGGCAGTTGGGGCCACGGGTAGTTCTGACCTCTCCTCTGACTGCTCATCCCGCCTCAATAAGCGTGTCTGGGGCAAACCATCCCTTCCCATTGGGAGAGCTGCCCTTCCTACCTCTGAGCCAGGGCAGCTGCTTGTGGGCGGGGCTGTGGGATTGTGGGCGGGGCTGTGGCTGTGAATACTAAGGAGGGGGGTGCACCTGGCTTGGTCTCCTGCCTGGGAGAGGAACTTCTTAGTAACAGATCTTTCCCGGGGCGCTTGGGGAGCCAGCCTCTGGCTTCGGGAAGAACCATGGGTCATCCGAGCTCCGCAGAAGGGCCTGTGTGCCTATGATTCTGAAAGCTCCCGATGTGCCCGTCTAATTCAGACCTCCTCGATGGATGGGGGTGACAGAATGTGATAGCGTCGGCCAGGTCTGAGGCTTTGCCAAAAGGTTACCACAGGTCCATTTGCAGTAACGCACGGGCAGGACGCGTGGCTGCAGGTGGACAAGCGGCTGCCTTTGGCAGTGAACGCCCTCGCTCACGGGGCTTTGCTTGCGGCAGGTAGGAGCTGGCAGGCGGTAGCTGCGATGTAGCGGCTTCAGCGAGACTCCGGGTCTCTGGGCATTTTCACCTCCAAGGAGTCATTTCAAGTGTGAGCTTCCACACACTCACCAGGGAGACAGCGGAGAGGCCGTCACTGGAGCGTGGGGACCCAGTGGGCGCGTCCTTGGGCGTCGGGCCCTACACGCCGTCTCACATGCTGACGCCTGGGAACGGGGGGCGGGGGGAGGGGGGGGGAGGGGGCACGGCGGTGTTATTCTCACCCGCTCGGTGAGGTTCAAAGCACACAGATCTGTCCTGCTCTGCGTCCCACTCCCCGTTCCCGCAATCCCCAGAGGGTGTCTGTCCCCATCAGTTTTACAGGCCGCTGAACATCCGCATCGTGCTGGTGGGCGTGGAGGTGTGGAACGACATCGACAAGTGCCCCATCGGCCAGGACCCCTTCGCCAGCCTGCACGAGTTCCTGGACTGGAGGAAGGCGAAGCTCCTGCCTCGCAAGGCCCACGACAACGCACAGCTTGTCAGGTGGGTCGGCGAGGTCCCTCCTGGGCTGGGGAGGGAGCGGCCCCAGCGCCCCCGGCCTCCTCCAGCTCCACCCGCAGGGGCCCCCGCACCTTCCCGGGGGGTCGCTCAGCACTCATCGGGGGTCAGAGGCCCCCTGACCGGAATCTGGGGTCTGCTGTGAAGTCTCCCTTTGGACACCTGGGAAAACTCTCCCTGTGTCCAATGTCTTCTTCCTTCTCCGTCACCTGGACGTTCTCCTTGTGCAAATGTATTAAAATACGTTTTTATTGATTTTAGAGAGAGGAAGAGAGAAGGAGAGAGAGAGAGAAACATCGATGAGAGAGAAACATCAGTATCTATCGGCTGCCTCCTGCACACCCCTGTTGGGGATCGAGCCTGCAACCCGGGCATGTGCCCGGACCTGGAATCGAATCCTGGTTCATAGGTCAACGTTCAACCACTGAGCCACGCCGGCCGGGCTGGGCAAGCTGTTCCAGGCTCTGCCTGATGCCCAGTTGTCCAGAGCAGCTGCTTTTTAAAGCCCATTGTCTTCCCTTATCAGCGGGAATGTTGATGCGCCATCTGAAAGCAGGGACACCTGTGTTCCCCTCCTCACGGCATTCTGGGATTTCCTAGATCCGAGGCTGCAACAGGACAGCACATTAGCGTTAGGTCTGTCTTTCAATCCAACTGCCCTGGGCACCGAGCAGGAACCAAACTTCCGCCCCCCGGGAGCCTGGAACACGGTGGTGTGGGTCCCCCGTCTGCTGGGGGAGCCAGTAAACAAGGCAATCCCCTGAGCGATCAGTGTGCGGAGTAACCAGTGAGGGAAATCAGAGCTGGAATGTAACCGCTGCTGCAGACTCCTTTATATTCAAAAAGAAGCATTCGTACCCTAATGAAGTAGATTGTTTCCAAAGTGGAGAACATTCTATTAAAGTCCTTAAACACTTTATGCCATTATCCTTGTCTTCCCGCGTTGCTTTATCGCTGAATTAAAAGCTGTGGAGAGATAGACACTTTCCTTTAGCGAATTGGGTCTAATTTACGAGCTTTTACGGGAAGTGGACCCCCAGTCCCTCCCCATCCTCTCTTTAGAACATGCCCACCCCCGGGTGAGGCCGGGGGCAGTCCCTGTTCATTCACTTTGGCCATCCTCAAGGGGCTTTTGTTAATTCCCTGCCTTGGATATTTGCGGTTGCCTCATATTTTGCGCATTGATTAATCCTGAACCATTAAAAAGCAGAATCAAAGTGTGTTGTTTTGACTTTTTTCCCAAATGGAGTCTGTCCAACCTGAACATCTGGAAATAAATCAGCCTCTTATATAACCTCCTCATGTATATACATGTAGTTTCTGTTAAATGCTCGATAGAGATATAAACGTTAAGGCTGCAGTCCCTACTTTTGTCCGTGAGCGTGGGGGAGGGGGACAGATGGGTGGATACATACATGCACACGTTCATACATGCATAGATGGGGTGGCATGTACACTTGCTCCCTGTTGTCCAGTCGACCAAAATACCTACCTTTTCACATAATACCTGTGAAATCAATGTATGTCCGCGGCCAAGATGACATGAAAGCTCATTTTTCCTTTAAACGAAATTCAACAATGACATTGCTTCATTTTTCATGGATGAGGTAGGAGCTACACGCACTTGCATGACACAGGCCTTGAGGTCATCAGACTCGCTGCTCAAGATTCCTTGGGAGGGAAAGCTGCGCCCGCGGGAGCCATAAGGGCCCCTTCCAGAAGCTTCCGCCGGGGGCTGAGGCTGCATGGGTGCTGACTCCTACACTCAGTCCAGGGGCCAGCCATTCTCCTGCGATTCCACTTTAAAAGTTCCACTAGCAGGAGAGCGCCGGGGGAGAGTTTGGGTTTCCGTCCGGTCACGTTTCGCAGGAGCACGGACTTCAGCGACAACAGGAAACAGAGCGAGCCGCCGACTGCGTCCCTGTAACCGCCGCGATTCTGTGCCTGCGCAGACGGCCCTCAGCAGCCCCCTCCTCCTGCCCCCACCGCCCTGAGCAAGTAGGCAGACCACCAGTTACACAGTCAAGAGCCGTGACCGGCTGTCTGAGTCTTGGAAACAGAAATCTGAAAGGGTCAAGGGACCACGGTGCAACTGGACCCTAAGTCGCCGAGAGCGGAGGGGACAGCCGCGCCCACACGCCCTCACGCAGCTCCCGGGGCGTGCAGGTCACTCCGGGACTGGGTGCCTCTCGCTTATGCACATCCACTCTGTCCGTTTTGTCACCTGCGCCCCCAACCCTTGACCCAGTTACACGCCACACACCGTGTTCTTGACCTCGATATGTTTCTTTTTTCATCAAAGGTCCAAAAAAGTATATCTTAGAAAATGTCTTCATCCTGTGTTCGTTTCAGAAAATCCTTTCTCTTGTCTCCTAGTGGGGTCTACTTCCAAGGGACCACCATCGGCATGGCGCCCATCATGAGCATGTGCACGGCCGAGCAGTCTGGGGGCGTCGTCATGGTAGGTCCCCCGTGACGGTTCCCGGGAAGTCTCTGCTTTCACCAGACCTGGTGAGGTCAGGGTCTCTGGGTCAATGCATTTTAGATTTCATCCTGCCCTCCTTCTCGCTCTGTCCGTGATCGTTCACACCCCACAATATCTTATTTTTTACTTATTTTTTACAATATATTTTTATTGATTTCAGAGAGGAAGGGAGAGGGAGAGAGAGATAGAAACATCCATGATGAGAGAGAATCATTCATCAGCTGCCTCCTGCACACCCCCTACTGGGGATGGAGCCCGCAGCCCGGGCATGTGCCCTTGACCGGGAATCGAACCGTGACCTCCTGGTTCATAAGTCAGTGCTCAACCATTGAGCCACGGTGGCTGGGCGCCCTGCACTCTGTTAGGGGCTGCTTGTAAAACACATCCGTTTGCACCCAGGAGAGGAGAGCGTGTAGAAATAGCTCATGTGAACCAGTCCTCCCCGTTTATGGAGAAAAGGCTCCACTGGGATTTTGGTCTGAGCCCCAGCCCAGGAATTCCCTCCCGGTGCCGGGATGAGCCCGGCCTGGGGCTGCCCTCCCCTCCCCGCCTCGAGGTGGCCTGTGGTCGCACAGAACAGAGCCGTTAGGACGGTTTTCTGACGGCTCAGCCTCCAGGCCCAACAGCCAAACGGCTGAGGTTTGTAAGGACTCGCCACCGCACATGCTTGACATACCTCCCGGCCACTGTCCAACCGTCTGCAGAACAGCCTCCTTCTCGGAAGGCGGGGGCCTGGCTTGCGCTGTACAAGGATCACTTTGTCATACATGGGCTCGATGTGTTTGTAAAAGGAAATAGAGCGGGAGGGATACTGGGGACTTGATTCCTCTGAACTGAAGAGGGAGGCGGCTCTGACAGGCTGCCCGTCGGGGGACTCCTGCCCTGGCCCCTCCGATCATGAGAGGGAAGGTGCCACCAGGGCCGCCGCTGCGCCCACTCTGAGCCCGGAGCGAGCCCCCTGCCCCAGCCCCCGATGGGGCGTGTCCTCAGAGACCAGTCCAGCATCCCAGCTACACAAACAAACCCGTCCTTCCAAGAAACCGGGAGTTCCCCCGCAGGTTCCAAAGGGAACACGTGTGAATATTCCGGGTGTTAGCGGGCGGAGGAGCCTGTTCTGCTGACTCTGACTTTCTCACTGCCCGCCCGTCTCCGTGGCACTCACACCGCGGGTTTCCTTTTCCCCGGGCAGCGCCGGGGTTCGGGGAGCCGCGTGCTCCAGGGAGGAGGGGGGAGAAGGGGGAGGAGGGGGAGGAGAGGGGGCGGCTGCATGGAGAGTCACAGGCCCTCCTCGGCTTGCTGGCTTGACCGGGCTCCCACTGGCTTCTCTGGAGCCCGGAGGCCGGCCTGTGTGAGAGCCGGGCCGGGGAAGCCACGGAGAGGTGGGCTGTGGGCGGTGCCAGGGTCATTTCGAGTCCCAGCCCAGCGGTACGCTTCCAGAGCCGCCCGTAAAGTTTTAAGAGGGAATCATTTTCTGTTTCGTGGTTCCACGGCCGGTTGCTAACTGACTTCGCCACTTTAAGTGGGTGTCTGTGTTTTTAGAGCCGAAACTCCATTCCACATAAGCCCGCGGGTTCTGCCGCCAGCGTGCGGAGCTTAAACGTTTCATAACCAATCTGATCAGCTTAAGTGGCTTCCTGGAGTTCATACCCTTTATTCTGTTTCCACACAAACATTCACCTGGAGCCCGGCCAGTGTGGCTCAGTGGTTGAGCATCAACCCATGAACCAGGAGGTCAGGGTTCAATTCCTGGTCAGGGAACAGGTCCAGGTTGCAGGCTTGATCCCCAGTAGGGGGCGTGCAGGAGGCAGCTGGTCCATGATTCTCATCCTTGATGTATCTCTCTCCCTCTCCCTTCCTCTCTCTGAAGTCAATAAGGACATATTGAAAAAGATTCCTCCTGGAAAAGCATACAGGGACGCATAACTTTTAAAAAATGGGTGAAAATGGATGTGGGAAGTAGGAACAAATATGTGGACTGCAGTGAGAATCCTCAAAGCCAGCGTTAAGCGACAGAAGTAGGTGGGGCCGCTCAGCCTCGGTTGAGATCAGCCTGAGACTCGTTCCTTGTTTGCCCCACGGGTAAGATAGGCGCCCCGTGGGAAGAGCAGGCCTGGCCCCTTGAATTTCTGAAACGCTCACCAGATATGCAAAGATCAGCTGCTCAGCCAGATCCCACACTCCCAGGCTGTCTCCCGGCGCCTCTGAACTTACACCCTTGGTGCCAGAGGCGGCCGCGCCTCCTTCAAAGCCTCACAGACGTGAGGAAGGCTCGTGGCGAGGAAGCAGACCCCTCACCCACTGGGAACAGTTTTGTTGTTGGGACAGAGCGGGCGCTGAGCTCGGTGCCTGAAAGCCCTGCTCTGTGTCACACTGGCCCAAGTGGCTGGGTTTGGGGGTGATGCTGTGAAGAAGGAGGTGGGTTTTTGTCCTCATCACAATGGAAACCGTTTGTGAGGCCCTTTTAAGAGAAGCTGTGCTTACGAGCACCTACGCGTGGAAGGAAGTAAAACCGCGAGGCCACGGGTAGGGAAGCCAGGCTCTCCCGGTTCAGAAGAAGCGGCGGAGAGGCGTCTGGAGGGTGAGCCCTGGAACTCCGAGGGAAGCGTGCGGTCCAGCCCCCCTGCAGCTGGGCTCGGCCCCGGCCCTTCCCCGGCGTGTGCGGTTGGTGAGGGAGGACTTCCTGAGACGGATTTGCGGGGTGTCCTACAGCGGGAACCGGAAACCCAGACAGGCATGTATCAGGGCGTTCGCCCCTCGGAGAACTCGGCTCCCTGACGCCACCCCCGTCCTCCGACTGAGGACTCGCGACAGAGGCAGGTGCAGCCACCACGGCCGCGCCTGCGGGCCCTCTGGGGCCACCCTCCCTGCCAGGCCCCGCAGGGGCTGTGGGTCTCTGGAGGGTCTTTCTCGGAACCACACAGCCTGCGTCCCGGACGCCTCTGGGGAGCCCTCCCCTCGCGCCGGGCAGCCCAGAGCAGGGCCCGAGGCAGGGCCTGCAGCACAGAAACTCCGCTCCTGGGCACGGTTCCTGCACTTTCCGCTCACTGATTGACTAGTTTTGGTTTATTAACGTGAAGCAACAATGTATTTGTTTAAAATATATGTTTATTGATTTCGGAGAGGAAGGGAGAGAGAGAAACATCGATGACGAGAGAGGATCATCGATCGGCTGCCTCCTGTACGGCCCCCACTAGGGATGGAGCCCGCATCCCGGGCTGTGCCCTGTCCAGGAACCGAACCGTGACCCTTCGGTCCGAGGGCTGGCGATCTAACCACTGAGCCATGCCGGCCGGGCTGTCCCATCTTTTCAAGCTTTAACGCATCCCTGTGGCTCTCTGTGGTTCCTTCCAGGGGAGCTGTCAGGCCCGTGTCGAGGAGACGCTCATGGCGAGGGGATGGGGCGGGGGGGGCGGCTGGTGACAGGAGCTGTAGTCTGTGCCCTGTGCTCTCTCGAGGACCACTCGGACAGCCCCCTGGGCGCGGCCGTGACGCTGGCGCACGAGCTGGGCCACAACTTCGGGATGAATCACGACACCCTGGAGCGCGGCTGCAGCTGCCGGACGGCCCCGGACAAGGGGGGCTGCATCATGAATCCCTCGACCGGGCAAGTACTCTCGCCTCCAGCGGCTTCCGGAGTCGGGCCGCAGCTTGACAGGCGTGTTGGGAAACAATGAGCAGGAAACTCCCCAGGGTTTCTGGCCAGAGCACCCGTGGAAGCTTCCAGAAAGAAATCCCTCCAGAGGTGCAAGAGTGAGGGGCCTGTGCTGCCCTGAGAGTCACAGGCAACCAGATTCAACCAGCTGATTGCAACCTCGCTCTCAGCCTGAGGTTGGGGATCATGGATATAAGGGGCTCTGGCTGGGTGCAGAGGGCTGGCTGGGTGTAGGAACAGGGGGGCGGGGCAGGGGTGCGGGGGACTGGCTGGGTGTGGGAATGGGGGGTGCGGCGGGCTGTCTGAGTGGTGGGGGGGCGTGCAGGGATCTGGCTGGGTATGGGGGCAGGGGGGTGCAGGGGGCTGTCTGGGGGGCGGGGGGGCGGGGGTCTGGCCGGGTGCGGGGGTGGGGGGGGCAAGGGGGGCTGTCTGGGTGCGGGAGGCTGGGGGGTTTCACAGGAGGGACTCGGGCATCCACAGCCTTGGTGTCTGCAGGGAGGGGTCGGTGTCCTGGAACAGTCCCCCACGGATGCTGAGGGACAGCTGCAGCATTTGGGGAGTCCGATGTTATGCGCGGATTTCGTCTGCTCATAGGGCGGGAGGGTGTCAGCTCCCCTAGCCCCACATTCCCTCCCTCCCTCCCTCCTTCCCTCCTTCCCTCCCTCTCTCCTTCCTGCTTCCCTTCCATGCATCCATCTGTCTGTTATTCCATCCATCCATCTTCTTACTGATCCGTTCACATATTGAACAGATATTTTTGTCCCTGTGCTTGCTGTTTGAGGGGTGCACAGATGAGGGGGACCCTTGAAACGTTGCATGATTCTGGAGGCGCCGTGACTGCCAGGTGCCCTTCCTGGCACCGCCTAGCCCTTCACACGGCAGGGCGGGTGGCAGTGCTCATGGGCATGAGCCACGAACCTGAGCCTGGCAGCCGTGGGGGCACTGGCATTGCCCGGAGCCCAGCGGGTCACTTCCAGGCGCTTTCTCTCCTTGCCCAGGCATGCTAATACCTTCCCTGCTTTATACCTTATTGGCCATTTCTGAGTTTCCTCTTCTGCTGACCTGGTGCTTTTGTGTAAATCTCGCCTACTTGGTTCTCCTTTATGGCCCCGCGTTCCTGTCCAGAGGGCGGTGGTTTTAATTTTCTCGTGTGGAGAGGAACTTCCGAAGCGAGTGAGTGGATTAATCACAAAAGCCCGGGTGCAGGGAGGTCAGGCCGCCCAGCCCGGCGCCCCCGGCCCATCCATCACCGCCGTGGACTTCCCGGCTGCTTTTCATCCCGAGTTATCTCAGCCGGGGCGCCCTCTCACCTCATGGGTCCCCACGGGAGTGGGAGAGCGGAGGAAATGAGATCACGTGTCTGTAACTGACCGGTCACTCCACAGTCCCCGGTGGTTGGAGGATGAGTGTGCAGCTCGCAGGGACGTGGCACTGTGGAGGAGGGAAGGGCCTTTTCCGAATTCCCGCTCGTCCTTGTTGGAAAGCGCGAATGCCCGGAAGCGTCACTCGGCACCTCGCCCACGGATTCTGTGTGAATGGCTCGCCTTAAACTGGTCCAGCCCCAGCTGGTTTGGCTCAGTGGATAGAGCATGGGCCCGAGGACTGAAGGGTCCTGGGTTCGATTCCGGTTCAGGGCACGCACGTTGGTCAGGTTGCGTGTAGGAGACATTGATGTTTCTCTCTCTCTGTCTCTCCCTCTCCCTTCCACTCGCTCTAAAAATCAATGGGAACATAACCTCAGGTGAGGATTAACAGCAACAACAACATAAAAGTATAAACTGGCCCCCTCCCAGCCCCAGCCTTCCTCCTGACCCCCCTCTACTGACTCAGGCACGATGGCAAAGGTTCAAATGTGGTTTCCGTGTTCACCCTGAAGGTGACGCGCGGGCAGAGGAGGCGGTGACCGCTGTAACACTATTAAACTCTCCCGGATTCAAAAGAACCAGGTACGGCAGATGCTTTCCCGGGGGACGCGCATCCCCAATATACCTTGTTTCTTCTCTATCGAAACCTTCCAGAATCCGGACTCCGAACATTGTAATCAGCCACCATCGCTGACACAATGGCCCCGCGGGCCTGAGAGTACTGTCCCCAGACAGAAGGCCGAGTTGCCGGGAGCCACACTCGTGCCTTTCCATCTTCCTATTCCTTATCGTGACTGAAGATGCGCAGCATCTCTAACGCTCAGAAAGAGGAGAAAGGCATCTCTCCTGCGGTGCTGGTCAGAGGAAAGTGTGCTCAGCGCCGTGCAGCCGGGCTCCATCCGTGCAGCCGGTCTCCATCCGTGCAGCCGGGATCCATCCGTGCAGCTGGGCTCCATCCGTGCAGCTGGTCTCCATCCCTGTAGCTGGGCTCCATCCCTGTAGCTGGGCACCATCCGTGCAGCTGGGCTCCATCCGTGCAGCTGGGATCCATCCCTGCAGCTGGGATCCATTCGTGCAGCTGGGATCCATCCCTGCAGCTGGGATCCATCCCTGCAGCCGGGCTCCATCCGTGCAGCCGGGATCCATCCGTGCAGCTGGGATCCATTCGTGCAGCCGGGCTCCATCTGTGCAGCTGGGATCCATTCGTGCAGCCGGGATCCATCCGTGCAGCTGGGCTCCGTGCAGCTGGGCTCCATCCGTGCAGCTGGGCTCCGTGCAGCTGGGCTCCATCCGTGCAGTTGGGCTCCATCCGTGCAGCTGGGCTCCATCCATGCAGCCGGTCTCCATCCGTGCAGCCGGGATCCATCCGTGCAGCTGGGCTCCAATCGTGCAGCCGGGCTCCGTGCAGCTGGGCTCCATGCAGTTGGTGACCTAGGGGCCTTTCCCAGCTGGGACGGGCGCTGTCTGAGCTGGGGACGCTGGTGGACACCCCTGCTCACCTGTGAGCCGGGGGGGGATTGGGCACACTGCTGGTCCATCGAGCTCCTCTTCACACTGCTGTTCTTGCTGGAGACCCTCCTGGCTCCCAGCTCCCCTGCGTGTCCTTCCTCACTCACTGTCAATTCTCGAGAGGCTGGCTCCTGCCCCGAAAGAGCTGGGCAGAGTTTCCCACACGCCTGGCTGCATGTCCTGGTGGGTGGGAGTGACGTCCTGTTTCCATGTCGGGCTGGAGCTACAGGCCCCAGCAAAGCCCCATGCGGAGGACGGCCCATCCGCCTCGGGGAGGCTCCTCGTGCGCAGAGAAGGGCGCCCTGGGCTCCCTGTGCCATGTGCCACGGTCCTGTCGCCACAGAGCCCTCTGCGTTGGCACGGTGACCGTTCTCCTTGTGGGTCAGCATTGTCTGTCCGCCAGTGGAGCTGCACAGGTTTCCACAGACATGTTGCTCCCGCGGGACAAGTGCGCCAGGGCCTCTTGCCTTTGCGTGGAGAGCAGGGCTGCGCTGACGGCATGTTGGTCCATCAGAGTAGGCTCCGCAGTTAATAAGCCGCAATCGACAGAAAACCACGCGCGGACAGTGCCGTGTCCCCAGCTCGACCGTGGTCTGGACCAGAGGCCAGACTCAGTCAGGAGGTAGCAGCGCGTCCACGTCTGTGGGGAAGCGTGTGGGGAAGCGAGGCTGTGTGCACCGGTTGGGCCAGCTGATTGGGATCCATTGTAACGCTGTCCTGGGAGCCTCGGGGGGGGGGGGGGGGGGGCGTGGGCGCCGGTTGTGGGTCAGCAGCCCCACTTTCTCGCTGAGTAGTACGACCCTCGGGGCTTGGGGCACACCTGCCCCCACAGTTCTTGCCGCTCAGGACCTAGGGAAATGCATGTGTAACAAAGAGTGAGACGAGCCCAACCGGCGTGGCTCAGGGGTGGAGCGTCGACCTAGAACCTGGAGGTCCTAGTTCAATTCCCGGTCAGGTCACATGCCCGGGTTTCGGGCTCCATCCCCAGTGGATGTTTCTCTCTCTCTCTCCCTCTCCCTTCCTCTCTAAAATCAATAAAAATGTATAAAAAATAAAGGAATGCAGCCACAGGTGCCTCGTGTCACACCCCATGTCTACACCTTTGCTCACTGCGACTGCCGTGGCCCGAAGGCAGATGTCAGGGGCGGGGGACAGGAGTGGCTCCAGGAGGGGCTGGCCGTGGCGCTGCCCGCTGCCCGCTGCCCCCACTCCCCCCGCTGACCCCGCTTCCCCGCCCCCCCCCCCCCCCGCAGGCTCCCGTTCCCCGCGGTGTTCAGCAGCTGCAGCCGGAAGGACCTGGAGGCCAGCCTGCAGAAGGGCGTGGGCATGTGCCTCTTCAACCTGCCCGACGTCCGGCCGGCCTTCGGGGGCCGGAAGTGCGGGGACGGCTACGTGGAGGAAGGCGAGGAGTGCGACTGCGGAGAGCCCGAGGTAAGCGCCGCCTCCGGGCCGAGGGCTGGTGTCTGGCTCGATCCCGGTCCTCGGCCTGGGCACGTGCAGGAGGCAACCAATCGATGTGTCTCTCTCACATCGATGTCTCTCTCTCTCTCTCTCTCTCTCTCTCTCTCTCTCCCTCTCTCTCTCTCTCCCTCTCTCTCCCTCTCCCTTCCACTCTCTCTAAAATCAATGGGGAAATATCTTCAGGAGAGGATTAATGGGAAAAGAGGGTAAGAGCCTTCTCTAAGGACGCGGTGTTCTTGGCGAGATGAAGAGGCATTCAGCTTGGAGCTGGAGAAGCCTGGCAGCGGCCTCAAGCGGCTGACAGACACCTTTCTCTGCACCGGGCGAGGGGAGGGGAACGTGAATGAGCAACGTTTCTTGTTCACCGAGCGCTTCCTCCCGAGTGGGAAGCCCACGGGGCCGCCGTTAGCCTCCCTTTTTAAATGTTTCTGTTTTTTGTTTTTCACTTTTCAGTGTTCAAGCTCAAACTAGGCCTAACAGCACGACAGCCCTTTCCAGTTTCTAAATCACTTCGACCAAAGCTTTTAGTCCAGTGGTTCTCAACCTTCCTAATGCCGCGACCCTTTAATACAGTTCCTCACGTTGTGGTGACCCCCAATTTCATTGTTACAGATTGAACATAATTAAAGCAGAGTGATTCATCACAAAAACAATATGTAATTATATACGAGTTTTCTGATGGTCTTAGGCGACCCCTGTGAAAGGGTCGTTCGACCCCCAAAGGGGTCGCAACCCACAGGTTGAGAACCGTTGTTTTAGTGCAACCTGCTCCCCTGGGTTCTGTACCCCCTGACCCAGTGCTCAGCCGTGGAAATCTTGTCTACACCTTTGCTTCATGTCGGCTCACGCAACCCTGGCCACACACCCCGTGGCCCACACACCCCGTGGCCCATACACCCTGTGGCTCACACACCTCATGGCCACACACCCCATGGCCACACACCCTGTGGCCCACACACCCCATGGCCACGCACCCTGTGGCCCACATACCCCATGGCCACACACCCCTGGCCCACACACCCCATGGCCACATACCCCATGGCCATACATCCCTGGCCCACACACACACCCCATGGCTCACACACCCCATGGCTCACACACCCCATGGCTCACACATCCCATGGCTCACACAGCCCATGGCCACACACCCCATGGCCACACACCCCATGGCTCACACACCCCATGGCCATACATCCCTGGCCCACACACACACCCCATGGCCACACACCCCATGGCTCACACACCCCATGGCTCACACACCCCATGGCTCACACACCCCATGGCTCACACAGCCCATGGCCACACACCCCATGGCCACACACCCCTGGCCCATCCTCTGTGTCGCCACCTCAGTGCTTCAGAACCACTCGCCCCACTCACAGCAGGAACCAGCTCTGCCCTCGCGCCCAGCAGTGGTTCCACCGTTTTCAGAAGCCGCACGTGTCTTGTCCCAGGTGGTTGTGATGAATCCGTGTCTGGTAGGACCGGCAGCGCAGGAATGGCGACGAGGGCGTCTGCGGAGCAACTCTTAGCACTTCTCTCCTCTTCCTTTGCAGCCGTGGTGCTCATGGGCTCCGCTGATTCTCTGCTGGGCCCTAAAATCACAAACGCATCATCGGGTGAAGAGCTCGTCTCTTCCGACAAATCCGCCGCTGCAGGAGGAGGGGGGCCTGGGCCAAGCTTTCTGCTGGAAGCTTCCTGCACGGGCCCTGGGCTCCTGTCACCCAGGGCACCCTGACAGCTCACCCACTCTCCCAGCGGCGGGTCGGGCGGCCAGGGCGCCCTGTCTAAAGGCCTGGGTGCCAGGCCTGCAGATGGCTCCTGACCGCAGTTCTCTCACTTTATCAGCCCCTTTGAAGTCCAGGCCATTCTCCTTGGCTGCGTTTCCGTGTGAGCTGCTGCTTATGTTACTGAGTGATTTGGGGGGGGGGGGGGCCTCTTACAGGCTCTCAGGACCCAGGCTCAGGGTGGCTGGCTGAGCTTAGCATGGGGCACCCTGGGATGTGGCGACGGCGTCGTTGGTAGAGCCGTTTAGACAGTCGTGAACGGCGACGTCGCTGGGCGTGTGGTGGCACCGATCAGGGAGGCCGCTGACGGGCTCCTTAAAAAACACAGACAAGGCCAAAACCGGTTTGGCTCAGTGGATAGAGCGTCGGCCTGCGGACTGAAAGGTCCCGGGTTCGATTCCGGTCAAGGGCATGTACCTGGGTTGCGGGCACATCCCCCGTGGGAGATGTGCAGGAGGCAGCTGGTCGATGTTTCTCTCCCATCGATGTTTCTAACTATCTATCTCTCTCCCTTCCTCTCTGTAAAAAATCAATAAAATATATTAAAAAAAAAAAAAAAAAAAAAAACACAGACAAGTTCCCAAACATTTCAGGGTTGTCACCCCGTGAGCTAGAAACCCGCCCTGCCCTGACAGCTCCGCTGTGACTGCTTAGCCGTGTTATCTCACTGTGTACATTACATCCTCCGGATGTTTATAAGGTCCGAGAGCAAACGTGAAGCCTAATGACTTGGGATGTATGTGCAGCAGGAGCGCGTGGAGGGCGCCGCCCTAGCGTGTAATTCGTCGTCTCACACGGGGCCCAGGTCAGATACCCACAGCGCCTCCTGCACCCATTAATGATACTAATTACAAATTCATTCACAGAAGACGGTTTTTAGGAGTGAACCGTTGTACTATTAAAATAGTGTACGACTGGCTTCATTGTAGCCACTAGTATGTAAATCCTTTAGCACAATCACGTTAGGTAAAATTAAAGGGCACAGATAAATTAACACTAAAGACGCCATGAACTCTCCTTTCTTCCGATAATTCCGTTTCTTTCTGAAATGTCTGAGCTCCGCGCTATTGGCATGTTTGCAGGACCAGGACCCCCTGGGGCACCCGGGGAACGTGCCAGCCCTTTGGGTGAGGGCTGAGCACAGGCGGCAACTTCTTGTTTCTTGTGGTTAGAAGAAGGCGGGTCCTGGTGAAGCCCAGCACAGCCCAGGAGGCCATCTCCTCTCTCCCTTGTATTTCAGGGAGGGCAACACACCTAACATTTGATCTTTCTGTTTCAACCCCTTGCCAATCGCCCAGCCGGCGTGGCTCAGTGGTTGAGCGTCGACCTATGAACTAGGAGGTCACTGTTCAATTCCCAGTCCAGGCACAGGCCCAGGTTGTGGGCCCGATCCCCAATAGAGGGCGTGCAGGAGGCCACCGATCAGTGATTCTCTTTCATCATTGATGTTTCTCTCACCCTCTCTCTCTCTCTCCCTCTCTCTCTCTCCCTTCCCCCCTTCCTCTGTGAAATAAAAATTTATTTTTTAAAAAATACAAAAGCAAAAAATCCTTTCCAATCAGCGGGCACAGCCCATGACCCTCTTGGGCCCCTCGGTCACTCTCGGGTGCGTTTCTGCCCCGAGGGTTGCTGACCAGGCCGAGCAGGAGTCACCGCCCCGTCTGGTTGCCTCGCGAGGAACTGCGCTTCAATCGGTCCGACTTCACTTCCTGGCGGTGTGTTCCGGGCTGAACCAGGTTGACAGGGTCAGTCTTGGAAGAGTAATGTTTGAATGCACCTTTGTATGTTTCTATGTTTTATATGTTTTATTGACTTCAGAGAGGAAGGGAGAGGGAGAGAGAGAGAGAGACATCCATGATGAGAGAGAAGCATGGATCGGCTGCCTCCTGCACACCCCACACTGGGGATCGAGCCTGCAACCCGGGCCTGTGCCCTGACCAGGAATCGAACCCTGACCTCCTGGTTCATAGGTGGACGCTCAACCGCTGAGCCCCGCGGCCAGAGCCAGGCATGCTTTTTAATAAGTCTGTTGAAAGTGTTTCGTGATCCCAATACACTTCGGGGCAGGAAGCCCTGCAGTAACCGGGGGCCCCTCTTCCCACGGAGCCCCGGCTGCAGCTGACGGATGACCTCCCGCCACCTCCCTGTCCAGGCTCCTTAGCCCTCACAAAGGGACCCCCCCACCCCCACCAACCATTCAGCCCTAAACACTCCCCGGAACTTCGCTTCTCACAGGCGACGCTAACCCTCGGTCGGGCTGCCGGGCTCTCCCTTCCCTCCTGCAGCCGCGTAAGGCGCACTGGCCGTCCACAGGGGTCGCTCCCCGGCCCCCACCTGTCCAACGGCCCTTCCCTCTGCAGGAATGTACCAGCCGCTGCTGCAACGCCTCCACCTGCACCCTGACGCCGGGCGCCGTCTGCGCGCACGGGCTCTGCTGCGAACACTGCCAGGTGAGTCCTGGCCGCCCCAGGTGCGGGCCGCTCCACAGCACACGCAGGTGGCATGTGGTTTGCCTCGTTTTATGCCGAGTCATCAGTGATACTTTATTTCTTTTGTTTTTAATTAATGTCAGAGAGGATGGGAGAGGGGGAGAGAGATAGAAACATCCATCATGAGAGAGAATCATGGGTCGGTTGCCTCCTGCACACCCCCTACTGGGGATCGAGCCCGCAACCCGCGCATGTGCCCTTGACCAGGAATTGAACCGTGACCTCCCGGTTCCTAGGTCGACGCTCAACCACTGAGCCACGCCGGCTGGGCTAGAATTTCATTTTTTAATGAAGCAATCGATCTCAGCATTCTGCTTGCGGGAACCTCCTGATTCAGAAGTGCGTTAAAATTTACGTTCTGCTTACAGTGCCCTGCACCCCCTTCCTACCCGGGGTTAACTAACAGGCCCCGAGAGCAGTGGCCCCCGCACGTGGCAGCTGGTGGTGGAAGGCGCTCGGAAGGGGGTGAGGCGGGGAGGTCCCTGGCCTTGCAGCCTCAGACAAGCCACCCTAGCCTTAATGTCTCAGCCACGGGACAGGAGGCGTGGCCGAGGGCTCCTCTGTCCCGCCCCGCCCGCCTTGTCCCTCGGCACCTCCCCCCAAAGCTGCGCAGACAGGCTCCCAGCCTCGATTGGATGACATGAAGCAGCCGTGGCGATGGTGCCCGTGGAATTATTTTTGTCAGCTTGCCAGCAAATGCTAGCGCTGCAGGTGGAGACCCCATCTGAAAGGATGGGCGACCGCAGATCTCTTTCCTAAGAATCAACGAGTCCACCAGGCAACGCTCCCCCGCCCCGGCCCGTCTGCCCGTCAGACACCCCTCATGTTGCCTGATGCTAGCAAGGCTGCTCCTGACCCCCTTATAGGGGCGAGGCGCCTGTCCCCAGAGCAGGACTGTTACTCAGGGACTCCCTCTGCTGTGAGGGACTGGCTTTGACATCCTCAGGTGACACGGAGAACAGCCTCTCGGTCCATGTGGGAGCCTGCGGGCACCCGCGGCCCCCGCAGACCCCGTGCCGTAACCGCCCTCTCCTTGCAGCTGAAACCTGCGGGCACGGCCTGCAGGGGCGCCAGCAACGCCTGTGACCTCCCGGAGTTCTGCTCGGGGGCCAGCCCGCACTGCCCGGCCAACGTGTACCTCCACGACGGGCACCCGTGCCAGGGCGTGGACGGCTACTGCTACAACGGCGTCTGCCAGACCCACGAGCAGCAGTGCGTCACGCTCTGGGGACCAGGTATGTGACGTCTCCGGATCGGGGGTGCGGGGGGAGGGGGGTGGGAACCACTGTTCACGGGAGAAGTTGGCTCCCTGGTGGGGCTGGGACTGCCGGGAACTGGGCACAACCCGGAGCCATCCAACCAGAGATGTGTGAGCACCTACTGTGTGCCACGGGTGACAGGGACAGATCACCCTGACCCCTCCCTCAGACGGCTTACCAGGTGTGGGACGGACAGATGCACGGACAGAACTTGCCACCAGCACTCTGGTAGTGTAAGCGCTTCTCAGAGCTCAAACGGGGACCCGCCAGGGGCTGAGGCGCAGAGATGTCCCTGCAGCTGGGGGCCGAGCGCCGCCTTGGGGCCCCGGGCAGACCTGGTGCCAAGCGTCCCAGTGGGAAGGCGGGCCGCGGGCAGCAGCATCCAGGTGGGAAGCACACGGAAGGGCGGACACTGGGCAGCAGAGTTTGGGGGAGAATGTGGACACTGGAGTTTGGGGCCCTGAGGGCCGTTGGTCCTGAGGCTGAGTGAGGGGCCGGGGTGGCCCCAGAGGAGGTGGCTGCTCAGGCCGAGGCTGTGTGCTCACCGCTCGTGTGTGGGTGCCTCCAGGCAGGGTGCTCAGTGTGGTTTGTCCCTTCTCACCTCCAGTGACCCCTGGGGTAGGGACACTGACTATTTCCCTGAGGTCACAGAGCTGGGACCTGAACCAGACCATGGTGACCAAAGCCCCCTCGTAGCCCCGGGGCAGTGCAGTCCCCAAGGAGCCGGGTCCTGACTCATGTCCCATGAGGTTCCAAGGCTGAAGGGACTCTCAGTGTGAAGGGGGAGAGCCAGTCCCCTGTGTGGCTCCTGTGGGGTCCATCCTCAGGGGCCGGAGGTCCGGGGCTCGCAGGGCCGCCCAGGTCTCGTGGGCTCACCACCCAGGCCCTGCTGCCCACCCAGTGCCTGTGCAGGGGGTTCGCCTGGAGGACAGGCCATGATTGCCCCTCTCATCCTTCCCTCCCTCCCCTGCTGGCTGCAGGGGTGACCTCAGCCCTGGCCAGAGGCCCAGCCCCGACTCTGGGGGAGAGAAACCCGGTGAGCCTTGCAGATCTGGGGTGAGGACTTGCCGTTAGGCGGTGGAGGGAAGTGCCCTGCAACAGAAAATGCTGACTGACGTCGGATGTTGGTGGGAGGGGACGTGAAAGCAGTGACCCGAGCAGGGAGAACAGGACAGAGGGGCCCTGGCTGGGTCCTGGCACGGAGCCCCCTCCCAGCCCAGCCTGCCCTCTGCACTGGGCACTTCCAGGGGAGGAGGCGAGCTGTGTGGGCGCAGCACCACGGGGCTGACGCAGCCCCTCCTCTCACACTCGGCTCTTCCAATGACCTCGGGCGTCGCGGAGGCGCTGGGGCGGCGGCCTGGGGCCGTGGTGCTTCATCTGCGGACCGGCCAGCTCCCATCCAGCCCCCTGCCTGCTGGACTGGGAGGACCCCCAGGCAGGGCCAAGGTCTGGGGTCTCAAGTTCGGTGAATTCCTTTTTATCCTGATATAATAAAAGCAAATATGCAAAGTATCCCCTCCACCAGGAGTTCGACCAGGGGCAGGGCCAGCCGGCCAACCACCCACAGCCCCTCCCCCTGGCCGGCCCCACCCCTGATCAGGCCCCCGCAAATCTGGACAGGCTGGCCTGACCACACCCATGCACTAATTCATCCACTGGGCCTCTAGTGTATATAAATATATATATATTTTTAAATTGATTTCAGAGAAGAAGGAAGAAGGAGAGAGAGAGAGAAACATCAATGATGAGAGAGATCATTGATCGGGTGCCTCCTGCATGCCCCACACTGGGCCTGTGCCCTGACCGGGAATTGAACCGTGACCTCTTGGTTCATAGGTTGATGCTCAACCCCTGAGCCACGCTGGCCGGGCCCAAGCTCAGTGAATTGTTTGCGATGCCAAGCATAAGGTAGGCACTCACTGCACACACGCCAGATGGTTGTGGGGCTCTGAATGGACTGGTGACTTCAGGCGCCTTTTAGCCAAGTGAGGTCACCTCGGGACAGTGGCTCCTGCTGCCGCCAAGTCTTCGTGGCATACAGCGTCCCTCGTGGCCCGCCCTCCCGGTCCTTCCGCGGCTGCCGTCTCTCCGGTTCTTGAGTTACAGGGTGTGTCAGCGCTCCTTCCAAGGAGCATCGGCGGCCAGAGCACAGGCCCTGGCGGCTTCCCAGGGGGCGGAGCTCTCGGTGCCTTCGGTATTGGGGCGTCTGGCCCCGGGGCCAGGGTGAGGGCCAATGGCGCCCGCAGGGTGCTCTGAGCCACGGCCCTGTGTGACTCAGCCGGCCGCAGGCCTTGATTCTTGGTGACCAAGCCTGGTGGCTTTTATCTCATCGCTTCAGCTCCTCTCAGGCTGCCTGACCGGAGAGAGAGGGAGCCAGACAGGCGGACACACCAACCCTCTGACTCACGGACTGGGCTTCCCAAAGCCAGCGCCGCAGGAAGTCACCTGCGTTGAACTTTCCATGTCCTTGTGGCCCGGGGTGAGGCCAGGGGCTGGACTGCCTGGGGCCTGCCCCACCCGCCTGGGCTCCTGGCTGCTCCCCTGCCCCACCCTGCAGCCAGGAGGCCTCTGCTGGGCCGAAGGGTGTGCCTACGGTGTCCCCACATACAGACCGAACATCCCAGCACCGGGGGTGCTCAGCATCTGAAAGTCCTCAGGGTCGCCTTTGTGTGTGAGGTTCCGAGAATTAGGACGGGGCCGCGTGGGGGTCTGTTTTCTGCCGCCACCTGCTGGCAGGTGACCTGCGGCTGATTTCTCCGCCTCGTTGTGTCTGTGAAATGGGGCGCTCTCTGCCTGCCCCTGGCATGTTGGCCCCTAACGCGGCATCTGTCCTCGATCATACGTCACACGTGCTCACGTGCTGGGTGCACGCCACGGTGTCTGGTGCATTAGACTGTACGTCAGGTGTGACTGTGTTTGCAGGGAGCTCACCTACGAGTGAGCAAGACCCTGAGTCCTGGGCTGCAGGAGGCTGTGATACGTGGGGGTGGGGGCGGGGGGGGGGGGGGGGCAGGTGCAGCCGACCAGGACGGCGTCAGAGAGGAGGTTGTCCCGAGTCGTCATCGGCCAGGGTGGAGGGAAGGCTGTTTCCTGCCTCAGAGCTATGGGCCCCGCAGGGAAGGGCAGGCAGCTCTGCCTGGAGCGTGGACTGTGTCCTGGGGAGCAGAGGCCTGCATCTGGCACCCCGTCTCTCATGCATTAGCTGCCCCTGCCGCCCTGCTCACGTCAGATGCTGACTCAGCCTGATGCAGCGAGGGACATACTTCCCCCAGTCCCTGTGGCTTTGGGGGGCAAGGGCCTTCCTCGCAGACCAGGCCCACCGCCAGGGGACCCGGCCAAGGTCCTGGCTCGCCCAGCCCTGCGGCTCCATCCAGGATGTCCTTACTGTCCGGCCCCGGCTGCCCGACGGAGCCGGCCCCCACTCACCACTCCCTTTGGAAATGGGCTTGTCCCAATCCGTGGTATTTCACGAAAATAGCCCTGCTTCCAAGTCTCCTAACGACAAAATGATAAAAAATTCAAAACAGATGCCTGGCCCTCCTGACGGACAGCCCAGTGCGCTCTCAGAATAGCTGTGAGTTGGGGCTCTTTGTTTTTCAAATTATTGTTGTTGATGACGATGTTGTTGGGCAGGAGCTGAGAACCTGTGTTCTCGCTGCTTTTTCTCCCACAAACCCCGTGTCTCAGGGCTTTATCTCGACGTCACACACGTGCGTGTCCCCAGCAGCTGGGAGTGTGCCCTGGACTGAGCTGTCCTTGTCCGGCTCCACTTCGCAGCCACAGAGACGTCCTGTCGGTGCGACATGACCTTTGTTCGTCCAGAAAAACAGCCGGATGGTGTCTTCCGGCAGAAAATGTACTTTTGCCAGTGGTTTACCTGTGCCACCAGCACGAAAACAGCACTTGGAAATTCTTTTTTTTTTAATATATTTTTATTGATTTCAGAGAGGAAAAGAGAGGGAGAGTGAGAGAGAATCATTGATCAGGTGCCTCCTGCACATCCCCCACTAGGGATGGAGCCCGAGACCCGGGCCTGTGCCCTGACCAGGAACCGAACCCTGACCTCCTGGTTCATAGGTTGAGGCTCAACCACTGAGCCACGCCGGCCAGGTGGCACTTGGAAAACACATCACGGATAACATCATGGCTACAGCCACAGACGATGGGCAGCAGACAAGGCCCCGAGTGCGTGCGCTTTATCTCCCGTATCTCCCCCAGAGCCCGGGGTCCCCGGCCTAACGCAGCGCTGCCGGGCGATGGTGCGGCTGGTGAGTGGTGTTTGTCCGCGAGGCCGGCCTCAGTGAGTCTGGTGACCACAGTCCCGAGGGCAGGACTTCTCCTCGTCTCTCACCTGCAGCGGCCGCAGATGGGAGACGAGACGGTTTTCCAAGAGCCTCATTGTTGCGAAGTCGGGAAAGTCTCCCTTTCGTCCCGTGTTTGAGGAGGAAATGATCCAAGTGCCTCTTTCCAGGGGTTGTATCGGGTTTGGGGGGACGCCTGCCTCAAAGGGGAGTGTGGGAGGCCTCTACGTGGTTTAGAAATAGAGATGGGAGTGGAGTGAGAGGCCTGGCCGCACCCAGTGCTGGTCTGAGCGGTGGCCGGTCGGGGTGGGTTCGATGTGTCTGTTTGCTTCTTTGTTTTCATGAGCTGCTGATGGCTCTGCTCGCAGCTGGTAAAGAGGGATCAGGTGCCGTGGAAGGAGGACGGACGGATGTTTTCAGTAATAAGAACGCCCACCTGTTCCCTGGGTTGCTGTTAAGCCCTTGGAGCAGGGAGGAGACAGACAAGGGCAGAGCTGGGGGCTGGGGGCTGGGGGCTGGGGCGCTGGCACCGCAGCCGGAAGGGAGGTGAGGGAAGCACCGCCCAGGACACCCAGGTGGAGGGGCGGCCCGGTCCCACACAGCGCACAGTGTGAGAGGAAGAATGTGGGATGCTTTCCTGAGTTTCTCACGCTGTCACACAGCTGTCACCGGGCCGAGGATGTGAGAGCCCTCCAGCTTGGGCATCGCACACCCAAGCATATGCCCTCCGGGTCCCTGGCCGGACGATGTGCTGAAAGAGGCCATTCCCGAGCCCTGGGGCTCCCTCGCCCTCTCTGCTGGGCACCGTCAGGCTGTGTCTGCATGGCCTCTGAGAGGCGTGAATCTGCCCTGCGAACTGGGGGAAGGGGGGCGTCCTGGGGGGGGGGGGGTGGGCCTGTACGGGGCTGAAGCGCCTGTGAGATGCCGGCTTCCCCACACAAGCCGTCGCCACTCCGTGGAACCTGCTGGAGCTCGTGTGGTCTCAGGGAGCTGTGGGGTGATGCCAGGGAGCACCAGCCCCCCCTCTTCTTGCCGGCAGCCACCTCCTTCCTGTGCCCCTGGGTCTGGCCCCACGGCCAGGCCTCGTTCCCTGAGCTGGGAAACGTGTGCTTGGCCAGGAGCAGGCGAGGTGCCAGCTGCCGTCAGGGGTCGGCCGGGGCGGCGGGGCGAGTCCTCGGGAGGGAGCACTTCTCCCCAAACCCGGTCGCCCAGAGCGGTTCCGGGGAAAATTCGGAGCCACGTGCCGCGTGACGGCTGCTCTGCTTCCCTTGCAGGCGCGAAGCCCGCCCCTGGGATCTGCTTTGAGAGAGTCAACTCCGCAGGCGACCCCTACGGCAACTGCGGCAAAGACGCCAAGAGCTCCTTCGCCAAGTGCGAGACGAGGTGCGGACTCCGCCCCACAGCACCACGACCGCGGGCCTGGCCTCGGCCCCTTCCAACGCCCTCGGGGCCTGTCTGCTCTGCCCTTCCTTCCAGGGACGCCAAGTGCGGGAAGATCCAGTGCCAAGGGGGTGCCAGCCGGCCGGTCATCGGCACCAACGCCGTCTCCATAGAAACGAACATCCCCCTGCAGGAAGGGGGCCGGGTCCTGTGCCGCGGGACCCACGTGTACCTGGGCGACGACATGCCGGACCCGGGGCTGGTGCTCGCCGGCACCAAGTGCGCGGACGGAAAAGTAAGAGCCCAGAGTGCGGTGCCGGCGTCGTCCCCGTGAGTCTGGACGGGGCCCTGAGACATGTCATATCCAAGGACCGGGCACAGGGTGTGTGTTTCCCGAAGCCCCGCCCTCTCGGGCCTTGGTCTGCGGAACCCAGGTCTTTGCACCTGGAAGAGGAAGTCAGTAAATCCTAGGTCCCGGCTGGCCACCGAGAGGCAGCTTGTGTTCTGGGCCCTTTGCTGTCACCAAGTCACTCTACACCTGGGAGCCGCGAGGGCTCCAGCCCGGAAGTTGCTCCGGAAGGAAACGCAGCAGCAGATGGCGTTGTTTTTGGAAGTGGCCTTGGTTTCTGGCAGGGAGACCTCGGGGGCTTGTTCTCACCTGGACAGGGAAGGGGAAGGCAGATGTCTTTTCAGAGACCCCTGGACGGGGGGGAGGGGGGGGGCGGCGGGGAGGGGAGGGGGGATTTAGGAGACATTGAGGCAGAAAGAGGGTTCTTTGGAGACCAGGGAGAAAGGTAGACCGAGATATTTCAGGACTGAGAAATAAAGTCCAAAATTTAAATTAAAAAAAAAGAAGAAGAAATTGGGACATTCCCCTTCTGCCACATTGATTTTTCTCCTGAGACAGACCTCACATAAATGAGAGCAAGTGAATGAAATGTTCTAGGAACGAGGATGAGTCAACCCCTCGTGCTTTTTTCGGACCCATTTTCAAAGTGATTGTGAAACCACTCCCACGGAGGTCACGGAATAGACAGGATTCCGTGGGCAGAAACTCCCTCCATCACCCCTCCCTCCCGCCCCCTGAACCAGAGCGTCCCCCGGGGCCAGCACGACACGGGACCCCTGGCATACACACCGACGTCCCCTTCACCGCGGTTAGCTCACGCACACCCAGGCCGAGACGCTAGGATGACACCTGAGCGCTGACTGCGGGGACTGGGTTTACCGATGAGCGTTTCCTCCACGCGCCACGGTTAACGGGCGTGGCCTCCGTTTCTGCCAGCGCGGGCGCCGCCCTGTGCAGCCTGGCCCGTGGGTTCGGAGGAGAGCAGAGCAGCGTGGAGATTCTGCCAGGGGCCTGGTGTGTTCATTGCAACTCAGTTTCCTGTATCAGCCACAATGGGACAGTCCCCTGGGCCAAGGTTACCGCCAGCCTGGGAGCTGCGCGAATCTCGCCTTACGAGCAGCTGGGATCAGACGGTGTGCTTCCCATAGGAAGGTCCCACGTGGTTAAAAGTGCCCCGGGGTCCAACACTTAGACTGTCCTCCCTTTGACTCCGCTAGATTGTAGCAGCTCATGGGCGCTCGGGGCCTCCTGATCCCTTGAGTCTGGAGTATGTTCTGCATCTTTGAAATGAAGCGAAACTCGAAACTCTTTGAACCAGCCCCGTGTCACTCAGCGAAGGCTGCCCTGCGGAGGCCCGGCAAGCAGGAGGGACCGGCCGCCTGGCTCCCCCGCTGGGCATGGCTGGCGTGGTTTCTGTCCTCAGCGATAGCGCTGTCAGCCAGTACGCTGGGAAAGCGCCCATATTTCGCTATCTCCCTTAAAAGATCCCGGACCCTGTGTTCCTGTCTCTGAGTCTGCACAGGCCCTGGGGCAGGAACTCGTCCGTTTCTCCCTCTCTCGTGTCTTTTTAACGGAGAAGAAATAAACGCCGAGATACGTAGGTGTGATGACAAGCACTAAACAAACCACGAGGGAATCGGCGTCCTTCCAGGACTGACCGAAAGCACGTAAAAAGCCATCAACGTGTGAAGGGACGCAGCAGTGTCCCATGGACCTGAGTCTGTGTCACAGGAAACACGCACCCGTATTCACGGCGAGACCGTCTTCCCCAAACGTCCCCTTGCTTTCCAGTTGTAAACCCACAGACAGGAAGCGTGTGCTGGCAGAAGGACTGAGACTCCTGCTCTGTTTCCTCCTCAGATTTGCCTCAATCGTCGGTGTCAAAACATCAGCGTGTTTGGTGTGCACGAGTGTGCGAGGCAGTGCCACGGCAGAGGGGTGAGTACACGGTGCCCCTTCCCAGCCCGCCATCCACGCTAAGCACCAACTCGTTCATTTGTAAAGGTGTTTACAATCCGTAACTTATTATAAAATATATTTTTATTGATTTCAGAGAAGAAGGGAGAAAGGGAGAGAGAAACATCAGTGATGAGAGAGACTCATTGGCCAGCTGCCTCCTGCACGCCCCACAGTGGGGACCGAGCCCACAACCCAGGCCTGTGCCCTGACCGGGAATGGAACTGTGACCTCCTGGTTCATAGGTCAGTGCTCAACCACTGAGCCACACCGGCCGGGCTGCAGTCCATAACTTCTTAAAAACATAGCAGTGTCTTCTCAATGCCTTCTTCTAAAGACATTCATTTTCTTTGACCTTTTTGTACAAACGGGATTCTTATTTAACCAAAAAATCCGATGGAGCCGCCATTCACTTTCAAATGAACATTCTGTGATTTTTTTTTTTTTTGCGAAAAGGACTTTGTCTTCTTAAAGTGGTCGTAACCCTAACCTTCCTTCCTGAAGAGTTTTCCAACAACATGTCAAACAGAGCCGTTCCTTTAACAACCGCGACTCGGCATGTGTGTCTGAGCTGGGACTCCTCTGAAAGGGATTCAGACCAAGGGGGCAGAACCAGCCCCGTGTCCTCGAGGTCCCACGCGGTGGGTTTCGGCGAAACAGCCTGTTGTCTTAGTCGGAGAGTCTCTGGGGGAGAAGGGGGCGCTAATTGTTTAAAAGGTGCTTTATTTTCCTGAGGGACTCATCGTTTCCAGGGGAACCATATTCGTCTCGACGTGCCAGGGCTCGTGTGTCTTTCTGAAACCTTTTCTGCAGAAATCATGCTCCAAATCCTATTTTTAAAACCTGCAGACGCTCGCCAGTGATTCTAACAAGAGTGATGGGGTTGTGCTGTGACCACAGAGGCGGGCAGGGCCACCTCCCTGGGGGTGCAGCTGTCGGCGGGAAGTGCCCGGGTCGAGGGCTCCATCCCCAACAGGGGACGTGCAGGAGGCAGCCGACCGATGTTTCTCTCTCTCCCTCTCCCTTCCTCTCTCTGAAACCCATAAAAACATGTTTTAATAGAAAAAGCAGAGGCCTGGGAGCCTGAGGAGCCGTGGGAGGCAGAAGGGGAGCCCTGACTGCCCCCAGGGTCCTCCGACGGCTGCTGACAGGCGGGTCGTGGCCACGGGCAGCCTCGGGCCCCGCCACCCGTGTGGTACTGGGCCGTGGGCTTGTCCTCACAGTGACATTCACTGAGTCTGGCTCTGTGGGGGCTGAGGGAGCTCTGACCTCAGGGCCTTTGCTTGGCCACGGCGCCCAGTGAGGGCTCAGAGACCAACCTCTGCCCCAGGGGACGGTGAACCCTAACTCTGCTCCTCTCCCCACAACCCGGCTGCCCCGACAGGTGTGCAACAACAGGAAGAACTGCCACTGCGAGGCCCACTGGGCGCCCCCTTTCTGCGACAAGGTCGGCTTCGGAGGAAGCACAGACAGCGGCCCCATCCGGCAAGCAGGTGGGTGGGGACAGCGCACCCAGGGAGAGGGGCAAGGGGAACCGGGGGAGGAGGGGTCTTTCCCAGGAAGATGGGCTCGCCAGCCGTCGGCGTGGGTGCAGGTGCAGATCCCCGGGAGCAGGAACCCCAGTGGGGACTCCGTGGGCCTGACACAGCCCGAGGCCTCTCTCTGTTCCCAAATTCCCTCACCCGGTCTTTCCGGGACCCCTCGCGCTGCTCTGGCCAGGGGCTGAGTTTGCCAGTTTGTAGCCTGCGACGCTTTTCTTAGCTGAGGTCACGCTACAGCAGACAGCCAGGTGGGTCTGCACTTCGGGCCCCATCGGAGGACTCTGTGCAGGCCGGCCCCGGGCTCCAGGCCGAGAGGGGGCATGTAACGGCCTCTGAGATTCTACTACAGTGGTTCTCAACCTTGGCTGCACATTAGAATCACCTGGGAATCTTTCTAAAATCCCGATTTCTGGGCCTCATCCTCCGGAAATTCTGTTTCTTTGTTACTAATGTTGTGGCCCCACCCCATAACAAAGAACAGAATTGGGGACGGCCGAGCTGTCCCCTGCGTGTGGCTTGAGCAGCCGGTGCCCGGGGACAGGCAGCCCGGGGTGCGCCCTGTGCAGCGCGGGGGCCCCGTAACTGTCAGCCGGCGAAGAGGGGTCGTCTAAGGCTCAGGGGAGGGTTTAGGGGATGAAAACGATGCTTCGGGCTCCGGCTGCTCCCTTTGAAATCAGCTTCACGAGGAGACAGCGGAACTGGCCCAGAGCCCGGCGGTGGCCGCTCGCGCCTGCAGAGGAGGACGGTTTGGCCGGGAGACCAGAAGCAAAGGTTCCAGTGACACTAACAAATGAGTCGGACGCCGCCGCTGATCGCTTCCTCAGCCCCAGACGGGTCTGATAGGACGTGTCGGCCGAGACGAAGTCCAGAGGCAGCGAGGGGGGCGAGAGGGCGAGGGGTTCCCCCCGTGGTAGGAGCCCTGCTCTGGGCTGCAGCCAGTGAGCTCCCGGCCGGAGGCAGGGCGGCAGCCTGGGTGACAAGTCACCTCCACCAGCAGCAGCAGCCAGAAAGGGCGGCCGTGCACCTACTGTGTGCAGCCCCCCTCACACCTACTGTGTGCAGCCCACCCCACACCTACTGTGTGCAGCCCATCTCACACCTACTGTGTGCTGCCCACCTCACACCTACTGTGTGCAGCCCCCCTCACACCTACTGTGTGCAGCCCACCCCACACCTACTGTGTGCAGCCCCCCTCACACCTACTGTGTGCAGCCCATCTCACACCTACTGTGTGCAGCCCCTCTCACACCTACTGTGTGCAGCCCCCCTCACACCTACTGTGTGCAGCCCATCTCACACCTACTGTGTGCAGCCCACCTCACACCTGTGTGCTGCCCATCTCACACCTTCTGTGTGCTGCCCACCCCACACCTACTGTGTGCAGCCCACCCCACACCTACTGTGTGCAGCCCACCTCACACCTACTGTGTGCAGCCCACCCCACACCTACTGTGTGCAGCCCACCTCACACCTACTGTGTGCAGCCCCCCTCACACCTACTGTGTGAAGCCCACCTCACACCTACTGTGTGAAGCCCACCCCACACCTACTGTGTGCAGCCCACCTCACACCTACTGTGTGAAGCCCACCTCACCGTCTCTGGGAGAGCAGCCCAGTGGCTGAGACGGAGACCTGTGCTCCCAGGGAGCTCCGTGCAGCTGAAGTGCAGCTAAAGCTGCTCCAACCCCAGCACCGGGGGTCACCCGGCACTAAACAACATGGGTCAGATCACAGGAGAGGGGCGTTTCCATGGAGACCCTAAGCCGCATCCTCCCAGAACAAGGGTTTGCCAGAGCTGGGCCCTACATCCCTGGTGTAACAACGCGCCCCCGTGGGCCCCTCCTTCAGCTGTGAGGTCTCGCTTCCCTTTTTTGTTTCTTCTCGTCTTCTAATGGGACACTATCCAGGCATAAGGAGTCTTATTCTGAAGAAACACGAAAATAAAGCGAAACAGACTCCACCCTGACGGGTGAGAGGAGGCAGGAGCCCGGTGGCCCGAGTGTGAGGGGCTGGAGAGGACTCAGTCCGGGACCCCCTGCTGTCCTCCTGCCGCGGGCCTGGGGCCAGCAGTCAGCAGTGAGTGACGCCACACGGCCTCTGAGCATCCCTCAGGCTGCCGTCTCCTCCCGTCCCTTCCCTTGCGACCGCCTGGCTGTCGGTCACGGTTCGGTGTGTCCCTGGTTCCCGGCGGCCGCCTCCCGCCCCCTGAGTGAACGGTGTTGTTCCAGGTCACCGAGGCCTCACGGCCGGCGTCCTGGCCAGCATCCTGTGTCTCCTCGCAGCCGGGCTTGCGGTTTATCTCAAAAGGAAGACGCTGGTCCGACTGCTGTTTACAGACAAGAAGACCCTTGAGAAGCTAAGGTATGGAGGGAGGGGGGATGGGGGACACAAGGGGGGTCAAGGCGTGCAGGCCGCTGCCCTCGCCGGCCGCGTCCTCTAGCAGAAAGGAGGTGGGCCCCTCCGGGGAGCAGACGGTGGGGTTTTCTCACGTGTCCGCCAGGCCCACTGCCTCCTCCTCTTGCCCTCACACCCTCCGCGCTATGACAGACAGGCAGGCGGCCGGAGTCTCGCCCAGGGGTCCCCCACCTGGCGTTGGTCTCTCTGAGGCGCGGGGTGTCACAATGCTCTCATCAGGGGTTCGATTCACACGTGTTCAGGCCGCGCCGCGGAAACGCCCTTTGTCCGAGCGTCCCCCAGGGCACCGAGCCGTGAGTCTGGCTTGGAGAACTAATTTAACAGGATCGGCAGGGGCTCTGGGGAGAGAAATCAGTATTTCTTGTTTAATCTTGCAAGAGTGTTGGGTAATTTTACCTTTGCATGCTCACCCACGCGGACTTTAAAACATCAATAACTTGTGTGAGTGCCGTGGTGAACAAAGCCGGAAAGCTGAGGCGGCCGCAGGGAGGGCGCCTGGTGAGCAGGTGTGCGCTGTGTTGCAGGTGCGTGCGCCCAGCCCGGCCCCCCGGCGGCTGCCAGCCCAGCCAGGCTCCCCTCGCGCCCCTCAGCCAAGGTGTGATGAGGAAGCCAGTGCCGTCCAGCTCAGCCACGGTGAGTAGTGCACAGGGAGGGCACGGCTCTGAGGCCCTGGGGTCCCCTGATGCAGGTGAGGGCGCGGCTCTGAGGCCCTGGGGTCCCCAGTCCAGGTGAGGGCACGGCTCTGAGGCCCTGGGGTCCCCGGTGCAGGTGAGGGTGAGGCTCTGAGGCCCTGGGTCCCCGGTGCAGGTGAAAGTGAGGCTCTGAGGCCCTGGGGTCCCCAGTCCAGGTGAGGGTGAGGCTCTGAGGCCCTGGGTCCCCAGTGCAGGTGAGGGTGAGGCTCTGAGGCCCTGGGTCCCCGGTGCAATGCTGAGCCAGCACTCAGTTCAGCAAAGGCCCCTGAGGTGGTGGCAGGGGCTGGAGGGGCTTGCTGTGCCCACGGAAGCTCTACAAGGCCCTGGGGGCCAGGGGACGGGAGCAGCTATGGTGTGTGCACTCGGGGACTTGGGCTCGGCGGTGAGGAGGAGGAACCACTGACACACACAGTGTGATGGCCCTCGAGATAGTGAGGCCGAGGGAAAGAAGCCAGGCCAGACAGAGTGTGGCTCGTGGTGCCATTTGTAGGAAAGTCTAGAAAACGCGGACTCGCTCACAGTGACAGAAAGCAGGTCCCGGTCACAGGCGGGAGGGGGGGGGGGGGAGTCTCTTGGATGATGGATGTGTTCATTATCTCACTTCTGTGATGGTTGCATGAGTGTGGACATATGTCAATTTTTACCAAATTGCACGTTTTAAATATATGCAATTAATCACGTGTCAGGTGTACCTCGGGAAAGCTGTTTGTAGAAAGAAAGGAAGAGAAGAGGGAGGGAGAGTGGGCAGGGGCCGAGGCACAGACTCGAGCTGTGTCTTCATCGGTCGCTGAGACCGGGCACCACGCAGAGCCCCGCCCTCCAGCGAGGGAGGGGGGCCCTGACCTCAGACCCGGCCTCCGGACACCTCCCCACCGCTGCCCAGCACATGTCCTGGGTTCTCGCCGCCTCGGGCACTGAGCTGTGTCTTATTTTCACGGCTCCTTCTGCGCCCTCGGGTCTGACCCGGGCCTTCATGCTGGCACTTTGTCGGGTGTCTCGAAGCTGTTAATCAAACCAGCCCTTTAAAATCCACCCAGAAGGGGACCCTCTTTCCAGACTAGCGGGGTGGGGGGGGACGGGCGGGAATGGGGGTAAATCAATAATCGCAGACGCCCTCTCAGGACCTCCTTGATTTCTGTCCCTTACCCCACCCACCTTCCCCATGGCGATGGCAGACTGGCAGGCGCTGCTTTTTCCTTAAGGAATCGCACACTTTTTTGTTAATCCTCATCCAAGGGTATTTTTTTCCATTGATTTTTTAAGAAAGTGGAAGGGAGGGAGGGAGGGAGGGAGGGAGGAGGACGAGAGAGATCAATGTGAGAGAGACACATTGATTGGTTGCCTCCCATACCCACCCCTGACTGGGGGCCAGGAATCGAACCTGCAACCAGGTATGTGCCCTTGTCCAGGAATGAAACTCGAGACCCTGGGTGCAGGGGCCGACGCTCTGCCCCGAGCCCCCGGCCAGGGCGGGAATCACATCCACTCCTGAGACCCGTGTATCATGGCTGCTGCTCTGACCCCGCAGGACAACCCCAAGAGGCCGCCGCAGTGTCAGAACGTTGCCATCAGCAGGCCCCTGCAGGCCCTGGACCGCCCCCGACCCCCGTCCCCGCAGCGAGTGCTCCCGACCCTCCACCAGGCGCCCCGCACGCCCAGCGTCCCCGCCAGACCCCTGCCGGCCACCCCTGCGCTCAGGCAGGCCCAGGTACGCCCTCCGCTGCTACCTTGACGGGCGCCCAGGCTCTGAGGCTTGGTCGCGTCTGAACTTGGACAAGTTGCTTTGCTTTTCGTGCCTCTCCGAGCTCCTTGAGTGGTTAAGTGTGATGGTCACGCAGCAGGGGTGGGGAACGTCCGGCCCGAGGGCCGTGTAAGCCCCGCGAAATCAAGTGGTCTGGCCCTGCCAAGGCCTGAGGGGTGAGTTAATGAAATGTTTGGCCAAATACAGCAGGTGGTTTTTACGTTGATCATTTTGTGTGGCCCGTGGATGATGGGGTAAATGTCCCCGTGGCCCTTGGCAGGAAGCAGGCTCCCCCCCTGTAAGCCCTGAGCACAGTCCCGGGGACAGCGGTGGAGCGACACTCTCTAGTGATGTTAGGAGACGTTTGTCGCCAGGGGAGGGAGGTGCCCATGCAGTGCTGGTCGTAACGGTGACGCTCTGAGAAGGGCAGGGGCCCGTCATCACGAGGCCTGGACGTGAGACAGAGGCGGGCGCTTGGAGAACAATTGTGGGCGTACTGTGTTGCTATCATTCATTTTCAAAGTTGTTTACAAAAATCTCACCACCGACTGAGCTTCTCCCCACCAGACGCAGCACCGTAGGCGACGCTTGGCGTGTATCATACCAACTTCTGCCCATGGGCCACGAAGTTTCAATCGCACTGTACGTGCGTAACCGCACGTGGTATTTTGTGGAAGAGCCATGCTGAAGGGGCCAAAGAGCCACATGTGGCTCGAGAGCCACGGTTTGCCGACCACGGGTCTAGACAGATACGTTTCGGCCCACCTTATGCCCTCAGGAGAGCTTCCTAAAAGTGAAAATGTTGGGTTGAAACATGGCATAAACATTCTAAGCTTCTTAACATATAAATTAAATATTTTTCAGGACTTTCATATTCATTTATATCCCATTATTATAGCCCATCTGTCTCAATGTGTCTCACCATAACTTTGCTAGTGCTATTAACATTTCAAAGTTTTGCCAAAATGATTCACAAAACAAAATATTTCTCTCTCTCTCTCTCTCTTTTTTTTTTTGGTCTGGTGGTTTTATCAGTTGCTAAAGGGACGCTGGTTTCTGACGGTAAATGTGTCCCCTTTTAGTCCATGTGGTTTTTCTTCATGAATTTTTGAACTCTGTAGTTTGTGATACACACTGTTAGGTGTTGTCTCTTCTTGATGAACGGGCCCTTTTATCATTATGTGATGTCCCTCTTTAGCTCCAGGACTATATTTTGTACCAAAAGCACCCCTGGTTGAAAACTGCTGCTCTAAGGATCACTACATTTGTACATAATTTATCACCGTCTACTAGTACCAATATTTTATCCCTTCAAGTGGAATGTGAAAACTTTACCTTTTAGGTTCTGCCTTTGTGATACAGACGTCTTAAACGTTACCGTTTGACAACCATGCCGCTGTCATTTTTGTTCTAAAAGCTGCTTTATTTCATGTTATCATATCTACATCCGTTTCCTTTTGATGAGTGTTTGCAAGGTCTGGCTTTTTTTCATCTTTTTACTCTGGAAGCACGCGCTGGGCCGCCGCTCAGACAGGCTTCTCTGCTCAGAGAAAATTACATCTGGAGGAGCCGCCTGGGAAGTTGCCGATCGAAATGCAATTATCTGCTGTCAAACTGGGATTGGGGGAGGGGTGTGCACTCAGCACTCGCCCGTGCGCTGGCACCGCTGCCAGCCCAGGGCTGTCGGGCTGGGCTGGGCTGCACGCCGGAGCTGGGGGCGCCCTCATTGTCCAGTGCCCGGTTCCCTGGAGAATGCGAGGAAGTGGCGTTTCCTCCACAGGCTTATCGGCGAGCAGGACCGGACTCACTGGCTGCGGGGAGTCCCGGTCCGATTAGCTCCTTCAGTAGAACAATAAGGAAGCAAGAAAAAGCGGCCGGTGGCAGATCCCAGGTTGATCTTTGCTGAAGCGAGTGGTTTCCTGGAAGGGCCGATAGACCGTGAGAACCTGCAGCCTACTTCTGGCCCAGCTTGTCTGCGCTGCAGAAGTTTCAGGAAGCCAGCAATGGCATGGCAGTGTGTGCGTGTGTGCGTGTGTGTGTGTGTGTGTGTGTGCGTGTGTGTGTGCGCACACTTTGAGTGTGGGCTTTATCCTTGTGATTTAAGGATTTTCAAAGTCTTCAGCAGGAGGAACTCAGTGCGTCAGGAGGACGGCATGGTCCCCTCCGGGACTCACTGTGGTTGCCCGTAGCGATTTGGCGGGTGAGGCAGCACTGCCCGAAGGAGCTGTCCCATTCCTGCCCTCGTGTCGTCCTCCTCCTCCCTCCCCCGCCACCCCCCCCTCCCCCGTCTCTGTTCGGAGATGCTCTTCTCTTGGCCGACACGCTGGGTTGGACACAGAATGGCATCTGCTTTTCCTCCCTGTGCCTGGGGAGCACCTGTCGCAGGCCGGAGGTCTGTCTCTTCGTCCTCCTCCTCCTCCGCCACCATCGCTTGTGCCACGTTTAGAAAGGCCTGCCCACCAGAGTGGCACGCGTTTCCATGTCTCCACGTTCATGACTTTTCACATGGACGCACCTGCTCCATCCGCTGTTCATTCCAGTGCATGACACGGAGGGGGAACCCTATTTGCTTTTCTCGACGACCATGTGAGTCGTCCCCAGCATCGCCTACGGATCTGCCTGCGGGGCAGGGTCTCAGAGTTTGCAGGGCGGGGTGAGCAGTGTGAGCCAGGTTGGTGGAGACTCAGATATCCTGCCGCCTCTGAGGTCGGGGGGGCGGGGCTCAGCAAGGAAACAGGGGCCTCGGCCAGCACTTCTGTCTGAGAAAAAGCTGCTCCCCCCCCTCCCCAGCCCTCACCCTGATCCAGATCATTCCGTTCCTCCTCCTACGTTCCTGGCACATTTGAGCTACTACCATCGCACTGGAGCTCAGAGGGTCTGAGTCTGAGTAAGTCTACGCGCTGGCCCTTTAAAAGGAACTGCCTGGGACTCCAGCAGCCTCTGTCTCCCTTAGCCTCAATCCTGCTGGTTTTTACAGCCCAAGTTATAAGGGCTTCTTTTCTCAGCTTTGGAACCCTGGGCTGAGGAGCCAGGTGTGGGCTGGGGCCCCTCGTTCCTCAGGGGGGACCTCCACCTCCGAGATGGCCCTCTGGGTTTCTATCTGCCCAGGTGGGTGTGGGACCCGCCCCTCCTGAGCCGCTGCCCCTCCTGCCAGGCTCGCCGTGCTGCTGCCTTATACCCGTCGTTCTCCTCGATGTCAGGCGGTTCTGACTGCTGGTGGGGCTGTGGTTGTCATGCTGATGTGGTTGTGGGAGTGTTGTCGGCGGTGGGAACCCAGAGGGTCAGCCCGGACCTGGGTTCAGTAACCTCCCTGCACTTGACTTCTGGCGAGGAAAGAATTCAGAGCCAAGACTCAAACAGTAGGAGAACATTTATTTATCACGGAGGTAGAGCCATTCCTTGAAGCAATGGGCTTAGAAAACAAGTTCTAGAGGTAGCGGAAGGGCCCTCGGAGCTCGGGAGGAGGAAGGTGAGGTATGGGGCAGGGGGCAGGGGGCGGGAGGAAGGGAAAGGCGTGGACATGCTCCCAGGACGGGAGCGCACTGGGTCCTCGTCCTGAGGGCTTTAAGGGGAGGTGTTAGGGAGGCCCCAGGGGAAGATCTCAATAGAACGTTCTGCAGCTTTCCATGGCCTTTCAGGGTCGGGGTCCCCGCTGATTGATTGGCGGCACCAGGGCAGGAGTCATTATTCCAGGCAGCTGGTCCTGGCGTCAGCTGTCAGCCGTGGCTGGTTTTGCTGCTTTTCTGGGTCTGGAGCTGAACTACAGCGGAGGCCTAGAGTTATCTCTGGGAGGAAAGGTCAGGGGTCCAGGATGTGTGAGGGAAGGAAGGCCACCCTGGGGACCGGGTCCCACCTTACAAGTGTCCGTTGCTGGGCTCCCAGGGCTTGCCCCCCTGGTGACCTTCTGGACCTGCCCATGGTCCCTGCCCTGCTCAGGACTGCCTGCCTCCCCACAGCGCTAAGGACTGGCCCTGACCCCGATGCAGGAGCCGCCGGGCAGGAGTGTCTGTCCGGGGCTCCGCTGCCTGCTGCGGGCACTGTTTGGGGGCCCTTGTGCATGGGCTGGGTGCTGCTCCAGTGGCCGGAAGCTGCCTCTGGGAGGGCTGGTTCTGAGGCCTCCTGGGAGGTGCAGGCCAAGGTCAGCTGCTGCCTGTGCCCGGCCCAGGGCCACCTGGTGTGACTACAGTGACCCGCAGATGGTCGCTGCTGGTGCCGGGCCCGGAGGTGCCTGGGAGAGGCTGAGCTGGAACCGAGGCGGCTGCCCCGGGTGCCGGCCTGGGGCCACTTAGCCAGCAGTATGGGCACGCCAAGGCCAGGTGCTGCTTGTTGGAGAGAATTTAGGAAAGTCTGAAGCAGTGGTTCTCAACCTTCTGGCCCTTTAAATACAGTTTCTTATGTTGTGACCCAACCATAAAATTATTTTCGTTGCTACTTCATAGCTGTCATGTTGCTACTGTTATGAATCATCATGGAAATATCTGATATGCAGGATGGTCTTAGGCGACCCCTGTGAAAGGGTCGTTTGACCGCCAAAGGGGTCACGACCCACAGGTTGAGAACCGCTGGTCTAAAGGGACTGAGCAGAGCAACCTGGCCTGGGGTCACTTCTCCTGCCTTTCGGGTGACCCCTGTGGCCAGGCTGGCCCGGCCTCCCTGGGAGAGCCCGGGGTGAGGCTTGGCAAGGGCGGCATGAGAAGCAGTGCCTACCCCTCCCTCCAGGTCCGCTGCTTCCGGGGCCCACCCCTCCATGCTGGCCTCCGAGACACAAGGGGGTCTCGGCCTCCGCTAACCCGGGGTCCCCTCCGCCCCGTCAGGCCCACAGGCAGCCGGTGGGGTCCCCCCGGCGGCCTCTGTGAGCATCAGCTGCTTGCTGGCTCCATCCGAGCCCTGCCCCGGGCGCGGCGGGAGGAGCTGGACGGGTGCTGTGCTGACCCCCAGGTTGGAAATCAGAACTTGCCGTTTGGGCTTTTGTCACGCTGGCGGCCGTGTAACTTGCCCCTAAACCAGGACACATCAGAGAGTGACTGATGACTAAACAGCCATCAACTGGCGCTGGGAGGGCCCAGGCCCCCCAGACGGAGCGCCTGCCCCGTTACCTCCAGTTTCCGTGATGAAACCAAATCTCCCGCGATCCGCCCTAACTTAGCGCTCATCGCCGGCACCGCAGTGGAGCCTGACTCTACCTTTCGATACTTGTCCATCCTGGGAGCAAAGCGGGCAGCACGGCACCGTGATTGAACCCTCCGATCTTCCCGTTTCACGGGGCTCACATTCATGCCGACGCTGCACACTGGACCTCCCCGTGGAGTGCTGCCCCGTGTGGGCCGGGAGCTGCGTTCATTGCCGTGGCTTATGGCCCGGAGCTGGCTGGCTGGGGCTTCCTGGCTCACCTTCCGGTGAGCGTGAGGCCTGGGTCTGAGATTTAGGAGGAACCCGAGCGCCTCCCGACACCGGGACCAGCCTCTGGCGCGGGACCCGCCCTGTGGGCGACACCCGCCCTCCTGAGCGAAGGCATCGCAGCTGGAACCTGAGGCGAATGTGATGTTTAGAAAGATCTCCACCAGCTTCTCCTTCTGGGTCTTGACAACCTGAGAGGAAAGACACAGGAGCATTCCACCCAGGTGGCCCTGGCCCAGACGCACGGCCATGGCCCGTCCTCCGAACCCCACGATGCTGTGGGGGACTCTGAGCTGGAGAAAACCAGGGTGAGGTTAGCCGAGGGCGCCCCCTGCAGGTGAGGGGTGGTACTCGAGGAGTGTGCTCAGGAGCCAAGACCTGTCCCTCCTGGTGACACACCGTCTCCGCACCCCACTTTCCAGGGGCCCGGTGTCCCATCACCGCTCACAGCATGGGGAGTCACACCCCGACTTGTGGTTTGTTGCAGGGGACCCGGAAGCCCAGCGCCCCTCAGAAGCCCCTGCCCGCAGTGCCTCTGAGCAAGACGGCCCGGCTCGCCCACGCCCCCACCAGCACCCCGGGCCCGGAGTCGGGGCTCCGCCTGGCACCCCTCAGGTTGGTGTGGGACATGCCTTCTCTTCCCCCCTCCCCCCCGCGCTGTATGGGGCTGCGACATCAGGCCCTGATTTCCAGGACCGGGAGGGGGTGGGGGTCTAGGCCATGCTCCCTGCACTCCCACACGGCGGCGGGGGGGGGGGTGCGGGGGGGCAGTCAGGAAAACCCCAGGAGGCCGGTGAGCATGTAGTCACCATGTGTCCATGTTGCTCTAAGCCAGGGCCCCAGGTACCCAGGAGACTAGACAGAGACCCAGAGCTGCGGCTGGTAAGACAGGCCATGTCCCCCAGGAGACAAAGAAGAGCCACCACGTGACGCGATGTTGTGAGGGCTGGACACACCCCAAACCCTCGGTGGCCTCTGCCAGCCCGGGTCCTGAGAAGTAAGGGGGGGGCGGTCAGATGAACGAGGGGACGAGGAGGAGTGAGGCTAAACCAGCTGCAGGTGGGGCCACCCTGGCTTAGTGGGAGCGTCTGGGACTCACCTTAGAGACGTCCCGCAGCCGTGGTCACCGCACACCGTCCCGAGGACGGGGACGCCGTCCTGGGAGGGCACCATGGCGCCGGGCCAGCCGCACGGGGTTCGAGAGTATCATACACCCAGGAGCTGGGCGAGGAGGTGTCCCACCCGCCGCTGGTACAAATTAAACTACACTCACAGCGACATAACTCTGCCTCCTCCTCTCTCCACGCAGACCGGCTCCCAAGCGCCCACCCCCCGCTCCCCGGCCCGCCCACACCACCCCCTCCAAGTGAGAAGCCTGACACCTCCCGCGGAGACAGTCTGCACTACGTTCAACTCCGGTGGAGTTTCCCTTGTACCAACCCCTGGACTTTTGGTCGAGAACCACGGTCTGAGGACGCGGCCCCGGTGCTCTGGGCTGTGGCTCAGGTCCTCATAAGTTATTAATTTATGCGGACGTCCCACGCGAGGCGCCGTGGGCCTGTCACCGTCACCGAGTTCTCCTGGCTCCTCGCAGTTTAGTGAACCTGGGCGGCCACGCCTGGTGGGACTGTGGACGGGACGGGACTTTCTGCCCGGGGCTTCATGGGAGCGCAGTCCCCAGCTGGCCAGGCTGTGGTCAGGGTTCGAGAGGCCCCGGGGTACCGGGCCCCTGCAGGCCAGAAGGGGGGCTTCCGGGCCCTGGCACAGCTGAAAGGCTGCCCCTCGAAGCCCCGGGGTAGCGGGAGGATCTGGCTTCTGGTCAGGACGCCTGGGGAGAACCTGGGTTTCCGAGAGGAGGTGTAAGGTGTGGGGCTGACAGGTGGCTTAAGCTCAGCGGCCAGGAGCTCTGTGGAGCAGGCAGGAGCGCACTCTTGCTGGCTGTCCGCCCTCCGCACCTTCCTGAGGCTGCGAGAGGGGTGATTCTCAAGAAAGCGCCCGAGCCCCTGCACCCTCTCCCCCGTGCCATCCGGAGCTACGCCAGTTCCCACCTCGCCGCCTCCACTGGAATCGCACACAGGGATTCTGTGTTCGGACAGACGGACGGGACTTCCTGTGGGACCGTAACTATGTTCAGATGTGACCAGTGACCAGATCCAGCCAGTCAACCCCACAGGCCAAGCATGTCAAACTCAAAGGCTAACACGGGCCAAATAGACGAGGCGTGTGGCCCTCGGGCCACGCGTTTGACATGCTCGCCAGACAGAAGCAGGCCTTTGTCACAAGGCTCAGCTTATTAACAGTCAGGCAGGAGGAAACCCTACGCTTGCAAAAACCGCAACCAAACGCCATGCTGTGCTCGCCGGTGCCGGCGGCGTCTGCTGTCCTTACTAGCATCTATCGGACGAAGAACCGTAAGTTACTAGAAAGTTCTTTGGGGCATCCTATGGTCCAGGCTTGGCTGCAGGAATGTTTATCAGATGTTTTGAGCATAAAGTCTGAGCCTGTGAAACACTTGCAACTCCCTATTGAGCATCACAGAACGTGACAGGGAAGGTGATGTCTTCATCCGACATATTCACGAGCCGCAGGCGCGGGCAGCCGTCCCTCCCCTCTTCCTCTTCAGCTCTCTGCCTGGGGAGCCGTGTGCACAAGGACATCCTGCGGACGCCCGTGTCCAACGGCAGGCGAGGTCCAGTGCCGAGTGCCTCGCTGTCCCCTGGAGGGGTCACGGCGGCCGTTTTCAGTGCCTGAAGCGGAAACAGAGCGGCCCAAGAACCTCGGTCCGCCGTCCAGGGGACGAGGCTGCTTCGAGCTCCCCCTGCCCCCGCCGTATCTAGGCAACACAGTACTCAGGGCCGTGGGTGGTGAGGCATGTCACGCACACGCACACGCATGCACGCACGCCGCCAGCTCCCCCCGCGTGGACCTGTCCCCTAGAACGCAGCGCCGTGGCAGGCAGCGTCACTGCCCACGAGCAGGTACGGAATCACTGTGATTGCTGTTGCACTCGGTACCTGTGTGAAGGCCAAATCAGACTACGGAGAAGTTTACAGACTTTTTATGGTGCATGTGTGGGTGCGTGTGGAGACGCCGAATCCTCAGGGGGGAGGGGGGACACGTGAGCCCTCCTCCTGCGGGAGGAAGAGGAGGTGGACTGTGCGTGTGTCCTTCCTTCGCTCTAACTCCTGGGCCACTTCAGAGGACCGGGGGCCTGACCGTGAAGGTGGTCAATGCTGCGATTGTCCACCGCGTCATCGCCGGCCCGGACGGCTGCAGCCAACGACACAGCCTTATCCCTGGGCACTAGCCTAACCTCCCCTTCCCGTGCCCACGTGATATTAAAGGAACAGTACTTCCAAGATGCAATAGGTATCATTACTATGCAAATACGAAGCACAGTTAGCAATACCTCCCCTTTTATACCCGTAGGAAAGGAGCCAATAGCCAGCTCTGTGGGAGGCGCTCTCCCTCCCTCCTTTTATATCCTCACAGATGATGGGGACAAAAGTCAACACTTAGGTTTCCACGGCAGCTCATGTCTCACGCATGAGCGATGGCACAGGTCCACGTTTACAAGGCCGGCGCTGGGCCTGGACCGAGGGTCGCCCCTTCCCTCCCGGTCACGTCGCAGCTGTCGGTCACGTGGCCCCACGTCCCCGAGGGTGCGCGGCCAGTCTCCCAGCGCCCGCTGTTTATCTCCGAGGTGTTTGGGGAGATTTGGTTCCCAGCACATGGTCGCGGACAGTAGCAACCTCGGGGAGCAACGCCCAGCGTCTCCCGTTGTCCAAATGCGCGTCCCCTCCGTGTGCACTGCCCCGGCTCACACGCGGGCGACATCACAGAAACCACAGGAGCGACACAGGCAACTCCATGAGCATAACTCCTCCCCCTGGTCTCGGGGGGCCCTCTCTCCGCAGCCTTCACTCCAGGAGGGACCCTCAGCTTCGCAGAGCAACCCCACACACGGCACGCTAACCCCGACCTGGGTCTCCCGGTGCCGGATGCCTCCCTGCCCCTCCCCCTGATGTTTCCGAGCATCTGAGCCACTGAGGCCGACAGGCACGGCCCGGGGCAGCAGGCACCTCTCCCCTGCACCCCCTCCTCCCTCCCCCCCGCCATCTCCTCCTGAGGCTGATCTTCCTTGAACACTCCCCAGGGTGGTCGGGGAGCCCAGGCTGCCTTGGGGGATCCTGTCCACTGCTACCAAAGCCACCGCAGCCAAGCCCAAGTGACCCAGGAACCACACGCCAGCCCTCGCCGAAGTCTCCCGGTGCCAACGCGATGATGCCCAGTGTGACCCTCAGCCTGTGGCTTCCCACAGCCTGGCTGCCTGGTGGGCAGCGTGGCAGCTACCACCTTTCTCCTTCCCCCCGCCACAGGGCCGGCCCCGGGCTGCATTACCCCTGGGGCTCCTGAGTGAGCCCCTAAACACCTCTGGGCTCAGCCAGCCAAGGCTGCCGCACCTGCTCGCCACCCACACACACGGTCCTTTCTCAGACCAAACCCAGGGCCGAGGTCTCTCCACCCTCTGACATCCTCCATGTTCATAGCCCTTGAGGCCAACGCAGCAGCAGGGGGCTGTCCCCACTGGACCCCGAAGCCCAGCCATCAGCTACCCCATCAGCCTTGGACGTGGCAGAATCCCTCCCACAGACACATCGCCCCCGTGACCTCTGCCTACAGGTGACCTCTGCCTGCAGACTCATCCCAATCAGAAGCGGGCAGCAGTCAGTATCTATGCAGCACCCTCCTCCCCGCTCCCCACAGCCTGGGGGTCCCCGTTTCTTTCCCACCTGACCCCGTGACCCCAGTGACGGGCTCAGAAGGCCCGTGCGGCTGGGCCGCTCCACGCACCTCCCGTGAAAAGGCCCCCTTTACGTGGGGTTGGCAGTGGCAGCCCCTGGTCCAGCCTTAAGGGCCTGTTTCCTGTGAGAAAAGCCGGGAGAGACACGGTATGACATTGACGTGACGTGCCACGCCGGACGTGACGGAGTTCTGGGTGGGTGCAGCTCCATCCTCCGGTCGAACACGCCGCAACCGCACTGATTCTCCACTTCGTCTTCAAAACACACGTCCCGTGGCCTCCGCGTGACCCCCTCCCACAGAATAAATGGTCAGTCCTCAGGGTCGCACATTTTCAACCCAGACGAGAGAATGAATACCGTGCGATCCTTCTAGTTTTGCAAAGACGTGGCAGGGCGCCTGTGTTCGTGGCCGGTAAGCAGGCACTTAAGTGGGACCGTGATTGAAAAATGTTATCAAATCAGAAAGCACGCTCCCCTCGGCGTCCACGCAGGACAGGGAGAGGCAGAGCTGGGGCCTGGGGGGCTGCGGTGAAGGCCCGCGTCGGGGGAGGGGGAGGGTGGAACCCGACACCGTGCGGTCAGCGCTCCTGGACCCGCCCTGGCCCCCCCGCAGTGCTCATCCCCTGGGGGGCTGGGTTTGCTCCTCTGTTCTCGCACCTGTTGATGCTGCCGTCCATTCCTTCTGTGCACATTCCTCCTAGCGGGTTCTCCGGGTGCCGCAGCCTGCTATTTCTGTAGAAAAAGCCATTGTTAGGAATATTATAGCCAATAAACAGTATTCAGGTAACTCCAAGCTGTGTCTCCCTCGTGACTGAGAATGGCCCCAAAATGGGGGAGCTCGCGTAGAAAAGCATGTCCCCCCTCATCTGTAGGTGCAGAAGGGAATGCTGGGACAACAAGGATCTAAGAGGGATGGTGAGCTGGGGGCCGGGGGGTGTGCGCTGCAACCCCATGAACCGGGCACAGGACAGGATGAGACAGAAGATGACGCCTTTTCCCACACACTCCTGGGCGCGGGGTGGGAGGGGGGGGACCGGAGGAGGAGGGAGCCTGGAGCGCTTTGCTGAGCAGTGCGCATGCATCGCCTCTCAGCATACACCTCTTACCACTCATCTTATTTACAGGAGAGAGAGATCCAAAGAGCAAGCAAGCAGAAATGGAGACATTTACCTGAGACTTATCCAGGATGAAAATCTAAGCATAATGGAAATCTAGTTACGGTTGTTAAAAAAAATCGCATCTATCTTCACAAAGAACCGAAGCAAACAGAAAGAAGAATAGATACACAGAATGGTAACGAGGTCTTTATTTTCTTATCACCCATGACAGTGCAAGTGGGGAAAAGGTAACTGTTTAGAAGACCTCAGACATGGTTAATGTAGATAAAATTTATATATAGCAAATGGAATACTTCAAACATACCTTCTTTCAAAGGGCCTGTGGAAAATATATATATAAATATAATTTTGTACATTAAGTCACCGAGTAAACTCAAATTCCAAGGACTACAGACAGATTCTCGCGTGTAACGCACTAAAAGTAGAACATTGGTTCTCTGCCGTGGGAATGTGACAAGTGGAAGATGAATCGTAGATTACCCAGGAAATAGCCATGAGGCCGCGGGAAGCAGCGGGCTCCGTGGCCGCCTCTCCCTCCTGAATGGCAAGGACTCACTGGACGTTCCTCCAGACCCACTGCCGTGTCCCTTCCCTGGAGACTTTGGTTTGGGGGGGGGCTGAGATGTGGCCCAGAGGTGAGGGGGGTTTTTAAAAAATATATATTTTATTGATTTTTTTACAGAGAGGAAGGGAGCAGGATAGAAAGTTAGGAACATTGATGAGAGAGAAACATCTATCAGCTGTCTCCTGCACACCCCCTACTGGGGATGTGCCCACAACCAAGGTACATGCCCTTGACCGGAATCGAACCCGGGACCCTTGAGTCCGCAGGCCGTCGCTCTATCCACTGAGCCACACCAGTCAGGGTGAGGTGAGTGTTTTAAAAGGATCTTTTCATCGGGAAAGTTGAGGAAACGCCCTATGGGACTACCTGTAGCTCAGTGCGGAGGGGATCCATAACCCTAACTCCACATGTGAATAAACAGAAAAGGAAAAAGGAGTTAACGATCCACCCTAAAAAGTTACAAAAGGAACCGAAAAAGTAAATAAATAAACCGGGGATGGGGGGGTGGGGGTCGGGGGGAGGAGGAATAGAAGGAACAGATTTGTAAAAATAAAAAGTATAAATTAGCCCAGCTGGCGTGGCTCAGTGGTTGAGCATCCATCTATGAGCCAGGAGGTCACGGTTCAATTCCCAGTCGGGGCACAGGCCCAGGTTGTGGGCTTGATCCCCAGTGGGGGGCGTGCAGGAGGCAGCCAATCATTGATTCTCTCTCATCATTGAAGTTTCTATCTCTCTCTCCCTCTCCCTTCTTCTCTGAAATCAATAAAATTATTAAAATTGTTTTAAGTATAATTTAATTAGGAAAAGTAAAACTAATAAAAAGCCAGGGGTGGTTTCTTTGGGGAAATTAAAGCACAAGATAAACTACCACCTCATCTCGTTAAGGACAAAGATAAACAGCAGATGCTCTCAGCACGTGAGCAGATAGGATCCAGAGTCCACACTAACCCAGCGATGACCTCAGCAGTACAAGGATGGTTCAATATCTATATTTTTTTTATGTGCCTCAGGCATGAAACAGCTCTGGCCACCGACACAGGCATCAAGCCAGGATGAACTAAGGACTGTACATCTGCTTTGCCCCTGATTGATCTAAGAGCAACACCACCAATCAGGTGTCTCCAATATCTAAAACCTAGTCACCCCCGCCCGGCCAGGTGGCTCCGTCATCAGTGCGCCATCCCACACACCAAAGGGTGGCAGGCTCCATTCCCAGGCAGGGCACAGGCCCAGGTTGTGGGTTCGATCCCCGGTCGGGGTGCATGTGGGAGGCAACCAATCAATGTTTCTCTCTCACATCAATATTTCTCTCTCTCCCTTCCTTCCTCTCTAAGGCATCTAAAATCAATAAAAACACTTTTTAGTCTAGTAATCTAAGTCACCACATTGATAAGATTGTAGGAAAATATGCCCCAGTACGGTTACCAGAGATGCTAAAGAGATGTTCGATAAAACCAGTCTCCAGCCCTGGGTTTCTAAGCATCTAAATAAGACTGGAGACCCCAGGACTTGAGAGATGCCAGTGTCATTTGTGGAGAAGTGAGTTCACACACATCCAACGGGGCCCTACAGGCAGCCGTCTGGGGCTGAGTTATGCTGCGATAACCCCGGACTGTCGACATTGACGGGGGGGTGGGGGGGGGCCCGACGGGGTGTCTGTGAAGCCCCCGCATCCGTGCCTGCGCTCCCTCCGCAGCCCTCGCTGCGCTCACTCCCACTGTCTCTGCGCTGCGTGACCAGCACCACCAGCATCTCTGTCGGAGGCTACATGTAACCCTTCTCCGGGCGGACGGGCGGCCGGGCGGACGGGCGGACGGGCGGCCGGGCAGACGGGCGGCCTACCCGCCGGTGCCCCTGTCCCCGCTGATAGCCAGCACGTGCTCAGACAGCTGCTGGGCAAGGGCCAACCCTCCACCCGACGCCCCCTGGGGCAGCATCGGGTCTTGAAACTTGTATTTGGCGTGTTTTGAGCTTGGCGGGAGGCCAGCGCTGAGGAGGCCTTGCACGTGGAGGGACGTCACTCCAGGCAGGAACACCCGCAGGGCGCCACCTTCTGGGGGCCCTGGGGGATTGGGGGGACGCCCTCACTGAAACCACACCAGGGGAAGAATTCCCACAAGATCCTGGACAGCGTGGGGCCGGCGGGGGGCGGGGTGCAGTGGGGATGTGGGAGACCCGGGCATGTTTATGCAGCTCCGGTCCACGAATATTCCGTGTCTGAGTCCAAAAGGCACAAGTGCTCCCAGCTGTGTGGCTCAGTGGTTGAGCACCGACCTATGAACCAGGAGGTCAGGGTTCAATTCCTGGTCAGGGCACAGGCCAGTGTTGCAGGCTCGATCCCCAGTGTGGGGCATGCAGGAGGCAGCCGATCCATGATTCTCTCATCATTGGTGTTTCTATCCCTCTCTCCCTCTCCCTGCCACTCTGAAATCAATAAAAATATATTTTTTACAATAAAGAATTATATTTAAAAATGTATTAAGATAAAAAAAATTTAACAATAGCCCTGGCCGGTTTGGCTCAGTGGATAGAGCGTCGGCCTGCGGACTCAAGGGTCCCAGGTTCGATTCCGGTCAAGGGCATGTACCTTGGTTGCGGGCACGTACCCAGTGGGGAGTGTGCAGGAGGCAGCTGGTCGATGTTTCTCTCTCATCGATGTTTCTAACTCTCTATCCCTCTCCCTTCCTCTCTGTAAAAAAATCAATAAAATATATTTTTAAAAAATTTAACAATAGAAAAATAAATATATAAATAAATAAATAGGTAATTTTTTTGAAAAGGCACAAGTGCAAGCAGATCCCCGCCCCGCGACGCCAGGGACGACAGCCGCTCGCGCTCAGGTAAGAGGTGTATTTCAAAGTGGGGACGGTCGTATGTTACAAAAGTCACTGAATCTTCAACTAAATAAATACTCCAGCGCCTCGCTCAGAGGCGCAGGCTCTCCTTCTCCAGCTCCACAGCCACGCTCGGCGTCCTGCCGGCGGACAGCAGGGATAGCGACTTCTTGTGCTCCTGCCGGTTCCTCCTCTCCTCCAGCAGGGAGACCATGTTCTGGGTGGACAAGGACAGGCGGCGTGACCAGGGGTGGTGGTTTCCAAAGCGCGCGTTACAGAGCGGGGAGGGGAGGCGGCGGAGGGCACCCACCTGCCGGTCGAACACCCTGGCCATGTCCAGGACGCCTTTGCCAAACTGGAGGGAAACGACAGGGTGACGCTGAGCGCACGCTCTCTCCCCGGGGAAGGCCTGAGCGCGCGTCATTTACCTCGTTTCTCACATTGGCATCTGCCCCTTTGTCCAGCAGCAACTGGACTAACTCCTCGTGGTTGTTCAGCACGGCCACCTGGGACAGAAGACAGACACGCTGGGGTGAACGGGCGCCTCGCTCCCCGCAGGGAGGGAGTCCCGGCTGCGGGTGAACCTGGGAAAGCCACTGGCGCCCCCAGAGGCAGGGGCCGCAGCGGCTGTGCAGGGCAGGCGTGTGTGTGTGTGTGTGTGTGTGTGTGTGCGCGCGGTCACTGCGGTGAGGACTGCGAGGCACAGGGACGTGGACCCTGCCTTTCTCCACACGGAGGTGACATTCCTGTATTAACAGATCTGTTTGGATCCTACAATGGCCTGGGGACCAGGGAAGCAATTCTTAAAGAAAGAGTTGTGGTCTGGCCAGCTTGGCTCCATGGTTGAGCATCGGCCCATGAACCAGGAGGTCAGGGTTCGATTCCTGGTCAGGGCACAGGCCCAGGTTGCGGGCTCGATCCCCAGTGTGGGGCGTGCGGGAGGCAGCCGATCCATGATTCCCTCTCATCATTGATGTTTCTCTCTCTCCCTCCCTCTTCCTCTCTGAAATCAATAAAAATTATTTTTTTAAAAAAGAAATAGTTGTGAAAAAGATACCAAAATACGATGGTGACATTGTCAGGCCTTTGTTCACAGGCAGATGGGGAACCACACACACCCGGGCCCCGGGCTGGGACACAGCTGAACGCCCAGAACCGCCCGGTCACGGGGAACCCTGGCCTGACACCGAGGAAGGCCGTGCCCTGGGCGAGGGGCCCACCATCAGGGGGGTCTTCCCGTCTTTGTCCTTCACGTTCACGTCGGCGCCGGCTTCGATCAGCAGGGAGGCGACCCTCTGGCTCCCCGAGATGGCGGACACTCTCATGAGGGGGGTCCAGCCCGAGCCAGCGTCCATGGCGTCCACCTGGGAGGCCACAGGGCAGCTCAGGCTGGTTCCTTGTCCTTAGACGTGTTCGCGGGAACTTATAAAAGAATGAGTATTTGCCCCATTTCCCCTCGTTTAGATACCATCTTCCTACACTCAGGGCTGAGGGGGCTGTGCTCATGTGAGTCACGTTGACACGCGGGGAGAAGCGTGTTGGGGTCCCCGTGGCAGTGCTGAGACGCCCCGGGAGACCCCACGGGGAGCTTCACCCACGTCCACGCCTCAGAGACAGGCTCGCACAGCCCTCCCAGCAGCTCCCGGAGGCGGACTCCTCGGCCTCGCGTCTCGGGGCTCCCGGCCGCCTGGCGGGCGAGATCAGGGTGCACCTCCCGTGGCTCCTGCCTCCACGCCTGACACTTCATCTCACTTCTTTGAAGCCTGGAACTTGGGCTTTCAGTGCGGTCAGCGGGGACCGTGACGAGCTGCCCGGCTCCGTCCTCAGCAGCCCGAGCTCGGCTCCCGTCACTCAGTCACAGCTGTGGCTCCCACCCCGCGAGCCCAGGCCTCCCGCGTGCCCACCCGCCCGAAGGCGCCGGGAGCTGGTGGCCTGGTCTTGGTGCAGCTGGCTGGGGCGTTGGAGGATTTTTGTAATGACTCCTCTTTAAAGCAAAGGAAAATGAAACCATCTAATTCTGGGAGCCACGAGAGCTATGGGAGCCACGGAGCTGCGAGCGTCCCAGCGGCTCCATGTCTCAGGGTCTCTACCACAGGCCCTGAGGCGTGTGGGCCGGTGCTCGGTGGCGGCCTGAAGGAGGCAGAGGAGGCGGAGGAGGCGGAGGAGGCGGAGGAGGGAGGGCTCGGGCAGAGGACACCGGTGTCGGGACATGGGCAGGTCGGCCGCGCTCTGGCCTCAGCTGGTCCTTCCTCCCCCCCGGATGAGCCTGCACAGCCCTCAGCAGCCTGGCTCTCCTGTCAGCCCCACCATGACCTTCAGGAGCCTTCTTGCTGGTCGGTCAGAGGTCCTCGGGCATCTCCAAGTCCCACTGTGAGGCCCGCACCTCCTGGGCCCTGGGCGGTGCCCCAAGCCCCACCCGCACACCCGCAGCTAACGGGCAGAACCTCACAGTTAACGGCGGCCGGGGTGGGGGGGGGGGCATACTTCACAGCTAACGGGGAGACCGTTCCTCCCAGCTAATGGGGGCCCGTACCTCACAGCTAATGGGGGGCCATACCCTTCAGCTAATGGGGGCCCATACCCTGCAGCTAACAGGGGGGGCCATACCTCGCAGCTAACAGGGGGCCCGTACCTCGCAGCTAACTGGGGGGAGCCCGTACCTCGCAGCTAACGGGGGGGCCCTACCTCGCAGCTAATGGGGGGCCATACCCTTCAGCTAATGGGGGCCTGTACCCCGCAGCTAACGGGGGGGGGCCGTACCTCGCAGCCGTCCTCCAGCATCCACTTGACCACGTGGCAGTGGCCGCCGTCGGCCGCCCAGTGCAGCGCCGTGCAGCCGCCCAGGTCGCGGGCCTTCCAGGAGGCGCCGTGCCGTCGGAGGCACTTCACCACGTCCAGGTGGCCCGCGTAGCACGCGAGCATCAGGCTGCAGCGGGAAGGGGCGCAGGCTGAGCGCGGCCACAGGCTCGGCCCACGGTCCCCTCCCTGCTTCCCACCCGAGAAGGGGGTCCTGACGCCAGTGGGAGCGCCAGGCAGACACCCAGCTCCCTGCCGGTGCAGGAACGAGGGGACGAAGGCATTAGCCGCGGGCGCTGCCCCCTCTCCTGTGGGGTGCACCTCACCGCGCCCCCCTCTCCTGTGGGGTGCGGCACCTCACCGTGCCCCCCCCCTCCTGTGGGGTGCACCTCACCGCGCCCCCCTCTCCTGTGGGGTGCACCTCACCGCGCCCCCCTCTCCTGTGGGGGGCTCCTCACCGCGCCCCCCTCTCCTGTGGGGTGCACCTCACCGCGCCTGCTGCTAAAGGAACCGCTCGCGCCTCTGTGTCCAGGGAATCCGCGCGGGCAAAGCCCAGGAACACGCGCCTGGGAGTCGTTGGCGCGTCCTCCCCGCACTCGCCTGTCCTTGCCGCTGCCGTTCCTCAGGTTCACGTCGGTGCCGTAAGAAATGAGGATTTTCACGAGCCTAAAGGAAATGCATGCAAACACGGCTGGACAAGCAGCCGCGACGGGCAGGGACCCACAGCCGGGCGTCCGGTCAGAACGCACTGGGAGATGCGAGACGCCGCCCACAGTGCCTCCCTCCCAGCTCAGAGGCAGGCTGGCCTCGGAGACCCGCATCACTAACCAGAAACCAGAACACTACCTGTCCCCACACACCCCCAAAAAAGGGGGGTACCCTTTCCAGGAATGATTCATTGAAAGCAAACTATGCCTTGTCATCGGAACCATCAAACTAGAGCTCGTTGTCACTTTAATGACCAGTTAAATATCTGTTAAAGTGGCAGCACTTCATGAAAACCAAGTTCTATTTTGAAAAAATGGGTCATAGTTAAAATATAAATATGATTGAAAAACAAGCTGTTGGTGTTTAAGTCTCTCCGTGTGGAATAGAGAGGATGACGTGGGTCACTGAGAATTAGGTCTTAGCAACCCACCGGGGAAGTGTGTTTTCCAGAATTAATATCCTTCCTCCCTTTTTTCAAAAAAAAAAATTTAAATTCCAACCACCAGTTTTCCAGGAATGGGAAGTGTGGCTCAATGGCGACCGCTCTCCCTCACCGTGTGCTTATGCACCAGCAGTCCCTCTGGCTGCTGTGTAACTCCAAGAGCCCAGTGAGTGTTGGGTGCAGTTTGGAAAGAGAAGAAAGTGGGGTTCCTCCCCACCCTCATCCCTCCTGCCCCAGCCTGGCTGCAGCCTTTGGAGAAGGCTCCACCCATCCCTCCAGGTGGGAGAGGAGCCCCGCCCACCACTGCAGGTGGGAGAGGAAGCCCCGCCCATCACTGCAGGTAGGAGAGGAGGCCTGCCCATCACTGCAGGTGGGAGAGGAGGCCCCGCCCATCACTGCAGGTGGGAGAGGAGGCCCCGCCCATCACTGCAGGTGGGAGAGGAGGCCCCGCCCATCACTGCAGGTAGGAGAGGAGGCCCCGCCCATCACTGCAGGTAGGAGAGTAGGCCCCGCCCATCACTGCAGGTGGGAGAGGAGGCCCGCCCATCATTACAGATAGGAGAGGAAGCCCCGCCCATCACTGCAGGTAGGAGAGGAGGCCCCGCCCATCATTGCAGGTAGGAGAGGAAGCTCCGCCCACCACTGCAGGTAGGAGAGGAGGCCCCGCCCATCACTGCAGGTAGGAGAGTAGGCCCCGCCCATCACTGCAGGTGGGAGAGGAGGCCCGCCCATCATTACAGATAGGAGAGGAAGCCCCGCCCATCACTGCAGGTAGGAGAGGAGGCCTGCCCATCACTGCAGGTGGGAGAGGAGGCCCGCCCATCATTACAGATAGGAGAGGAAGCCCCGCCCATCACTGCAGGTAGGAGAGGAGGCCTGCCCATCACTGCAGGTGGGAGAGGAGGCCCCGCCCATCACTGCAGGTAGGAGAGGAGGCCCCGCCCATCACTGCAGGTGGGAGAGGAGGCCCCGCCCATCACTGCAGGTGGGAGAGGAGGCCCCGCCCATCACTGCAGGTGGGAGAGGAGGCCCCGCCCATCACTGCAGGTGGGAGAGGAGGTCCCGCCCATCACTGCAGGTGGGAGAGGAGGCCCCGCCCATCACTGCAGGTGGGAGAGGAGGCCCGCCCATCACTGCAGGTAGGAGAGGAGGCCCCGCCCATCACTGCAGGTAGGAGAGGAGGCCCCGCCCATCACTGCAGGTGGGAGAGGAGGCCCCGCCCATCACTGCAGGTAGGAGAGGAGGCCCCGCCCATCACTGCAGGTAGGAGAGGAGGCCCGCCCATCACTGCAGGTGGGAGAGGAGGCCCCGCCCATCACTGCAGGTAGGAGAGGAGGCCCCGCCCATCACTGCAGGTAGGAGAGGAGGCCCGCCCATCACTGCAGGTAGGAGAGGAGGCCCGCCCATCACTGCAGGTAGGAGAGGAGGCCCGCCCATCATTACAGGTAGGAGAGGAGGCCCGCCCATCACTACAGGTAGGAGAGGAGGCCCCGCCCATCACTGCAGGTGGGAGAGGAGGCCCCGCCCATCACTGCAGGTAGAAGAGGAGGCCCCGCCCATCACTGCAGGTAGGAGAGGAGGCCCCGCCCATCACTGCAGGTAGGAGAGGAGGCCCGCCCATCACTGCAGGTGGGAGAGGAGGCCCGCCCATCACTGCAGGTGGGAGAGGAGGCCCGCCCATCACTGCAGGTAGGAGAGGAGGCCCGCCCATCATTACAGATAGGAGAGGAGGCCCGCCCATCACTGCAGGTAGGAGAGGAGGCCCGCCCATCATTACAGATAGGAGAGGAGGCCCCGCCCATCACTGCAGGTAGGAGAGGAGGCCCCGCCCATCACTGCAGGTAGGAGAGGAGGCCCCGCCCATCACTGCAGGTGGGAGAGGAGGCCCGCCCATCACTGCAGGTAGGAGAAGAGGCCCGCCCATCATTACAGGTAGGAGAGGAGCCCCGCCCACCTGGTGTACCCCTTCTGTGCAGCCACCATCAGCGCCGTGAAGCCCAGCCTGTTGGGAACGTCCACCTTCACGGTGCTGGGGAACAGAGAGGAGAGGTCAGACCTGCAGCTGACGTCCCTCTGGCCCAGGTGGCTGAAACGGTTCATTTCACCGAGAATCCCAATTGCCTCCGGGCCACTCGGCTTGTGTTGCCTTAGACTGCCCTGCCGAGCACATTCAGATGCACAGGAAAGGGGAGAAAACGGCTGTAGTTTCACTTCAAGCAGGCGCTCCCTTCAACTCGAAACATCCCCGGAGCTGATGAGACTATGGAGAACACAGCCCCTCAAATGACAGGGGGTCTCGCGGGGGACTCGCAGCTCCAGGGCCGGGAACCCCACTGGGGGCGCCCGCTTTGCCCCGGTTCCCATGGCGCCACCCACAGGCAGGGCTGCTGCGGAGGAAGAAAGTGGCCCCTTCACACCAGCTTAGCGCTTGGACTTTTGTGGGAACCTTCTCTTCCCCAGAGGACAGAGCCACTGGTTCCAGAAGAATCCTTCCTCCTCGCCGGATAGAGGAGGAACGCTTACCTTTCGCAGCAGCATGGAGGGACCTGGAGGACATTGCTAAGTGAACTAAGCCAGCAGACAAGGACAAGCCCCTATGATGTCACTTACGTGTGGAATCTAATGAACAAAATAAGCCAAACCGAGTGGGAACAGACTCACAGATAAGAGAACAGGCTGACAGCTGCCAGGGGGAGCCTGGGGGGGGGCCGGGAGGAAAAGGTGAAGGGGTGAAGCAAAGAAAACACCTCCTAGACACAGACAGCAGCAGGGTGACGACCAGAGGGAGAGGGGGCGGGGGAGGGAGAGGGGGGTGCAGGGGGCAGATGGTGGCGGAAGGGGACTTGACTCTGGGTGGTGAACACGCAGTACAACATGCAGGTGGTGTGTGGTGGGTTGTACACCTGAAACCTGTGTATTTTATTCATCAGTGTCACCCCCATAAACTCAATAAAATCTTTTTTAAAGGAAGTGGGGAGCACAATCACAGCTACCACAGCACCAAAAAAAAAAAAAAAAAGGAAGAAAAAGAACCCAGATAACTGTCCGCGTTTCGTTCAAGAGGCAGCGTCACACCCACCTGCGGCCCCGCAGCGCCCTCTCCCCGGTGAGCTGGCGCCCTTTGCGTTAGAAACAGCCGGCTCCTCAGGAACCAGGGGGCGCTTTGGGGCTGAAACTGGCCTAGAGGCTACGGCAAGATTTCTGGGAAGAAAACATTATACTGAGGCCTGTCACTGCCTTTCTCAGTTTTCATTAAATAATGACCAAACGGAACACTTACACTGGGCGCGGCCATCGTCTGTATTAACCACGCTGAGCTCACATGGGTCACCTGAGATCCAGGTCGGAGCCCGGGTCCCCCAGGCGTGGGGGACGTTCCAGAAATAAGATACAGCCGCATCGGGCGTTTCTCTGCACCACGTGGGCGGGAGACATGTCGTAAAATAAAAGGAAGAAGGAACGGCAGCGTTCTCACCCTCCTCGGAGGATTCCCAACAGCAACTCCTCGTCGTTCACGTTGACCGCCCGATGGAGGTGCTCGCTGCTCATGGGCTCTCCTGGGGAAGCAGACGGAGCCGTCACCATCACCGTCACCGGCACCGTCACCGGCACCACGGAAGCCCCGTCGCAGCCTCCCTCACCCCTCCGCCCGCCCGAGGGCAGTCCCTGTCCGCCTGCGAGGAGCGCCTGCTATTCCAGGAAGTGAGCCTCGCGTGTCCCACTCAGTGTCGTTTACTGACACCGACCTTGTCTCCACATGTTAAGAGAAGAACATCTAGCCCGGCCGGCGTGGCTCCGGGTTGAGCATTGACCTAGGAACCAGGCCCGGGTTTCGGGCTCGATCCCCAGTGGGGGGTGTGCAGGAGGCAGCCCATCCATGATTCTCTCTCATCATTGATGTTTCTCTCTCTCTCCCTCCCTCTCCCTTCCTCTCTCTCTAAAAAATCAATTAAAATACTTTTTAAAAAAGAGAGAGAGAAAGAGAGAGAAGAACCTTTAGATTGTCCTAAAGGCCTGGGACATTCCCAAGCGATGAAAGTATGGCTTCGCGGCTGTTCAGTCACATTGGAAAGAGCCTCTCGGGTTCTGTGAGGCTGAGCAGGTGCCCGATGTGCGGGAGGCGCTCCCACTGTCACCCGCGCTGGGCTCGTTGCCACGCGTCTCTGAACATTTTGAACAACCAACAAAGAAGGCCGCTGCCGTAACAGCTTCAGTTCTCCCGGGAGGAAAAGTCCGCATGGGCCTGTCTCCCCGGAGCTGGGGGGCCGGCGGGGGGCGGGGCAGGGGCTCAGCCCAGAGAAGCAGGATAGGGTGACAAAGCCAAGTTAGAGGAGCGAGCCCACCAATGGGCAGAGCAGGAAGCCGGAGCCTGAGGGCCGCACAGGACAGGGAAGGGTGCAGGAGGCGGGGGCCTTGGGGACAGGGGGGCGGGGGGGGCGGGGGGAACGGTCTCATCTCACCAAACAGCCCCCGCTCCTGAGTCTCCTAAAAATTCACAAATAAGTAATTTGCATAGAATCGTTGAGAAGAACACAGGAAGTTCATCCCCTTTCTACTAAGTTGTAGAAAATGGCCTCCTGGCTGCAGCCCTACCCACCAGGCTCTGACTAGGACTCGCACGGAGCTTTTTAGCTCCTTCAGCCACACCCCTGGGAGCCGGGAGGCCCTGAGCTGGTGTGGTTTACACGCGCACACCTGCTCTGGCCCCTGGAGGGCTGGTCGGCGCCCTCGTCGCTTATCCGGGAGCAAAGCGGCACCTCCCGGAGGAGGACAGTGGCCACGGTTCGCCGTTCCGCTGGCTGAGCCCCAGCACAGAGCAGCCCCAATGCCCCCCGGGCGGGAGGGACGGCACTTCCTCCGAGTGGGCCTGACCCTCACGGCCACGGAGGCCCAGCCACGGGGAGCCCGAGGCAGAAGACTGCCTCCACCCGGGCAGGTGGCCTCGGCTTCTCGGGCACTTAACGGGGACACAGGAGAGAAAGGCTCCTTCGTGCAGAGCAGAGCAGGTCTTCCCACGCCGGGCGAGAGGCCGTTCAGGGCCAGCCGCACGCTGCTCCCTCCGAGCCCAGCCCTCCAGGCCCGTGGGCCTGGCCCGGAATGGCCGTCAGTGGGAGCCACGGGATGTAAGAAAGGCAGGCTTTGCCTTTATCTAATGTTCGCCCCGAGGCTGCAATTACAAGTGTGGGAGGGGTCCCCAGGGCTCCCCTCGCTGCTGGGCCACGTGGGGCGGTGGGGGTGGGGGGCCAGGTGGTCCTCGGGAGGCCCTCCCCCGCTCCTCTGAGGGGGTCGCTGAGCTGCAGAGGTCATCGCCCGGGGTCAGTGCGCAGGGACGCCTGGCCTGGCGGAACCTCCGGCTCCACGAAAAGCCGGCAGTAAGTGATGAGCGCCTGGGAGGGAGATTTGCCGATTAACAAGCAGCAGCTGTTTCTCCTTCCTCTTAGGGGCCAGCTGATTAAAATCGCACGCCTCGTTTCAGCACGCCTCCCGTACTGTACCTGGAAAAAGGCTGCACGTCCTTTATTCAAACCCGGCCCGTGCTTTTGTGATTCATTAAAACACTTTCAAACCGAATGCAAATGACCAGCCCACAGGAGCGTTTCCGGGGGTTTTGTATAATGTGCACATTTTTATTCCCATTTAGCGTGAGCCGCCTCCTGTAGGGAGTGGGCTTCCGGCCTTCTAAACAACAGCTAAGGGAGCAGCAGCCAGGAGGGAGGGGGCCTGGCCCGCCTCCCAGGAGGGCCTGCGGGGGCGGGGCGTCACTGTGCTGCGACCCCAGGGACTATCCCGCCACGACGCCCGCGGCAAGGAAGTTCTGGCTGCTGGGCCAACATCACCCGAAGCCTGTGCAGCCGATTCCGGACCACGCGGAACCTGGTCCCTCTAGTCCACACAGACGCGTCCACGCACCAGGCTAAAGGGCACGTTTCAGAGCCACAGGGAGGAAGCGCACACGCAAGCACACGCACGCACACGCCACACGCGTGCACGCTCACCAATTGCTACATTGAATGACTCTAAGTCACAAGAGAATTATTTCCTTTGTGAAACAAAAATAATGAAAACAGGACTCGCCTGTTCCCAGCGAGCGGGCGAGAACGGTTCTGACAGCCTGACCCTCACCACATCCCAGGGCAGGAGAGGCACTGGGCGCCCACTGCCCTGCAGTGTCTGACACGCCCGTCGGGGAGCACTCGCAACGCACCCTGTCTGCCCCGGGAGGGCGAGTGGGAGGCCTCCCTCCCTGTTCTGGGGCCGGAAGCAGCGCTACTCTCCCCTTCCGACTCGCAGCCCCCCTTCCCCCCGGGAGTCAGCTGTGTGTCCCTCCAGACGCACACACTGCCGGCGCCCCAAGGGACAACGCACTGAGCGGGCGCCTACCGGCACCTGCGACAGGCAGCCTGGGGCTCCGGGCAGAGCCACTCGGCCACGGCTCCGGGCTCCCTGGGAAAGGGGACCCCGCCCTTTCGTGCCCAGCGTGCCCAGGGCGGCGCTGGCACAGAGCCAGCTCTGGCTGGTTATGCCGTCGGACGTCCCCAGCGATGCTGGGAGCGCACAGCCGTCCGGTGTGTGGCAGGGGTCGTGCCCGGCGGCTGTGGCGCAGCGGCTGAGCGTGGAGCCAGGAACCCAGAGGCCACGGGTTCCATTCCCGGCCGGGCACATGCCCGGGGGGCGGCTTCTGTCCCCTGTGGGGGGGCCTGCAGGAGGCAGCTAATCGGTGATGTTTCTCTCTCATCGGTGTTTCTCTCTATATATCCTTCTCCTTTCCTCTCTAGAACATCAATAAAATGTCTTTTTTAAAAAGAAAAAGAAAAATAATGGAACCGTCTCTGCTGCTGGTGGGCCGAGCAGAAGGCACGCACTCTGCCGCCCACCGTCGCCTTCCCGGGCCGTGGGCGGAGGGGCCGGGGGCCGATACTCACTGGCCGTGGACACGGAGACCGCCGGGCTGTGCGCAGACTCCCCCGCGGGGCTGGTGACCTTCAGGCGGAAACGGTACAGTGTCCGCGGCTGCAGCCCCTCGACGACGTGCCTGGTGGCGTATCCCCTGGACGGAGGAGACACAGGCACCGGGTCGCTGAGTGCGTGATCCCTGACCGTCACGGGGCAGGGGGGGGGCGGGCAGGGGAGGATGCGGCAGTCTGAATGCTGCCTGTTCCAGCAGGCCTGGCCCTGGCCGCCGGCCGCCTCCCGCACTGGCCTGCAGGACCTGGAGCGCCAGGGACAAGCCCCCGTGGCCCCCACGCCTCCCAGCAGGTGCCCCTGGGCCACAGCGCCAGCCCCGGGCGGACACGGCGCCACACGCAATGTCAGACGCTGCAGAAACGATCACGTTCACCCGTGACATCTGTCCTCACTTAGCCGAGTTCACGTTGGAAACACAGACCAGCCAGTCCGGCAGCGTATTGTGCTCTCCAAGCGGGTCCCGGGGGGAGTGTGTCTGTCCGGGGCTGCGCCCCAGCATCCAGACAGTGTCCGGCACCGGGGGGTCCGCTCACCCACACGGAGGGAATGAGCGGAGGCAGGCGGTGGGCAGCGGAATCACAGGAGTCAGAGGTAGACAGTGGAGGGAGATGCGACTTGGGCAGAACAGAGGAAGGGGGGGAGGGGAGTGGGGGGTGAATTTGTCCAAACTGGGGGAGCAGCTGAGCACACGTGGAAAAGCTGAGGCGCAGCCACTGGCAGGAGGTCGCTCCCAGAATGAGGAGGCAGGTTGCGGGGACTGTGAAGGGCGCCGGGTATCAGTCTAAGGAGCTGCACCTCCGTCCTCCGGCCTTGGAGACCCACTGCAGACAATCAGGCACAAGGAAGATGGAAGGAAAATGTAGGCCCGGCCGGAGTGGCTCAGGGGTTGAGTGTTGGCCTACGAACCGGGAGGTCACGGTTGAATTCCAGTCGGGGCATGTGCTCTGGATCCCCTGTGGGGGGCGTGCAGGAGGCAGCCGATCCATGATCCTCTCTCATCATTGATATTTCTATCTCTCTCCCTGTCCCTTCCTCTCTGGCATCAATAAAAATATTTTAAAAAGAACAGAAAATTCAGGTCGCAAGGCAGGACATAGGGATAAAAGGCAAGGAGAGAGGGACAAGGCCACCTCAGTCAACCGGCCAGCGTGCTGGGCAGGTGCAGCCCTGGGGGTACAGCCAGGAGCAGCCCGAGCAGGGAGCCTGCAGCCACAGGGGAAATGGCAGGGCCGAGGGGGAGGCCCAGAGGGAGTTGCGAAGGGAAAGCCGTGCGAGGAGAGGCCGGTCAAGGACGGCACACGGGGTCAAGACTGGCCGGCGGTGACCTGAATGGAAACTGGCAAGTCGAGAAGAGGCTCTTGAACCCACCGTCCTAAGGCCTAGTGTCCAGCCAGCGCTTTGCAAAGCGGGCACGGCTGGTCTGAAGGACGCCGCGCCCTCGCCCCTGAGCAGATCCGCACAGTCTCGTGCTGCCACCTAGTGGCCGAGCCTGTGCCGCCGGGTCTGCGGGGGAAGGCCAGCGTTTCCCAAGGGCTCTGGGCGCTGGGCTCTGAGGCCCCGACGCCCGCCCCCTGGCACCAGGGCAGCACCCAGGTGCACCCCCTGGACCAGGGGTCCTCAAACTACAGCCCCACGGGCCACATGCAAATACAAATATTGTATTTGTTCCCGTTTTGTTTTTTTACTTCAAAATAAGATATGTGCAGTGCGCATAGGAATTTGTTCTTAGTTTTTTTTAAAACTATAGTCCGGCCCTCCAACGGTCTGAGGGACAGTGAACTGGCCCCCTGTTTAAAAAGTTTGAGGACCCCTGCGCCTGGACAGTCGGGGGAGATGCAAGGACACAGACGCAGGTCGGGCTGGTCCCTCCAGGGCAGCCATCCCCGGTCCCCCGTCCCCCTGTCCCCCCGTCCCCCCCGTCCCCCCATCCCCCTGTCCCCCTGGCCGCCCAGCAGGGAGGATGTACATGAGACCCACGCAGCCTCGCCCGCACGAGGGACGGAGGGGGTGCAGGGGGAGAAGAGATGGTGTCTTTCTCTTTCCCCATCGAAATCCTTACCATGGGGGACCAGCCCCCATCTGCGGACAGACCGCCTGGTGGGCACCCCGCTAATGCCACCAGCGCTCCTTTGGTTCTGACTCTACATGTCGGGTTTAAATACACCGTTCGAGTCGCTCGGAAGCCAGGAAGCCCCCAGAGGCTCCGGAGGTGTGCCTGCAGGGTCACTGCTATTTCGCAAGAACCATAATTCCTAGAAGCACGAATGCAGATGCTGCTGCCGACCCTCCTCCTCCTTAACCTCCACCCGGATCTCCTCAGAGGCTGCAGACCCCGCAGCCGAGCGGGGGAGCCAGGAGGCGGCGGGCGTGGCGAGCACCCACATGTAAATGACCCCGTAGGCGTGCGTCCGGGGGTCCTCCTCTTCGATGGAGAACTGGGCCCACTGCCCCTGAGGCCCCTGCCGCTTCGCCGTCCTCGCCAGGTCCCAGTGCAGCTCGATGCTGTGATGGGTCACTTTGCCCACGACGGGGGGGTGAGGCTGCGAGGAGGGCGTGGTTTCTGAAAGAGAAGGAGATCGGCCTCAGGACCCCGTTCCTCAGGAAGGAGGTCAGCCGAGTGTGCGACAGGGGCACGGGGACCAGGCATGCAAGGGAGCCCCCTCCCCGTGACCTGGACGACCTCAGAGCAGCTCAGTGAAGGGCCTCAGCAGGTGCAGAGCTGCCACGTTCTCCCACCGGCCGATGGGGTCACGCCCGGCAACACCGGGCTTCATGCCCGGCCCATGGGGCTCAGGGGCTGAGCGGCGACCTAGGAGCCAGGAGGTCAGGGTTCGAGTCCCGATCAGGGCAAAGGCCCGGGTTGCAGGCTCCATCCCCAGTGGGGGGCGTGCAGGAGGAAGCCGATCAATGACGCTCTCTCATCATTGATGTTTCTCTCTCTCTCTCCCTCTCCCTTCTCTCTGAAATCAGTATGATTTATATATTTTAAAAATACCGGGCTTCACTCCCAGCCCCCGACAGGCCGGCTGACGTCTCAGACTGGTGAGGCTGCTGCGTGAGTTGATGGACACAGGGAGCTGCTCCCTCCCTCAGTGCACTGGCTGGCAGACCGAGACAGGAGACAAGTGACCCAGCTGGTCCCCGTACGGGTGACGCAGACGGCATAGGTGGGTGTCTATTCCATACAAACATTCTTACAAGCCAATCAGGAAAAAACCAAAGGCTCCGGTCACACCGGGCAAGGTGAGCCGTGCACGAAGCAGCAAAAGCAAATGGCCGACGTGGCGTCCAGAGAGAGGCTCGGGTGCCCTGGCAGCTGCTCCGTGAAGTCAGACGCAGACGGACAGGGTGGCCGAGATCCTCAGTATTTCCCCGGATGCGCCGGGAGCCTGTGCTTCAACACCGGCCTGGGAATGTCCACGGAAACCCACCCAGAAGGCTCCAGCGCGTGGAAACAGACTAGGTCGCTCCGATGGGGAAGAGATGGGCCAGGCTGCATCCACACAGTGAAACCCCACTTGGCAATAAAAAACACACCCAACAATTGATTCCTGAAATTGACTCCAAGGACAGGGGCGCCCTGTGGAAGTCATGCTGACAGTGACCTCGATGGGAGGACAAGCAGCTGCAGCAAACCCGCCCAGGCCGTCTGACCGCAGATGGGCGAGGCGGCGCCGGGTGCCAGGCCCCCGACAGGGTGTGTGTCACCAACACGCCCTCCTTTGGGCGACCGCAAAGGGCGCAAGCTTCGGTGTCGCGCAGGGTGAGCGACCACCACGGTGTGGACGTGGTCAGACAGTGAAAGCATGTGTTGGGCATTACACTTCCCGTAACAATCCCGCCTCCTAGCAACCGCCAGCTCAGAACGGCCCGGGGACCGGAGACACGTGTGTCGCTTAAAAGGCCTCATCGTCTGGATCCTTCCCCTTTTTAGGAATCAAAGACTGGTGATAGCGGGGCTTGTTGTCAGCAGATATTTTTGTTTGGTGTTGCCATGATTTTCTGCACTTCGTTCCGTTTGGGGTTTCTGGGGAGCGTGGGAAATTCCGGACGTGTGCTCTCTCGCTCTCGCATGGAGCGTGGGTGCTGTGTGTTAAGCAGGTGAAAACGGTTCAGCAGCAGCTCCCGGGACCACCCGGGGCATCGCTCAGGTCCGACCCGGACGATTCTTTGGGAGGTTCCGAGCCGGCCCGGCTCGTCATCTCCGAGAGCGACCAGCCGCGACTCCACCGTTTTGGTAGCTTTTTCTCTCCCTGGAGCTTTCAGATCTCAGAGTAAATAAAGACACCGGCCGCACAAGCAGTAAGAAGACCTGAGGGAGAGAGGTCGGCCCTGCCCAGCACAGGGAAGAGGAAGGAGGTGGTAGAAGTTTCTATTTGTTTCCTCCTTCAGTGGAAAAGCACTCCAGGTACAGTTGGCGGGGCAGCTGTCAGTGCTTAAAGAGGGAGCAGCAAACCGGTTTCAGCTCCTGTGCAAACAGGGTCAGGGCGGGCCACCCGGAGCTGGGTCACGGGGACCTGGGTGGGAAAGGTCTGCAGCAGCAGCGGGGGCGTGGTCACAGGGGGCGTGGCCACGGGCGGGGGCGGGGCCCAGGGGTGGGTCGCACGTGCTGTGGGGAGGGGGGTTGGCGGGGGCGGGGGGGGGGCGGGGGGTGTTGATCCCACGCTAAATCCATCAGGCACCAAAAGTGATCCCAGCAGATTCCCCAGCTCTCGCTGCATTTCATTCCAGAAAACCAGCCTCTCCTGCGTCCGCGACGGCAATGACTCTGTACCAAACGTCACGCAGAACTGACGCCCTGCCCTGCGGGGAAGGGACACCACCTGCCTGTGTAACACGCCATCCTTGTCCAAACATGTGACTTAGCCGAAACCGGTTTGGCTCAGTGGATAGAGCGTCGGCCTGCGGACTGAAAGGTCCCCGGTTCGATTCCAGTCAGGGGCATGTGCCTGGGTTGCGGGCACATCCCCAGTAGGAGATGTGCAGGAGGCAGCTGATCGATGTTTCTCTCTCATCGATGTTTCTGACTCTCTATCTCTCTCCCTTCCTCTCTGTAAAAAATCAATAAAATATATTTAAAAAAAAACAAAAACATGTGACTTAAAGCATCTGGCCTGGAACATGCTATGGGACAGCCGGCCGGCTGCCTCGTAATGTCAGCGACACAGAAGAGAGAGTGTGCATCCCTGAGACTGCCTGGGATGAGGGGGCTGGAGGAACATGACAATCACATGCAGTGGGTAATCCTGGGCCGGGTCCTGGTCGTCTGCAAAGGAGCAAGACCATCCCCAGTCGGTGTGGCTCAGTGGGTAGAGCGTCGGCCTGCAGACTGAAGGGTCCCGGGTTTGATTCCGGCCAAGGGCACAGGCCTGGGTTGCGGACTCGATCCCCAGAAGGGGGCGTGCAGGAGGCAGCCGATCAATGACTCTCATCATTGATGTTTCTATCTCTCTCTCCCTTTCTCTCTGAAATCAATCTACACTAATAAAAGAGAAACATGGTAATTGGCGTACGACCGCTACCCTTCTGATTGGCTAATCAGCGTATCCTTATGCAAATTAACTGTCAGCCAAGATGGCGGCCGGCAGCCATGCACTGAAGCGAGCAGGGAGGCTTCCTTGCTCCAGTGACTGCGGACTCCAACGTTCCCCGCCTGACTTGCAGGCCTCTGAGCTGGCAGTTTGAAACATTCTAACAAATATAGCCGGCCGGGATCTCAGAGCTGAAGTTATACATTGTTTCGATTATAGAACGGCAAACAAACCAGCAGCGGAACCCTCAGAGCTAGAGCCAGAGCTAAAGCTGGCCCAGAAGAAAAAAAAAAAAAGAAAAAAAGGAGTGTTTGGGAGCTTCAGTCAGCCTGAAAGCAGTCAAAACTGCCAGCCTGAAAGCAGCCCTCAGCCCCTCACCCAGACTGGCCAGGCACCCCAATGGGGACCCCCACACTGAAGGGTGTGTGACCAGATGCAAACAGCCCTCAGCCCCTCACCCAGACTGGCCAGGCACCCCAGTGGGGACCCCCACCCTGATCCAGGACACCCTTCAAGGAAAACCAGCCTGTCCCTAGGCTTCTATCCTATATAGTAAAAGGGTAATATGCCTCCCAGCACCGGGATCAGCGGAGCAGTGAGGCCTCCTGGCACGGGATCAGCGTGACAGGGGGCAGCGCCCAAACCCCCTGATCGCCCTGCGGCTCTGTGTGTGACAGGGGGCGGGGCCCCAACCTCCTGATCGGCCCCACTCTGTGTGTGACAGGGTGCGGCGCCCAAACCCCCTGATCACCCTGCAGCTCTGTGTGTGACAGGGTGCAGCGCCCCAACCCCCTGATCCGCCCTGCTCTGTGCGTGACAGGGGGTGGTGCCCCAACTCCCTTATCGGCCCTACTCTGTGTGTGACGGGGGGAGCTCCCCAACCCCCTGATGGGCCCTGCTCTGTGCGTGACAGGGGGTGGCACCACAACCTCCCCATCGACCCTGCCTTAAGTGTGACAGGGGGCGGTGCCCCAACCGCCCAATCGGCCCTACCCTGAGCGTGACTGAGGGTGGCATCGCAACCTCCCGATCCGCCCTGCTCTGTGCATGATGGGGCAGCGCCCCAACTCCCCAATCAGCCCTGCTCTGAGCCCGACCAGGGGCTGCACCTAGGGATTGGGCCTGCCCTCTGCCACCCAAGAGCAGGCCTAAGCCAGCAGGTCGTTATCTCCCGAGGGGTCCCAGACTTCGAGAGGGCACAGGCCGGGCTGAGGGACCCCCCCTTCCCCCCCGAGTGCACAAATTTTTGTGCACCGGGCCTCTAGTAAATATATATTAAAAAACAAAGGAACAAGACCAGCAATGAAGGCGAATAGGAAGACCCCAGGGAAACAGGAAGGGGGACTGCGGGTGAGATAATGTCAGCATGCTGAGTTTAGGGGATGCGTTCGCGGTATTGGGGCCGCGTGGGAAATGCCCTAGTTCTTAGGAGAAACATCCTGAAGTATGTAGACTGAAGTGCAAAGATGTACACAAGTACCTTCAAATGTGTGTGTGTGCGTGCATGTGTGTGCATGGGTGTGTGCACGTCTGTGTGCACACGTGTGTGGGTGGGTGTGCATGTCTGTGTGCACACGTGTGTGGGTGTGTGTGCATGTCTGTGTGCATACGTGTGTGGGTGTGTGTGCATGGGTGTGTGCACACGTGTGTGGGTGGGTGTGCATGGGTATGTGTGTGCGTTTGCATGTGTGTGTGCCCACGCACCCGCGCGCCTAGGGAGGGGGAGGTGAGAGGGAGAGAGAGAAAAGGAGAATCAGAGTGGGGGAGACTAGACACAGACAACGGTGTGGTGAGGCCTGGGAGGAGGGGGCTGAGGGGGGAAATGGGGGAACATCTGGAATACCGTCAGCAATAAATACATATATTTAAATAAATATTTGTAAAGGGTGGGAGAGACTCAAATGTGGCAAACTGAGGCGTTCGTGTGTTCACTGCGTGACTGAACTGCTCTAGAGCTCTGAACTTTTCCAAGATAAGAAGTACACGGATGTGCATCTACATGTGTATCTACATGCCGCACGTTAGGACAAGCTGCACACGCACGTGCATCTGGTGTGAGAACGGCTGCCGCCATCTCGGGTAGGAAGTGCTTTTCCCTGAAAAGACCTGAGAAGCCCCCTCACCGCTCGCCGTGGGGAGCGGACCCCCAGCGCGTCCCTGAGCCACAGGTAGACGGGAAGTTGTTCCCGGTGGTGACTCCCTCTGTGGCGAGGCCCTTCCTGTCAGTCTCCGAGGGGGCGAGCCCTTGGCGTGCCGAGTGCACTTTTGGGAGGCTGTCCTGCCCCTGGGAGCACAGGCCCTGGGAGGCGAGGACCAACTCCAGTGCGGGCTGGGGGCGGGTAACAGACCGCAGTCCCGAAGCGATGGCGATGGTGGCGTCTAAGAGCCGGGATGTAGGACGGGTAGGTGGCTGGCAGCCAGCACATCGGAGGCAGAGACCAGGAAGCGGAGGGTGTGAGGATGGGAGGACCGGCCGGAGGAGACAGCCTGGAAGGGGGCCGGCACAGCTAAAGCCACTGGCACCTGGGGCCTGAGAGAAAGGAATGCTCCCGCCTCCGGGGGAGGAATGCCGGATGCAGGAGGAGGGGCCTGGGATGCGCCTCCCCGGGGTGCCCCGGCTTTCTCCTCACCCCCACCCCTGCCCCGTGAGCGTGGAGATGCACGGACACTGGACACCAGGCACCGTGCGAGCTGTTTACTGGTAGCGCCTTGCACCACCTCCCGGGCCTGATGAGTCACTGGCCATGCCAGGGATGCCAGAATGCTCAGGCCCCTCCCTTAACCTGGTTGGCCAGCTGGGCCCTGGGCCTGGCTGGGCAGGTCCCCCGGCAGACAAGCCCGAACAGTGCTTCCTGTTCCCGACAGGAGACCACGGTCAGGTCCAAGGCATCAGAAGCAGACTTGGCCGGGCGGGGTGGGGGGTGGGGGATGGGGGGGAGGGGGGGGTGCTGGGTGAGCCCCAGCGCCTGGGGAGACGCAGCTGCTGCCTGCGAGTGGGTTTGCCCTGTCCCGTGACCCGCTGAGCGGCGGAGGCCAGCGTGGCGATGAGCTGCCGTATTTTGCCGGGGCTTTAAACGACAGCTGCTTATTTAGAAGGTGTTGCTTTGGAATTTTTTTAAAGTTTAAACCTGATTTATATGAGCATGTATTTCTTAATGATATTTGAATTATAACCTAATCGATAGAAGGAATATTCTTTAGGGGCCAAGACTACTTGAAAAAAATTGTTACACAGACTTTTAAAAACATTCCTGGGTTAAGGAATTCATTACTCGGATTCCCACTGGTCGCTCGGGGCATTAACACACACGCCGCCCGTCGCCGCGGTAATGCCGACGTTTTGTACTTTGTTGGGTCTGTGACCCGGCAGTTCTTTGATCCCCTGGCAGCAGTCAGATCACGTGCCTAGTTCCTGTGTTTCCCTGGACAGAATGAGAGTCTTTTTAAAAAATATATTTTATTGATTTTTTACAGAGAGGAAGGGAGAGGGATAGAGAGCCAGAAACATCGACGAGAGAGAAACATCGATCAGCTGCCTCCTGCACACCTCCCACTGGGGATGTGCCCGCAACCAAGGCACATGCCCCTGACCGGAATCGAACCTGGGACCCTCCAGTCCGCAGGCTGACGCTCTATCCACCGAGCCAAACCGGTCAGGGCCAGAATGAGAGTCTTAAAACGCCTGGGTCGGGCAGGTAAAGAAGGCAGAGGGCCTTGTGTGTAAGCCGCCTGACATATAGGAGCCCACGTTACCCGAACTTGACCTGAAGCCTTTGAACCTCACGGTGCACAGCCTCCCGCTGTGGAGGGAATGGCTTTCTTCTGAAAGCTCACGGCACCCAAGACAAGAACCTTCCGGAAGGCCCCCTGCTGCCCAAGCAGCTAAGGCCTGCGCCGGGCTCGCTTCGTGTCAGACACGGGCTGGCCGGCAGGCGGGCAGGCGGGCAGGCGGGCCCCTCTCCACCACCGGCGCCCAAAGTGGGAAACATTTGTTTCCATTCACCAAAGACCTACACACTGTGATCCGGCAGGAAGAGATGGGCAGGGCGCCGCCTCCTCTAGAGAGGCAGGGAAGGACGCTGGGAGGTGACACTGGAGCTAAGACCAGAGGACACTGAGTCAGACCTGCCAGGGCGGAGGCACGCGCCCCAGGCAGAAGGGAGACCTTGCCCCGCCCTCCAAGGCGCTGGACGCGTTGCAGGAACTGGAGGATGGATGTGCCTGAGTGCAACGTAGCCAAGACCATGTGTGGGATGAGTTCGAAGAGGCGGCCGGATCATAAGAACTTGGGAGCGATGTTGGCGGAGGAGAAACACAGTGAGGTGCGTCCCACAAGGGCACCCTCGGCTCCCAGGGGGAGCGCAGGCGGGCAGGGAGGGGAGAGAGAAACCCACCGAGCCTCCGGGCCTGGCGATTCCAGCGGGAGTGCGGAAAGGGCCGCGCGGGGTGTGGCTGAAGGTGGAGGGAAGCAGCTGCGGCGGGTGGAGCTGCTGGGAGAGGCGGGGAGTGAGGGGGGAGGGAAGATGGCGAAGTCCTAGGCAAAGGTGAGGAAGACCCTGGAGAACAGGGTGGGAGTTGGGAGAAAGAAGTCTTCCCTCCTCGACTGCAAGCCTCGGCCTCTTAGTCAGAAGGATAACTCAGCTCGCCACCTGCTACGCCTTCCCACGGTGGGCGTGTGGGGGGCGGGGGGCCCAGGACGCTGCTGCCAGGCCTAAGCGAGGCCCAGGGCTGGTACAGGGCGTGTCCGGGGCAGCGGCAATAGGCTTGCAAGTGCAGCTAGGGCTTATCTTGATGCTGCGCTTTATAAATATTCACTTTTTTTCACTCCGATTGTGTTTGCTCAGGCGATGGGGTGAGCTCCAGATCCTGAGAGGGAAGGCTGGGGACGCCCAGCGCCGCCCCCTGGTGGTGTCCCTCAATGAGAAATGAGGGACCAGAGATAGTGCTCCGGATCGCAAGTATTTTCTTTTTGGTGTACATTTGCCCCGTTGTTTCACGCGTGGGTTATCTTCCCCAACGCGGCGTTAGTTACCGTTCTCAACCTGTGGGTCGCGACCCTTTCACAGGGGTCGCCTGAGACCATCGGAAAACACATCTATAATTACATATTGTTTTTGTGATAAATCACTGTGCTTTCATTATGTTCAATTTGTAACAATGAAATTGGGGGTCACCACAACATGAGGAGCTGTATTAAAGGGTCGCGGCATTAGGAAGGTTGAGAACCACTTCCTAAACTTTAGGAAGAAAATAATTAAAGGTGTGGACGTGAAGCCAAGAGCCCAAGGCAGTCGGAGCAGCCCAAGGTCATTTAACCCCAGGGCCCTCCCTTGGGTGACTGACTGATTGCCGGAGTGGGACCAGCCGTGGGTCTGAAGACTTGACGCTTATTGGGTTTTAATGACTCGGTTAATAAAGGTCTTGCCTAAAAGTAATAGAAAACGAAGTGTGTGGAAATGGGATGGGAAAGACTGGCTTGCAGTTAATTTCCAGCGGCTCCTTGGTGTTGTCCTTAGATCTGTGTTTAATCCTTAAAAGCAATTAAGAAGGACCCTTCCTTGTAAGCGGTGTTCCGATGCCACATTCACCTACACGTGTAAAATGCAAAAAACCCTCGGTAACAAAAGGTAGCATGCAGGCACCAGCCTTAAAATGTTAGATGATATCGGCATAACAATATAATATGTTCTTAATAAACTAGTGGTCACAGTGTAATTGTAGATGTATAATGGTAGCACTTGGTAATTCCATATCCATAGGGATCTCCAATATCTTTGAGACAATGAAATAACTTGAGTATCAGGTAAAATCTGATTGAAAATTAATTTTGAAGTTAAAAGGGACCTTTAAAAAACCCCACTTATTAATCTTGTCCTTTTATTTTTTATTTTTTTAATATATTTTTATTGACTTCAGAGAAGAAGGGAGAAGGAGAGAGAGATAGAAACATCAGTGATAAGAGAGAATCATGGATCGGCGGCCTCTTGCAGGCCCCACCCTGGGGATCCAGCCCAAAACCCAGGCCTGTGCCCTTGACTGGAATTGAATCCGGGACCCTTCAGTCTGCAGGCCAATGCTCTATCCACTGAGCCACACCGGCCAGGGCATCTTGTCCTTTTAAATTGTTAATAACAGCGAGTGGTTTAGTAAGTATTTATCCAAAATGGTGTTTATTAGACTGTGAAAGAATTTCCTAAGGTAAATGGTGTTTGAATTATTTAAGATTTAAATTGATCCAAGTACTAGTATTTAAGAATATGTAGAAAGAAATACATTTATTCTCCAAGCATAGATTACTGAAATATTTTCCACCTCAAAGTGTATAATTCACATGTGTGACACATTTCTGACATAGCTTTACAAAGCCTTCCTGATCTACCTCCTGTTGGCTTTTCCAGCCTCCTCTCTCTCTCTCTCTCTCTCCTCCCCCCCACGCCCCCCCCCCTGCCCCCACTACCTCAGTCCTCTTTGCTGCAGCTTTACAACTCTCCCTCCTCTGAGCCTCAAGCCCACCCCCTCCAGGCTCAGGCCCCTGCCTGGAACTCCTCGCCCTCTGCCTGTCCTTCTGCCGGTATTACCTCCTGCTGTAGGCTGCCCTGCCCCCTTAGATCCCAGGTGGCTTCACTGGTTCTTGGGGGGCGTGTGCCCAGTTTTCCTGGGACGGCCCCACCACCCTCCACTGTCAGCGCCCCCAGCCCCCAGAACAGTGTCTGGAACACGAGGAGCTGTGAGCGCTGGCCCTAAAGACAGTGAGCACTGCACAACTGGAAATGTACACATTGAGCCCTGACATAACTCGGAAGAAATAAAGTCCCTGTTTTTCAACTACCTTTCCCTTCCATTCATTTCTCCTCTAGACAGAGAACCGACACAGCCCGCCATCCGTTTGACAGGAGACAAACACTTGAGTCTGTGTGTTCGTCTTCTCTCAATAGCTCCGTGAAATGTCGAGGCCGGCACACGGCAGGACACTGGGTCAATCACCTGCAGCAGCTGTAACTCCCAACTGTAACCTTCCTCCTCGGCAAATGAGTTTAAAAGCAAGTTTTAAAAATCTTGTTGGAAACTAATGACCTGAAGAAAATGCCAGCATTTCTCCCAGGGAACGGGTTTGGTCTAAGTACTTCTGCTTCTGAAACTGTGGCTCAGGGGTTGAGCGTGGACCTAGGAACCAGGAGGTCATGGTTCGATTCCTGGTCAGGGCACAGGCCCTGGTTGCGGCTGGATCCCCAGTGTGGGGCGTGCAGGAGGCAGCCGACCCATGATTCTCTCTCATCATGGATGTTTCTATCTCTCTCTCCCTCTCCCTTCCTCTCTGAAATCAATCAATATATATATATATATATATATATATATATATATATATATATATATAAAACTGCACAGAAAAGTGGTTTTTGAGGGTCAAAGCTACAAAGGTTCAAGATCTTTAAGATTGTTGAAGTCTCTACAGAAAACACTGGTCTTGTTTCAGGAACGAAAGGAACAATAAAACCAGCCCAGAGAGAAGGCTGGTCGCTGGTCGCTAGAGACACTGAAAAGCAGCTACAGCTCCTGTGAGATCCGATGGCTCCGGAGCGCACGCCGCTCGCCGGAGAACGTGGGAGACATGAGAGGTGGTGTTTTCTGCGGGTCCCGCCTTGTAGAACCTCTGGCCGGTAATCAAATACGCTTGGACAAAGCTCAACTTTTTCTCTCCTCTAATGAATGCAAGACCCAGCCTCGCTGCACGCTCAACGGCTGGCATTTTAGCAGCAGGTTGACTATTTACAATGAATGACCCGAACTAACCAAAATAATGACGCCAATGACAGTAGCAGGAGCAGTTGCAGTGCCTGGATTTGCTCAGGGTTCATTCCAGGAGGGACCCACTGGGGGCGCTGCATCCACCTGTCCCCACTACCGAGCTCCCCAGCCCCGGCTCCCGGCGGACTCCCGGCTCCCAGCGGAGCCCCCCGCCAGCTGTACCCCTTCTCTCTCCAAAAGATAAAAGGGCGAGCGGGGGACTGTATTTTTAGGTCGAAAACGTTAAAGGCCTGCGGGGAGCCCCCAACCCCTGCCTCCCCGCCCCCCGCCGCCGGGCCCTTACCCGGGGGCTCCATGTCCAGCTGCTCCCGGATCCTCGGGCCGAGCCCGGCGCCTCCCCTCCTAACGCCTCTGCTCCGCGGCCGGCGTCGGCCGGTTGCCCTGACGACCGGGGGCGGGGCCGGGAGGACGGCGAGAGGGAGGGTCCAAACGCCGCGCGGAGCGAGGACCGCACGTCGCCGCAGCTCGGAGCCGGGTGGCGGCGGGTCGCCGCGGGAGACGCCGCCCGAGCCGATCGGTGGTCGCGCCGACCCGGGGGCCCTCGTGTCCCCGGCGCGCCGGGTCCGATCTGCGCGCCGGGACCTGCGCGCCCCCCCGTCGCTGTCCCGAGGCGCCCGAGGTCCGTGGGGCCGGCGAGCTCGGCCTGCCCGGAGGGGACGGCGGCGGAGCCTGGGCCTGGGACTCGCGCCCCGACGCGGAGCCGCTGCAGGTAATGGCCGGGCCCCGCGCACCTGTTGCGGCCGCCGCGGCTCAGCGCGCCCCCCGCCGCGTCGGGGTCTCGGCCCCCCGGCCCCGAGTGGAGACGCCTGGGGCGAAGGCGGCCTCCCCGCCGCTGCCCCCGGAGTCCGAGCCCGGCCCGGCGGGAGGAGCCGGCCTGCACCCCACCCTGCCGGCAGGGGGACCCCTCGGCGGCCGGGGCGTCGCCAGCCCTGGGAGGGAGCCTCGTGCCACCTTCCCGGGCAGCACCGAGCCCATCGGAGCCCCCGTCGCCCCGGGCCAGGCCGGTCCCGAACCCCGCAGCAGGAGGGCCCTGGCCGGCTGCGCTGTCCCCGGTGTCACATTTCGGCCGCGGCCGCTGGGGCTTTCCGGTTGGGTGAGTTTTTCGTGTCTGTGAAGGACCCAGCCCCCATGGTCAGCACCAGGCGTGCGGGCTGAGGCCAGCAGGTCCCAGGCCGGCTTTCCTGGGACGGGACCCTGACGCCCAGGTCGCGCCTGGAGGAAGCGGGGAGGCGGAGGCGCACCGGGACCTGACCTGGTAGGTTGTGAAAATGCAAACAATCAGAGAGCGTCGGGGTGGGAGCGATCGGCCAGGAGGGCGGAGAAAACGGAGAGAGTGCGGACGGACCGGGTCGGGGGGCGGTCCAGTCCCGGGAGGGGGCCTCCCTCAGTTCCCCCCGCCGCTCCCCCAGCCTCTCGGCCTGCACTTGAGGGTCCGGGAGGAGCCGTTTCTGGGTCAGGACGGGATGACTCATCCTTTGCCACTAGAGCTTCCCGCCCCACGGAGGACAAGGGCACCGGGGGATCACTTCCCTCCTGGGGATCTTCAGAGTGAACGCACCGGAGGAGCACACACTGATGGACAGGACATGGGTTATGTCCCCCAAAGGCCTCCCCCCTCGGACCCATGCAGACCTTCCAGAGGAACTGTCACAGCCAGAAGCTCCGTGTGTTGATACCCACAGGCAGCGTGATGTCCGCAGAATCCACACTCATCGCTAAAACATTAAAGCAGCAGGAACTGCTTCTGAAATGTAAAGACGGGATGGTGCGTTTTTACACAGAATGTGTCTGAGATCCACAGTAGATCCCAAGTCCATGTTTTCAAACCAATAGCAACGTCATGAATTGGTCTTTTCATCCCAGGAACAGAATGCTCATTAGTAACATGGTCATCAGACATGACCAGCTACTGATAAAACCTGGCATTCAGTAACCCAGAAAGGGCCACATTTCCCCAAACAGCACAGGATTAGGCAAGTGCTCGTTTAAAAAGAAGACAAAAAAAAGGAAAGAAACAACGTTGCAGATCTCCAGGCCAAAGTAACGAGCACTGGGCGGTGTGGCCTGGCCGCAGGTTTGAGGTTGGGAGAAGGAGCTGTGACCGGAAGCCCTTCGCAGTGCTGGGGAACGCTTGCTCCGTAGCTTGGAGGTTGACATGGCATGGAAATAGTCTAGGTCAGTGGTCGGCAAACTCATTAGCCAACAGAGCCAAATATCAACAGTACAACGACTGAAATTTCTTTTGAGAGCCAAGTTTTTTAAACTTAAACTATATAGGTAGGTACATTGTTATTAATGTAATTAGGGTCCTCCTAAGCTGGCCTTGGCTAAAAACGTCCTCAGTCTGATTGAGGTACATTTGCTGAGGTCGACCCCTTCCAACTCTCCCATCCACACTCGGCTTGTGTACTTGTTTCGTCTATCTCCTTTCCGAAAACCGACTTCTGCGCATGGGCCACGAAGTTTCAATCGCACTGTACGTTAGCGCCTGCACGTGGTATTTTGTGGAAGAGCCATACTCAAGGAGCCAAAGAGCCGCATGTGGCTCGAGAGCCGGGGTTTGCCGACCACTGGTCTAGGTAACAGGTGACCTTGGCAACTGTGAAAAGCAACATTGGAATTTAGGGGATGTGTCCCCATAAGAGATGACGGGCTGGGAGCCGGGAATGGGGTGCGGGTGGAGAGGCCCTCGAAGGTCTGAGGCAGGGACGAGGTTCAGTTTGTGGTTCTCCCTGGGCACCCAGGACAATGTGGTGCTCGTACATGTCTGCCGAATGAATGGGAAGAGTGTCAGAGAACCTGCCGCAGACAACGGCCATGCTTGGTCATTGGCGGCACTGGCCTGGGCTCCGAAGGCTGCTGGAGGCCCAGGGGGAGGTGAATGGGAAGGTACTGGCTTTCCCTTTGCGGGTTTTCTCTGTTGTCTTCCCTGTTCCTTTTTCTCTGGCACCTTCCGGCCGTTACTGGTGGTCACTTGAATAGCACGTCTTGATTTTTTAAAAAGTCTCTAAGCTCCTGGCTGGACAGAACAGTTACCTGACTGCTGACTTGGCTGACGCTTAAGGAAATGTAACAAACCAGAGCCTATCACAGGGGCCACCAGGGACGCGGAGGGGACACAATGCAGCCGTTCTCCTCTCACTCCCTTGGCCGCCTCGGACTCCGAGTGAAGATAACTCTAGCAGCAAGTTAACATTGTTTAAGGCAAGTGGGATAATTTCCTTAAAAAAAAAAAAAAAAAGCAAATGAATGTGTTGTTTCCTCGCCTTCCTATCACAAGTAGGAGAAGTTTTCATTTTTTGTTGTTGGATTTTTATCTTCTGTTTGTTCTGTTTTTTTACCCGAGTGAGGGTGCTATTTGTCTTCCTTGGCTACTTTCTGAAACACATGAGTTCAGTCAGATGTTGAAAGCCATTACATTTTCACGTTTGCTGTGTTTTCTTTGTACCCACCTCTCAGCCCTTTACTCGGGGCGAGTGTAATGGGCTGCAGGGCCACGCTGCCCAGTCTTCCGGGAAGTCCGCCAGGATCAGGCGAATGCCCACTGAAAGCACCTCTCTCCTCCTGGGGCACAGTCCGGCCCTTAGCCCTGCCCTATACTTTCTGGTAGAGTTTTCCCTCGTTTTCTGTGGGTGGGTTTGTGCCTCCACTTAAGCACTGAAGGAGCTAAGCCCATGATTTAGGCTTCTCCGTATCCCTTCCCGCTCATGGTGGGTTCCCAGCGTGTACCTGGTCATTTAAGGAAGATAATGATGGAAAGAGGACACGCCTTGGTCAGGGATGATTTGATTAATTGCTAGCTCTGCCATCGTGGGAAAGTCGGGAGCTACTGTTCCTCATTGCTAACTGGGGATAAGAAAACCTGCAGTGGTTTCTGATGGTCACGTGAGAAGCAAAATAAATGCATGTGAGTAAAGATATGGATGGGAACGTGGTTCATTAAAGAACTTCAGTGTAACGAGTGGAACTGGCTCAGGCATAAGTGAGCCTTTACTGAGCCCCCGCACTGTGTTAGGGCGTCCTGGGGGCTGGGGTTGGTACTCAAGGGACGAGGAATGGCCACATGGAGGTGGGCGGGCAGGGGGCTTCCTGGGCAGAGGGCGGCCTGGGCAAAGGCCCGGAGGCCAGTCTCCGCAGGAGCTCAGTGTGGCTGGAGCTTCTATTGGACTCACCCCTTTGCTCAGCTATCTCGCTAGGCTGTATAAATAAGCTACATTAATACCTCGCACACTTTATTAACTGCTTTTACTCAAATGGCAGTTTTTAAAATATTACTCAAAGTCATCAAAATCATATTGGAAAGCACTGAGTGTGACCCAGTCTTTTGAAATTCTAATAAAACGCTTGATTTATACACTTCCATGGAGGCGCCGTATGTTATTATACACACGCGTTGGTTGAGCTTGGGAAGTGTTTCTGAACATAAGTCTAAAAATTGTAAATTATCATAGAATCCAGGATTCTTTAAAAAAGTAATTGATTATTCAAGCTGCATATGGTATGAACCAATATTGAGTTAAAAGTGAATTTTTTTGTTTTTTAAATCCAATTAATTTGATTTGCTTACTTAAAAGCAAGGCATTGTCAACTTGTTAAAGTCTAGAAATAAGGTTTTTAAAATGAAATTCTGAATTTTTACTTTACCTGTTCAAGAAAGGTTTTAAGTAGACACTAGAAATTAAATAGAATGTGCTTTTGGGAAGCTCTGAGCCAGTTAAAACAAAGACAAACAAAAAGGCAGCCCCTACAAGTTAAAGTCCCAGGAATGATAAGCCCTTTGTTTCAATGACAGTAAAACTGAAGTATAACAGACCTGGGGGATAAAATTTCACATAAATATTTTACTAACTCCATGTAGGTGATTAAACTATATTTTTCAAAGTTTTTAAATGTCTTTCTTTCTATGAAAGAGCTACACATTTCCTGTTTTATGGTATTTCTTCCAAAGCATAGAATGTTCTATCTGGCCCTCAAAGTGTCCGGGGGCGGGGGTGGGGGGGACAGCCCACTCACTCAGGCCCGGAGGCTCTCCCACGTGTCCGATGGCTGGCGGGGCTGCACCTGGAGCCTCCTTCTTATTCCTTAGGGCTGGGAGCTGGCCCTCCAGCCACTACCCACCCACCTACAGCCACAGCGCCAATACCTGGGGTGCCAATACATGGGGCGCCGTAAAGCCATTTAGGATTTGTTCTTTTGACGTGAGTGTTTTCTTTTTAGTTTCCCGGATTAAGGTGAAAGGGGCTTCTTTCTGGCCGTAGGGCTGCCTGCTAAACCCAACGGTCACTGGGAGCAGCAGGCCCTTCCCTGGCGCAGCGGCTGAGCCACCATGGAGGGGGCGGGGGGGGGGGGGGAGCGGGTCTGTCCTTTCGTAGGACACGTCTCTCCTTCGTTTAAATGACATGATGTCTTTTGCTGCCTCTTGAATCTGACATGTTGGGCTAGAGACCCTGGAGCCCCCACAGAGCCTGGGATTCCTGGTGGATTCGACAGCGGAGGCCTCGTGGGGAAGCTGGCCGGGCCTCCGCAGGGAAAAGTGATGACTCACCACTCCCTCCCTGGACTTGTAAACTGGCACAAGCAGATGCCCAGTGGAGTTTTAAAACGGTCTCCTTAAACGAGAAGAAATCTTAACTTAAAGAGTAATAACAACAGACCTTCTCGTGCTCGGTGCTGAGGGGGCTCAGCTGACGCCCCATCTCCCTTCTCGGGGTCCGCACCGCTTGGTAAGGCCTAGGCCCCTGACCGAGCCTCACAGCGCTCTCCCGTGGCTCTCCATTCGCTGTCAGTCCAGCCGGGCCGCGCCGGGTCAGGCAGGGAGCACCCTCCAGGGGGGAGTCTCTCTCCAAACCCCCAGGACAGGCTGAGAGCTGCCCTGAGCCTCTGGCTCAGCCGGCAGAGGAGGTGACGGGCAGCCGCTACCCTCGTAGGAAAGCGGGTGCTTTTCCTGGGGACACTGTGCGGACCTGACCCGCCTTTTCTGTGTTTCCAGGTTTACTGGCGGCACTGAGCGCGGTGCTGAGGGAGCCGAGGATCCGGTGGAGGGACACCTCGAGGCCCGCACCCGTCCTGGGGGCCAGCCCTCCCCCTGGTGCAGCGGCGACGTGAGAGGCCCTGGGAGAAACCGGGCTGGGATGCCGGCCGAGTGAGCTCCTGCGACAGGATGGAGGAAGAGGAGCTGGAATGTCCAGACTCCTCGTCGGAAAAACGCTATTTCCCCGAATCTCTGGATTCCAGCGACGGCGAGGAGGGCCTCCTGGCCTGTGAGGACCTGGAACTGAACCCGTTCGACGGGCTGCCGTACTCCTCCCGGTACTACAAGCTCCTGCGCGAGAGAGAGGCCCTTCCCATCTGGACGGAAAAGTACTCCTTCATGGAGAACCTGCTCCAGAGTCAGGTGGTGATCGTTTCCGGAGACGCCAAGTGCGGGAAGAGCTCCCAGGTGAGTGGCCCCGCCGCCCGGGCCCCCACGTGTCTTCATGACGACACGGCCCAGGGTCGGCTGCTGTCGTTTGCATCATGACGTGACGTAAGCCAAAAAGCCAGGCAGCGGAAATTAAGTTCCCTGGTGCATCCCCACGCCAGCGGGCCAGCAGTGTTGCTGCGTGGGATTAGTGTGCCGCTCGTCAGGGTGGGAGCAGGTCCATGTCGTGGCCTCAGTTGCGTGGATTTTAAAGCTGAGACGCCTGCTGTTCGTCTGTGGGCTTCAGGGTGTGACTGTCAGGTCTGCACGCCCAGCAGCCAGGATGCCTGGATGGCTTGTTGGTAAAGCTGTGGGGGATCGTGTCTGCGGGGGGGCCGGGGCCTCAGGCTGCTCGGGAGGGAGGGGCCTTGGCACCGCCCCAGGCGGCTGGTGGGAGGCGGCGGGAGGAAGCGTGGCTTTGGGCGCAGGTGTGCCCAGTGCAGTGCACATGTCGCAGTCCCGGGGTCAGAGGTCCATGGACGAGGCGAGGACCTGCAGAGCGGACGGGAGCGGCCTCCTGTGCGTGTCCCCCGGGGGCAGCGCTGAGCCATACAGGACACCGGGGCCGCTGCTGCTGGGTTCTGATCTGGACCGAGCCCACCCCGAGGACCGGGTCCGACCCTCCGCAATCCAGCAGCCCAGCACCGTGCCTGTCGCCTGGGGTAGGTCGAGCCCCTTCACTTTGCTGGCTGAGATGGTGCAGCTTGTAGAACCTCAGGCACTGACGTCGATAAGGCCCTGATGCGGATTAGATCCTGGTCACCAGAGGCCGCTCGCCGCTAAAGCACCGGCGGGCCGAGTCCTGGTGATCGCTCTCAGGGGAGCCGGGGGCTGGGACCCGGTCCTCATGGCGCCCAGGGAGCGGGGGGCTGGGACCTGGTTCTCAGGGCGCCCACGCTGTCAGCCTCCCTTGCACCCCGAGGTGGCTTCACTGCCCCGGCTGTGCCCCCTCACATTCCAGTGGGAAGGCGCAGGAGGCCGTGGGCTGGGAAGCGGACAGCCGTGGGGTGCGCTCAGAAGAGCCGAAGCCGTGCTTCCTAGCTGTTCCTAGCGCGTGTGTGTGTGTAAATGTGGGTGTCTGCTGCCCAAACTCCAAGGAGACCGATAGGTGAATAGGGTGTTTTCCATGCGATGGAGCGGTAACCTGCTTTTATCACCGAATGGCACGATGTTGCTGTGTCACCACAGCCAAGCGGGCGGCCTTGGTGTTTTGTCTGCCCGGGAAGGTGCGGCCTCCCAGCCTCCTGGTTCTCACCGAGCGGCACCTTCCAGAGACTTGGGGGAGGAGGAAGGTGCTGTGGGGCAGAGAAAGTTGCCCCCGAGCAGGCACAGAATCGGGGCTCAGAATGGGGCGGCGCAGCACGGCCTTCACGGTCTTCACTGAGGCAGGGAGCCAGGAGCCCCGGTGACGGTCACACCCCGGCGATGGCTGAGTCACCGTTGGGAGCCGAGCTTTGAGCTGTGAGGCTCCCACCTCCTCAGGCCCCCGTGACCCAGGCCTCCGGGCCGCGGAGGGTAGTGAAGGGCGGGATGTGCTCTCCCCTCTGCCAGCAGCCCTGGCGCACGCTGGGCGGGTCCCTGGGTAACTGTCTGCCGGCTGTGGCTGAGCTTTCGCGGGGCCTCCAGCTGGTTGTGACGGTCCTGCCTGGATCCGGTCCGTGTGCTGCGCCGTGTGTCACGCGCTCACCTCTGTAGCACAAGCAGCGTTGAGTACACGCTGACTCGTTTCTCACCGGCTGGAACTGCATTTGCACGGTTAGTGGGTGGGTATTTGCAGTTCACGGGAGTCATTCATTTGGAATTACTTATGATTTCTGGTAAAGTTATGTCTTTTTCAAATTACAGTGAGGATTAAAATCTAAGAATTCCATGATGGGCCTAGCAAACATCAAATTATCGGTAGTTAAATATTAAAACTTAAATACCTTAAATCTATTTAAAAACATTTTTGGGATGATTTATCTTAAAAACACCGGTAGCAGAGCGTAGCTCATTGGCAGTGTCTTGGGACTAACACACAGTGGACTCGGCCCTTCCACTCCCATCATTCTTGCACCAATGAGCTTGAGATAATGCAGCGCATTCACCTTTAAATACCAGGGAAATGCTAAGCAGGCTCATCTGTTTATTTTATTCTGAGCATTTAAATATAAATGCTTTAACTTTGAGTCACTATTTCTCATCTCAATGCTATGCAATGTTTACTTTGCTTAAGACACAATAGTTGATATGGCAAGGCATGATTTTTAGGGAGGCTTCCTGTAGCCAGAAAGAAAATAGCAATTCATACATAGATTAGTGTTTTGTTTGTTTTTCAGAAATACAGCTGAGGTTAAAAATATATATGTATTTTTGCCTTTTATTTTTACCTGCCTTTTTCATCTGGGAATCGAACGTTAACAGTCCTAACGCCTTCCTATTCTTTCTTGCTTGATTTCTTTGCCAGCGGGAACTCTGGGGTGAACACAGACTGTTTGTTCACTCAGAGGGTGACTCACTGGTGACCCCACTGACACGATGAGCCCCCGTGGGTTTCCTGGCGAGCGGCGGGCGCTGACGGCTGGCTCTCGCCCGCAGGTGCCGCAGTGGTGCGCCGAGTACTGCCTCTCCGTCCACTACCAGCACGGGGGCGTGGTGTGCACGCAGGCGCACAAGCAGCCCACCGTCCAGCTCGCCCTGCGCGTGGCGGACGAAATGGATGTCAACATTGGCCACGAGGTCGGCTACGTGATCCCGTTTGAGAACTGCTGCACCAGCGAGACGATCCTGAGGTGGGTGGGGGTTCCGCCTGCTAAGCTGACAACTGGGCTTGTGTTTCACAATCACCGGAGCGTGTGCCCCTGCATTCCGCGTCAAGGTCCAAGCCTCCCAGTGTTCACGACGGCTCTGTCCCCGCCCGGCCTGGATTCCTGGTCTAATCCCCCGCGATCCTCAGGGAAGTCACTTGCTGGGTGGCCCCCAGACCTGTCTTGTCTTCTCAGGCCCCGCCTCAGGGTGGGTCCGCATGGGCTGCCGTGTGCTGGCCAGACACGGGGCCTGGTCATCCGCACCACCCTCTGCTGCTGAGCCGCCCTCTCCGGGCTTGGCTAGTTCCCCCAGTCCATGCCAGGTCGTCGCCTCCACGGAGGCTTCCCTGACCTCCCACGGTGTCAACAAAAAACCCAGATGGGTTTACAAAACTGGACATCAGCCCTCATCATGGTTGTTTAGCTCCGTGTTTTTCTTTTTTTTTTATTTTTTTTATTTATTTATTTTTTTTTCGCTTAAAGTATTACAAAGGGTATTACATAAGTGTCCTTTTTTCCCCCCCGCCCTTGACAAGCCCCTGCCCTCCCTTACCCCCCAGTGTCTTATGTCCATTAGTTATGGTTATATGGGTGCATACAAGTCCTTCGGTTGATCTCTTACTCCCCTCCCTCCTGTCCCCCAACCCTTTCTGGCCTTCCCACTGCAATCCGACAATCAGTTTGAGGCAGCTCTGCCACTGTATTTATTATTGTTCAAAGGTTTGTAATGGTCTTAATTATCCATGAAAGAGTGAGATCATGTGGTATTTTTCCTTCATTGACTGGCTTGTTTCACTTAGCATAATGCTCTCCAGTTCCATCCATGCCGTTGCAAATGGTAGGAGTTCCTTCTTTTTAACAGCAGCATAGTATTCCATCGTGTAGATGTACCACAGTTTTCTAATCCATTCATCTACTGATGGGCACTTAGGCTGTTTCCAGATCTTAGCTATGGTGAATTGTGCTGCTATGAACATCTGGGTACATATATCCTTTCTGATTGGTGTTTCTGGTTTCTTGGGATATATTCCTAGAAGTTAGCTCCGTGTTTTTCAAACTGTACTTTTCCAAGTCTCCTCTTTACCAGTTTGAGCTAGTAATGTCTACCTTCAAGATTTATTCTCAAGGTTAAATGAGAAAGACACCAGCACAGTGCCTGGCACCATGAGGGGATTAATAAGTGTTCGCTTCCTTCCTTTTCTTTCTTGGAAGGGGTCAGCTGAGGACCGTCAGGCCCTGGCCACCCACCTCCCGCTCGATGACGTGGCGGGAGGACTCCGGGCTCAGCATGTAGTTGACTCACAGCTCAGATTTACTGCGTGAAAGCGCACCACGCAGTCAGTGAGGAAGATGGCACGGGGTGGAGCCACGGGAACCCAGGCGCACTAGCCCCGAGGGCAGAGCCTTTAACTGGGCTCCAGAGATGCTCTCAGGGTCCTGTGACCGTCTGTAAACGGTTTAAAGTTTGCTCACGTGCATTTTGCGGTTGTGAAGGCCTGTAGATTTTTCCGACGTGAAGGACTCTCGGCCCAGTAAAGGCTCAGGACTCCTGGTTTATAGCGCGGGACACAGGCGTGGCATTTCGTGGTCCTGGGAGTTGGGTCCGAGTCCTCGCGCGAGGACGCTAGCCGCGTGTCCCTCCTGCAGGTACTGCACTGATGACATGCTGCAGCGGGAGATGATGTCCAGCCCCTTCCTGGCCAGCTACGGCGTCATCGTCCTGGACGACATCCAGGAGAGAAGCATTGCTACCGACGTGCTGCTCGGCCTTCTCAAAGGCGTCTTGCTGGCGAGGCCGGAGCTGAAGCTCGTCATTAACACCCCGCCCCTGCTGCTCAGCAAACTCAGCGCTCACTATGGCGACGTGCCGCTCGTGGAGGTGCCGAGCAGGCGCCCCGTGGAGGTGGTGCACCTCAGCGGGGCTCCGGAGGAGGCTCTGGAGTCTATTTTGCGCCTCATCCTGGAAATTCACCACTCGGGCGAGAAGGGCGACATTGTCGTCTTCCTGGCCTGTGAACAAGTAAGTAACAGAATCTAACCCAACAGAGGAATGCGGTTCCGCCCTGGAAACCTTTTAACCTCCGGGGCTGCTTTTAATGACTAACATACAGGGTTCAGTTGGCTACTGAGCTAAATATTTGGTTCCTCAGTGTTTGCACTTTGGGAGAAAGGCAGACAGGTAAATAAGACCACGCCGAAAAGGAATGTTTCCACAACCAGGTGCTGCTCTGAAAGCAGCGGGGTGAGGCCTCGTCCCAACCCATCGGAACATCCCGGAGCTGGTTCCCTCCCCAGCTCGGCCACGTGGGCACCCGAGGGCAGAGCCGGTGCCCTCGCGAGGTGCCGCACCAACTCAGATCGCTCTCGCTGCCTCCCCACCATCGGGAGCGTTTGTTGGAGATGCGATGAGGAACATAATCTAAGTATGTGGCACGGGGTCAATAAACAAGCAAACGAGGCCCCACAAACGTTCCTGCACTAGCCAGTGGGTGTTGGCAGAGGGATCATGTACAGCCTGCCCAGGGGCTATCTCCTGACGCCAGGCACCTGGTCTAAAAAGATGGAGAATCATCTTACCTTGGATTCTTCAAAACGTCTTTGGAAAAGAGCGACTGGGAACGTGTGACAGCCTGTCGCTGCTTTCAGTCGCGTGCCGTCTGGGGACACCCGTCTGTACTGCAGCGGCCCTGACTCTAAGCCTCCAGTCTCCAGAATGAGACCTTCCACCCTGGGACTGGTTTCCCGGCCTTGCTCCTACCGCCCTCTCACTCCGAAAGCCCTGGCTTAGACTGTGACCCACGATGCAGCGACCCCGTGACTGAGCAGAGACCCAGAAGGAAACTGATCAGGGGGCTGAGCCACCGCTGAAGAGACCTCCGCTCCCGCCGGGGCTCCCCACGCGGCCACCTGCTGCCAGAAGCGCTCCCAGACCTGCTTCCTCTGCTGACGTGTGGAGCCCAGGATGCTGGTCCCGCCTGGGACACCAGTTCTCTCAGCTGAGACTGTCTGTGCCGTGAGGACAGTGACTCAGAATCTCAAGTCCATGGTGACTAGAGTGTCTGTCAGCTCGCTGTGTTTGGCGACAGCTTCCTCAGTAACAACTCCTCACCCACGTCAGGGCTTATTATGACCACGTCTCCTCGAGTGGGCGCTCCTGGAGTGGGTCTCCCGAGTCCACCTGAGCTGTCACCAGTGGCCTCGGGACTTGGGGCTCGCCCGCCTCGAGCAGGTGCCGGCTTACCCAGCGGGCAGTGGAAGTGGTAGAACCCCAGGGCTCAGAGAGCTGGGTCACCCCTCACATCACTCCACGAGCATGGCCTATCGAGGAACCGCCCGTCCTGCGGAGCCTTAGCATCTTGACGGTGACGGTCGGGTGAAGGCTGCAGGCGGATCTGCATCTGTGCCTGACATGAGGTGCACTGAGTGGGCAGGGCGGCCTCACCCCTCGCCCCAGCGTCCCCACCACCACCTGGCTCTTGAGCAAGAACACAGATCAGCATCCTGACGGGACTGTGCTCTTCCACCACTTGTGTCGGGAACTCCTCTCCTGTGGTCTCGGGAGTCATGTCCCCTGTCCTCCTGGAAGCTTGCTTGGTTTCTAGGTGAAACTTAAAATCTGCCGTAACAGTAGATGCCACGGAAAACAGACGCAGGCAGAAATGCACCAAGTGCCGCTCTAGACCGAGTGCTCCAGCCTTTCGGGTCGGGGGGGAGCACCTCACCCCCTGCCCTGCGTGTTGACAGCACGCAGCTCCTCGGCACCGGCTGTCTGCTAACCCGCAGAACAGTGACGTCAGCAGAGAGCGTGGGCTGGGGTTCTGGGAATGTCCGCTCAGGTTCCCGGGCGACTCTGAGCTACACAAGAGGCTGTTCAGGTTTCCCTGGGAAGGGCTCCATCGGGGTTTCCTCCAGGGGCCGGGCAGCTCCCTTCAGCGGGCGTGGCTCTTGTTCCGTGGCTTTGCAGGTAATTCTAGGAAAGCCCCACAGAGGTAAATGCACTGTACACTGAGGAAGAGAGAAATGACTAAACAAACCAGCTACAGCACAAAATGCCTATTTTAAGCCTATTTTTCAAATTCGGAAGGTTCTGACCACTAAGCCCTGTGCCAGCTGAGCGTGGGGAGTCTGGACCACCTGCAGCACCTGCTCCTGCCTGACTGTTTGTTCCCTTTGGGCAGGTCCTTCTGTTCTTCCCTCCGCCCCATTTGGAACAAACTCACCATCAGAACCCACCTTCAGCCAGAAAGTTTAAGCCACTAGAAGCCAGTAGAGAACTATGGCTTTTGTGAAGTCTAGGGGGTGAGAATCATTTCCATAATGACCTGGGAGAGCCCTGATGGTAGGGTGTTTGTCTATGCGCTGTGATTGGGAGGCTGGAGACTAACTCCTGGTTCCTGGTTCTGCCGCCAGGAAAGCAGTGATGCATTGTCACTGACGTGAGAATAACTTTTGTTTAGCTGCCGCTGCTAATGGAGATGAGAACTGCATCAGGCTAGGAAATTAGGATGAGCCCTGGCCGGTTGGGCTCAGTACATGGAGCATCGACCTGCAGACCGAAGGGTCCCGGGTTCAATTCCAGTTAAGGGCACATACCTGGTTGCAGGCTCCTCCCCGGGCCCCTGTGCAGGAGGCAACCAATCAGTGCTGCTCTCACATTGATAATTCTGTCTTTCCTTCTCTCTTCCACTCTCTCTAAAAAAAAAATCAATGGAAAAATATCCTCGGGTGAAGTTTAAAAACAAAAATAGGATGACTGCGTAGGGGCAAAGATAGTATATTTCCAGAGGAAAACAATCTTGCACTGAAAGCAATGAAACTGTAAATTACTTCCCCAAGAAACGTTCTCATCCCTCACGTCCTCCTTTTACACTTGATGGCGCCACAGACACGGTTCCTTCCTGTGGACACGGCGGCTTCTGCCTACAGTTGTGTTCATTGGACTCGCGGTGGTGACGCTGTGATGTGCCACATTCTCATGGGCGCTGTCACCTTTGCCCGTTAGGATATTGAAAAAGCCTACGAAACCGTCTGTCGGGAATGCTGTCACCCTGACGCAGACCACGGCGAGCTGGTGGTGGTGCCTTTGTACCCGAGAGAGAAGTGTGCGCTGTTCAAGCCAAACGATGAGACAGAGAGAAGCTGCCCAGCCCCTCAGCGGCGAGTGGTGCTGACCGCCAGCCCCGGGGAGGCCCTGATCGGGAGCAGCTCGGTCCGCTTTGTGATCGACGTGGGTGTGGAGAGGAGGAAGGTAACTCTTACCAAACAGCTGGGGAGAGTCAGTTTCTTGGGTTCCTGCCCTTTTCTGGGCCAGAGAGTGAGGGTGAAGGCTGAGGGGTGCTGTGCTCGCCCCGGGGCAGGGAGTGACCGCTGCCCTTCGTGGCCCCGTCATGGTCTGGACACAATAAAGGGGTGGAGGCTCCAGGCAGCCTTGTGAGGAAGGAGCACCAGGTAGGGATCCTGGTCAGCGGTTTTTCATTAGCAAATTGCTGCCTCCTGAACACTCCTACTGAGTGTTTCTGGTAAACCCTGAATCACAGTCATTAGCATCTCCCCTCAAGGAATTTACTAGAAGTCAGTTTCAAGTGCACTGGCGCTGGTTTTAACAGATTTTAGCTTTATAACTACACTAGAGTCCTGGTGCACGGAATCATGCACTGGTGGGGTCCCTTGGCCTGGCCTGCGGGGAGCGGGCCGAAGCCGGTTCTCTGACATCCCCCAGTCCTGGATTGCGAAAGGGCACAGGCCAGGCATAGTGACCTCATTTTGCACGATCAGGACCAGGGAGGGACCGCGGGAGGGCTCCAGGGTGTGTTTGGCCCATCTTGCCCAGACTTGATGGGCCAGACCCCAGCAGCAAGCTAACCTACCGGTTGGAGCGTCTGCCCCTGGTGGTCAGTGCGCATCATAGTGACTGGTCAAATGGTCAGACACTTAGCATATAAGGCTTTTATTATATAGGATAATACAATTCCACCCTAAAATGTTAAAGAATGTATTATTTTCTATAGCTGCCTTTAAAGAAAAAAAATTAGTGAAAATGGAATAGGACAGCTCACTCTCAAAGCTGGGACTTAAGTCCCGGCATTTCAAACTGAACAGGACCCTCCTGAGCACTGATGCACTGAGCGTGATCAGATGCGATGTGGCCCTCACCTCCAGAAAACTGCGCCTCAGGGAGGTTCCGGGACAGGGTGCTTGATAAGGAATCAGTCCCCACCAGGGAAGCCGGGGTCACTCCTTAAGTCCCCCAAAGAGCAACACTGGTGGTGCCGTCACAGCCCCCTGGAGCTGGCAGGATGGACAAGGTCGGTGCACGTATATAGGGAGACGGGAGCTCAGGCTGTTTGCACAGAACCTTGACGGGGCAGCACGACCGGGTGACAGTGCTTGCGAGGGGGCGGCACTAGCATCTCGGCGCTGCCTGAGGCCCACACTGTGGGAAGCAGACAGCCTTTAAGTCCACTGACCCGCGTGTTTGGCGCTTCCATCTCGAGACAAGCAGAGCACAGTGGACGTGTGGACTGCCTGTCGCAGAGCCTCCGCGGGAATGGCGCTGAGGGTGCTGTCTCCGCCCACAGGTGTACAACCCGCGCATCCGGGCGAGCTCGCGGGTCAGGCAGCCCATCAGCCAAAGCCAAGCGGAGGCGCGCAAGCAGATCCTCAGCTCGTCGTCAGGTAACGCTGCGGGCGTCACCCCGACTCCCGGGCACCCCGTCCACGGCCACGGCCACAGCCACAGGCAGGCAGGTGAGCACTTCCCCTGTTTCTCCCAGGAAAGCTGTTCTGTCTGTACTCGGAGGAGTTTGCCTCCAAGGACATGCGGCCGCTGCAGCCGGCGGAAGTGCAGGTGGCCAACCTGACGAGCATGGTGCTCTTCATGAAGCGCATCGCCATCGCGGGCCTGGGCCACTGCGACCTCCTCAACAGACCAGGTAGCGCGCGCCGGGCGGGCGGACGCACGGTGGGCGGGTGGGCGGGTGGGCGGGCGGGCAGGTGGCAGGCCCTTAGCTGACTGCAGGCATCGTGTTGGGGATACAGATGTGTGGTCACGAGGGGAGAAGAAAAGCGGGAATTGTAGTGTCACGATTTGGAAAAGCAAACAGCGCGCCCTCACCATGCAGAATTCCATTCTCGGTGCCCCTGTGAGACCAGCTGGTCACCAGGGACAGAGGGTCAGGGGAGAATTTACTGTCTCCTGACTTCGCACGTGTGTGCTGCTGCGCTGGGGAGCAGAGCTGTGGGCTGACCTAACTCACTGCTCTGGAAGGGACACCACGATGCTCACAGCTGCCGCCGTGTCCCGCTGATGAATGAAACCCGCAGGTCAGCACGCTGGTCCCCTTTTCAGGGTCCATGAGCCGTGAGGAAAGGATCTGGCATCACGGGGCTGCAGGCTGTTAAGTGAGCTTAGATCCTGATGCAGATCTCTTTAAAAATACAAACCAGTCATTTCCCTTCCCTAGTACTGAGGGCTGACCTCCAGCCTGAGTGACAGTCACTGCTGACCTGGGTCAGGGAGCTCAGGGCCAGCTGGCCCCGCATGGAGCGGGGCTCAGAGATGTGGTACATCACAGGCAATGTCACCACTTCGAGTCCAATTAACACAACTATAGGCAGAAGCCGCAGTGTCCACCTACAGCAGCGGTTCTCAACCTGTAGGTCGCGACCCCTTTGGTGGTCGAACGACCCTTTCACAGGGGTCGCCTAAGACCATCCTGCATATCAGATATTTACGTGACGATTCATCACAGTAGCAACATGACAGTTATGAAGTAGCAACGAAGGTAATTTTATGGTTGGGTCACAACATGAGGAACTGTATTTAAAGGGCCAGAAGGTTGAGAACCACTGACCTAGAGAGACTCGGATGAGCCTGCCCAGCCTGTCCTGTGTGGGCACCGGGCACGGGCCCTCTGGTCCTCTGGGTGGCTGTGGGGCCTGTTGCTGACCATGGAGGGGACGCCTGTAGATCCCCCGGGTCCTCTGCACAGCTGTCTCCTCGCACCCCGACCAGTGGGCTCTGACCACCGCAGGCTCCCCAGACCCACAGCACCGTCGCCACAGCCTGGGTCTGCAGCTCCATCCGGCTTCCCTCCCTGCACCACAGCCTGAAACATTAAGGCAGTAGCTGGGCAATCACGTGGCTCATGTCGTTGGTGTCCCCGCTCAGGGGTCGGCCCTTCATCGCCTGGTGTTCTGTCTTGGAACTGCTGAGTCATGTTTGTTCACTATGGGAGGGACACCCCGGGCCTGTCCCTCCGCCTCGGGGTGAGGCCGACTGCTCTCTCCCCAGCCCCCGAGAGCCTGATGCAGGCCCTGGAGGACCTGGACTACCTGGCGGCGCTGGACAACGACGGGAACCTGTCGGAGTTTGGAATCATCATGTCCGAGTTCCCCCTGGACCCACAACTCTCCAAGTCGATCCTCGCGTCCTGCGAGTTTGACTGTGTAGACGAGATGCTGACCATCGCTGCCATGGTAACAGGTACCCAGGACTCTTGTTTTGTGAATCTGCACGGCTACAGCTTTAGATGAGATCAGGTTGAAGTGATAATATTTTAATAGATGGAAAGGTAGAAAATTATAACAATTATCTTAGTATGAAAAAGCCTAAATCATAGCTAGTGAATTTCTTAATCTGACAAGTGAAAGCACACCAGATTAGCTTTTGCTGAAGTCAGCGAGATCAAGAAAAATTTGAAGAAAATGTGTCACTAGACATGTTCTTCCCACATGATGATGTGTGTGCGTGGCTTTACTTCCCGCACCTCTGTCCCTTGGTCTGTGTGCTTGAAGTTATGCCTTAACGGCAGACAGACCGAAGGCTGTGCTGCACGAGAACCTGTGTTCTAATCCTGCACCTGCACCGCCCTGGGAGCGCCCGCCCCCACTCCCGCTGCAGCACAGCCGTGTGACCAGCAGACTAAGAAAGACAAACAGAAACAAGGAGACACACATATGACAACCCCTCTGACCCCCCTTGGTGCCCGAGGAAAAGGGAAAGCTGATCAGTCAGAGTAAGACTGGCTCTGCTACAAGCCCGAGAGCTGTGCTCCCGAAATGTCTCCTCACTGCTGCCCTGGCCCCTTTTGTCTTCAAGCGCCCAGCTGCTTCTCGCATCTGCCACGTGGAGCTGAGGAGGCTGCCCTGACTTGTTGGAAGACATTTCTACATCCCGAAGGCGATCACTTTACCCTCATCAACGTTTACAAGGCCTACCAGGACGCAGCTCTGAGCTCCGCCAGCGAGCGTAAGTGGTGCCTGATTCTCAGGGACACCCGCGGAGCCCCCTTTCCTTCCCCCAGGAAGCTGAGTAACTGGTCAAACACCCTCTCTGGGCCTGGTCACGGCGGCGGAATGGGCTTGAGGCCCTCAGTGCACCCGTAGGTCTCTGCCGAGCAGAGAAACTCACTCCTGCTCCCAGAGCTCTGGCAGCTGCGGGCTGCGGGGCTTCGGGCGGGCTGGGGCTGGAACCCAGCGTTCAGCTTGGCCGGGTTCAGAGGGAGCTGCTGGGGGCAGGAGGACACGGGGAGACTTGCACGGCTCCTGCCTCTCGGATTTTTGGGGAGAAACAAGGACCTGCCATCTCTCGGTGCCCTGGGTCAACGCTGTGCTCCTGCTGTCCACAGCCTGGCACATCCCTGCTGGACGGAGAGGCTATGGGGCAAAAGCAAAACAGACCCTCCAGATAACAGTGGAGGACAGGCCGGTGCTGAGACACTGGGGAGAACAGGGCTGGAGCTTGCAGAGGGAGGCGAGGGCAGACGAGGGGAAGTGGGAGCGGGGTGGGGACCGGAGTCCTGAAGCATGGAATGGTGCCTGCAGCAGCACATGAGGCAGAAGTTACACGGGGCGGGTCATTCGGCAGCATCTTTGAGAGCCGGCAGGATGGGGGCCAGGTGCATGCTCTTTTTGCTCCGAGCGGGCCTGCGTGGACAGGACAGGGCCCACCACGCCAAGGCCGCACACTGGTCCACAAGGTAACTGTAGGTGGCAAGAAAGAGTGACTTCAAGCTGCACCAGGCGCAGGAATTGTAATGTACCCTTTGCAGCAGGGTAGCTTAACTCTAATGTAATTCCCAGATCCACCAGAAGTAACTCTTCTCTTATAATAAACTAGAGGCCCGGTGCACAATCAGGGCCAGGGAGGGACCACGGGAGGGCTCCAGGGCGTGCCTCGCCCAGTCTCAATCGGCCACACCCTAGCACAGTGATGGTGAACCTATGACACACGTGTCAGAGGTGACACGCGAACTCATTCTTTTGGTTGACTTTTCTTTGTTAAATGGCATTTAAATATATAAAATAAATATCAAAAATATACATTTCTGTTTTACTATGGTTGCAAAGATCAAAACATTTCTATATGTGACACGGCACCAGAGTTAAGTTAGGGTTTTTCAAAATGCTGACACGCCAAGCTCAAAAGGTTCGCCATCACTGCCCTAGCACCAAGCTAACTCACCAGTCGGAGCATCTGCCCCCTGGTGGTCAGTGCGCATCATAGCTACCGGTGGAACGGTGGCTTAGGCTTTTACATAAGAGATAGAACATGTGTTTCCTGGACCAGAGGACTCTCCACTGTGAGCCCCTCCTGTCCTACTCTGATCGGCTGGGACCATGCACATCCTGCTGCGGACACCAGATAAACGGAGACTCAGGCAGTGCCCGCTGCCCGTGAGCCAGACAGGCGACAGGCTTCCGGTCCACGCTAGGAGCATGTGGTCTCCACAGTTCATGGGGCCGTGGAACCCCCTGAGCCCCCGGCCAGTGCAGGTTCTTCCTGGCAGCGCCACAGAGGGCCCACCTCGCTGCCCCAGAGGTCCCTGTCCTTGCTGCCTCCCCGCACGCACCATGTGACCTCCTCAGGTCAGGGAAGCAGAGGAGGGCGCCTTCCTGGCCAGGCCCTTGCAGACCCACTGCGACCCTGACCCGTGCCCTCCCCGCAGACTGTGTGGAGAAGTGGTGCCACGAGCGCTTCCTGAACTGCGCCGCCCTGAGGATGGCGGGCGCCGTCCGCGCCGAGCTCGTGGACATCGTCCGGCGGATCGAGCTGCCCTACGCCGAGCCCGCGTTCGGCTCCCAGGAGAACACGCTGAACATCAAGAAGGCCCTGCTGTCCGGCTTCTTCATGCAGGTGAGGATGGAGCCTCCACAGGGCCCTGACCCCCAGGCCCTGACCCCCCAGGCAGACGCTCGTGAGGTTCACTTTAAAACACAACAAAAGCCCTGATGTGACTTTGTATTTAAATACACTTCCCTCAGGCATGAAGGGCTCAGCCAGAACACCCGCTGTCCAAAGGGCAGGGGAGGGGCAAACCCAGCTCTGAGCTGTTGGCGAACTCGCTCACATTTAGGGGTGAATAATGCCCAGGAAAGAGAGAAAGCACCTCCTTTGCTCCTCACAGGGAGGCTCTTAGAGAGCGTCAGAGAGGTGGGTGTGACATCCCCTCCCCATCCTAACTCGGCCCACTGGAGGAGCAACATCTCAGCTCCGAGGTCCTCGTCCCTGCGGGAGGTTAGGTCCTGGCGTCACTGGGTCTTGAGGACTAGACGAGCGAGGCCACGAGGGGTGCTGCACTTGCTGTTCGAGAGCAGCCTCACTCACGAGCAGACATCACCCACTGCAGCGCCCCGGCGTCTCTCGAGTCGGCACCATCACCACTGCCTGTCCCACTTCGGTATCTGAAATAGGAAGCATGGGTGGAACTCTGGTCCTAAGGCTCCCGAGGAAAGAGACCCTTTGGGGCTTAAACCCAGCGCGTGGAGTGCTGACCTCCACAGTAACAGTCTCTCCTGACCACGCCGCTCTAGATCGCTCGGGACGTGGACGGGTCGGGCAACTACCTGATGCTGACGCACAAGCAGGTGGCGCAGCTGCACCCGCTGTCCAGCTACTCGCTCAGCAGGAAGACGCCCGAGTGGGTCCTCTTCCACAAGTTCAACATCTGCGAGAACAACTACATCAGGATCACCTCCGAGACCTCCCCGGAGCTGTGCGTCTCAGGCAGATGGGTTCCTACTACGCGTTAGGCTCCGTTAGAGAGGTTTCTACTTAGCGATCCCTGCAGACAGGCCCTGCCTTGAGGCCGCAGCACAGAGGCTCAGTTACAAACACAAAGCAGCAGGCCTCTGACGAGGCACAGACGCTGTGGAGGAGCTGGCAGGGGCAGGCTTGAGGAATAAGCTCAGCCTCTCTCAGCAGATGAGCCACTGAGACTGAGCTGGGGGGGGTAAGAGTGGTTTGGCTTATGGTTTATGCTGAGTGCAGTGCTGAAAGCAGCTGGAGATTGAGAAGGGTGGCATCTCATGGACCTAAAGATCCCTCTGGCTGCCAAGTGAGCGGGTGTGGAGGGGCAGTGGAGAGAAGGGAGACTGGCCTCTCGGAGGAGTCCATTCTGAAGGTCCCTCCACCACGTGGGCAGAGTGGTGCTCTGGCAGGAACCAAGGGAAAGCGACAGCTGCCCACTCAGCTGGACATGGAGTGGTTTCGTTAGGAAGAGGGAGAGGCAAAGGCCCTCTTACCACCCAGAGTTCTCCAAGCGTCAGATCTGATCCTTCGCACTGGATGGCTCTGGGGGGAAGTACAGTGCCCCGGGGGTCAGAGTGGTGGCTTAACGCTGGAGAGCCAGCGGCCCTAGAAATGCTAGGGGGTTGGTTCCATAAAAACAACAGCCAGGGCCACCCTACAGCGGGCTAAGGCTCGGAGGAGCCCACGTTACATGCCAGCCTATGGATTCTGCAGGCAGGGAAGGGCTCGGGCACGCTAGCTCTCCCACCAATAACACTATTTCTTACACAGGTTTGTGCAGCTGGCGCCTCAGTACTACTTCAGCAACCTGCCCCCCAGCGAGAGCAAGGACATCCTGCAGCAAGCCATGGACCGCCTGGCCCCCGCCCCCACCACGAAAGGGGAGCAGACGCCCTGCGAGAAGTGCCCTGAAACTACTGAACAACGGTGCGCCCTGCAGTGACGCCTCCGAACCTCCCAGAGCGCCATGAACGCCCAGTTGGCCTGCGGGGCCGGCGCTGGGCAGCGACTCACGGGAGGACCGGGAGGACAGCCTCTGAGCCGCACAGGAGTCTTGAAACAAACTAATACTTTGTATATTATTTAAAAATAAAATATAGATGTTTTTATTGAGTTCTTTCAATAACTGCTCCACGTTTTTCTTCTTATGGGGAAAGTTTTTAATCAAACGTTCATAATTTGACCAAAAATTTTTTAAACACTATTTTGTAAATGTGTCACAGACACAGGCGACAGAACCCTACTTTGTGTAGAGAAGCTAAAGCTAAATAAAGTCTCGAGTTTTTCAGTAAAACTCCACTGGGTTTTCTGGTGATTTTACAAACGCCCTCTCGGTGGGAAGCGGCTAGACAGACAGATGTTCCTCCAGCGCTGCCATGATCTCGCCCATCCTGTCACACGGGACCAGCATGACGGTGCGCAGCGGCTTCATCGGGACGTCGTCGAAGGACCACCTGCCGCCCAGACACGAGTCGCTCTCCTCTTGCACTGAGTAGCTGAACGTCAGGACTGCCTTCTGAACCACACAAACACCGTGAATAAGCAACACGCACTCAATCGGCAGCAAATACTGTTTGACACGTTTCCATAGGAACAGAGGCTGAAGGAAGCCCGAAGGGACACTTGGCAAAAGGCACCTCCAGGAGGTGAGCCAGCAGCCGTTGACACTGAGCTACTGCCCACTTACACTGTCTACCACTCTGCAGTCACTCCTAGTCACAACCTTGTGACAGAGGGACAGTAACAGGCACAACACTGGACATCTAACAAGAAGACCCTGCAAATGCAGGCCTTCCCGCCGCCCCAGCTCCTCCTTGGCAGAGAGCTGCTGTGGACGAAGGTAAGCTTGCAGAACCAGCCATGTTCAAACACCCACACGCATCCTGAGATGCAGGGCAGAGCCTCAAAATTTCATTCCCACTGTCTCCTTCCTGAAAGGCCCAGCGCTGCCAGTCTTGCCGGGGGCCACCCCAGCAGAGGGCCCTCCTCGGAGGTTCGCTTCTGGGGAGGGCTGCATGGGGAGGGTATTCTCTCTCTGGCCATCGAGCACCAGCTACCTTTACAGGAAGGAAAGTGCTAGTAACCCACTAACGGGATGACATCCAGGACGAGGGGCAGGGGTCCACCCGACGGGCTGGGACCTCAGCTGAGGACTGTCCCTCAGACTCAATGTCCACCTTGAACCCAGGCTCATCCTTCCTCCCGAGGGGTTGGGAGCCGCAGCTCTCGCAGCACATCATCATCCCGATCACTACCAACAGGTTCGTGACTGTCTCCTCCCACACTCGTCACCAACAGTGGGGCTGGGGCGGTGATGACCTGTGAGAACCTGGTGCGCGCCAGGCACTGTGAGCTGCTAGCAGCTGGGGACAGGGAGGAAAACAGAGCGGCCACACTGGAAAGACTGATACAAAATGGGAGAGTCCTGACTTATTGTCAAGAAAATCCCTTTATACCAGGGAACCTTGGTTCTCGAACTTAATTCGTTCCGGAAGGCTGTTCAAGAAGCGATTTGTTTGAAAACCAAATCAGCAAAAGTAAAAAAACACAAAAATATTCCCAGCACAACTTCCTGAGATGTTAACAAGGTGAGGTTTAGCAGTAAACTGACTCGCTCACTCTCTCGTCACCTGAGAGACGCACAACTGGTCACATCAGCATGAAGGGCTGCTGGTTGAGAACCAAAGTGAGAACCGGAGGTTCCATCTAAACAAATACATGGAACAAGACTGTCTTACCTCGTAGAAAAATTCTTCCTCTGCATTCGCAAATATTAACTCATCGTTCTTTTGGCTGCTCTGCTTCTTTTTGGAATTGCCTTTTCCTGCTTCCGCGAACGTCTTGCTGATCAGAAGGTAGAAGTGACACTTCCCACACGGCTTGTTGGTCTTGTGTGCCTCCGCCAGTTCTTTCCTACAAGACACACACGGGTCTGCTGCGGGGCCGGTGACACCAGCCCAGCCACACCCCAGGCCCTGGGAAAGCAGGGAGGCCTGGCCGGGCTCCTGCTGGGATGCAGCTTCCTGCGCAGACGCAGGTCTGACACTTGCACAGCAGTGAGTTTCAGCTCTGCCGTCTGCACTTCCGATTGTTCTAACAGGGCTTTTCATAAAGAACAGGGTGACGGATCTCTCAGATTCCTCAACATCCCTGCTCTGTGCACAAGTTAAAAACCCTAAGAACCTGGAGATTTAAAACAGCAAACATGGAATTGAAACACACAAAGGCACACGGCGACGCCCAATGCCATGGGAGCACGTGACTGCTCCAGTCTCCAATCGCAAGTCCAGGACTCATTTCTCCCGCGCTACAGAAATCACACAGCAAAGCGCAGACACTGCAGAGTCAGCGCAACAGCAAGGAAGCGTCCATTTCCTTCCTGAAAAGCAGGCATCATCCTGTGCATCCAGCAAACAAAACGTAAGGAAACGCGGAACAGCCCACTCAGCTGCCTCTATAGGGGATCAGAAGGCAGCCACCCCCTGGAAAATCAGATTAAGTGTGAGCTCCAGCTGATCAGGAAAAGACAACACAAACCCCACTAGGAGCTGGGGGGGGGGGGGGGGGCGGGGGGGGCGGAATCCATAAAGGAAAATGGGGGAAAAAGTTTCCAGCCTCTGGTTATATTCGCACATTCCCACTAAGGCAGTGGTCGGCAAACTGCGGCTTGCGAGCCACATGCGGCTCTTTGGCCCCTTGAGTGTGGCTCTTCCTAAGCCTTAGGAGTACCCTAATTAAGTTAATAACAACGTACCTACCTATACAGTTTAAGTTTAAAAAACTTGGCTCTCAGAAGAAATTTCAATGGTTGTACTGTTGATATTTGGCCCTGTTGCCTAGTGAGTTTGCCGACCACTGGCCTAAGGAAACCGCGAGTGCTAAGACCTCAGGAACACGGGGCGGGGGGCGGGGCTGCCCGCGTTCTCGGCCTCCTCTATTAAAGCACAGGCATCCCCGATTCTAGCTCTTCTTACAGTAAGATGTTCTCATAAACTAAAACTGCGTTTAAAAACAAAACCCTGAGAAGCCAGAAGTATGGTATGAAGACTATGGTTTCCTTAGTCATAAAGCATTCCAGTGAAATTTAGGAATTTTACTGTTTTTGTTACTGTTGTAATTATTCAGTATTTTTCATGTTAATCTACCAGGGAAGGTGAAAAACTAGTCAAATAGGAGTGAAGAGTCTACATGAGACTCACCTACTTTAATACCACTGAATCTTTAAGGTTACGGACTCGTCAGAATAGCTTTAGCGATTAAAACTGAAAAGCCGATAGTGAGGACCGCGTGCAGCTCGCGGAAAAGTGCTCCCAGCCCACCCCCTGGGTGGGACTCATGCCCTCCGCAGTCCCGTTTCTGACCCCTGGGAAGCCTGCCTGGCTCAGGCGCTTACTGGAGCTGCCGGTGCATGGGCAGCGCGATCTGCGCAGGCACGTTGATGAACCGCTCGCTCAGGAGCAGGCCCACGGGCCGGGAGGGGTCATTGAAGAGCTTGTCCAGCTGCTCGACCACGCTCTTCTCACAGTTCTTCGCGCAGCCGCTCAGGGTCAGCTCTTTAATCTGCTCCGCACACTGGGTCCCCTGAAAGCAGAGAGGCGTGCCTCACTCAGGCCATCGCTTCCGGCAGAAACCTGACTGAGATCCACCTCCTCACAGGGAGGGCAGCTCTGTCACAGCCTCTAGAGTCTGCCGTCTTCAGTGCTTCTCAGGGTAACTCTGCCTGCTGTGACCCACCACCCATGACCATGGTGAGAGGGCCCTGGAGGAGCTAGTCCACCTCGGAGATGGCGGAGGGCACTGCAAGCCCATTTAACACCAGAGTGCAGCCTGCGCCCTGTGAGGAGGGGAGGCAGCTGGTTCTTACTTTCCACTGGGATCATCAGTGAGTAGGAAAGAGCGATGAGTGCAAACCTCGTGACTGTCGGTGTCAGCAGCGCCCTCCCCTTCAGGGAGCAGCACAGCCCATCACAGAGCAGCTGCAGGGGCAGCACCAGCCGCGTGTTAACCCGGCCAGGCGGGGACTCTACACACAGGAGGGAGGACTTGAACTGGGTACACACCAGTCAAAACAAAACACCTCCACGCGGCTGGAGTGGCTCGGGGCTTGAATGTCGACCAATGAACCAGGAGGTCATGGTTTGATTCCCGGTCAGAGCACAGGCCCAGGTGGCGGGCTTGATCCCCAGTGTGGGGCCTGCAGGAGGCAGCCAATCCATGATTCTCTCTCATCATTGATGTTTCTATCTCTCCCTCTCCCTACCTCTCTGAATAAAAATATATTTTTTAAAAAACACAAAAAAATACCTTCACTTGAAAACAGGTTAAAGTGAGACTTCACAAGTGCACACGCCCTTACAACAACTATCACTGCCTGACAGAAACACTTCATGTGTGTTACACAAGCAGTCTGGCCTAAGGGTGACCACACAAGTGCCCCCAAGGGACCCACCTTTCGTTCAGTTAAATTGAGAAGACTTATGAAACCAAAAATCTCATCTTCGTCCACATCGTCATCACTGTCTTCTGAAACATCCGTTTGCTATTTTAAAAAGAAAAGGAGTTTTAATTTACACTTGGTTGGGAAGAAATAGGATACGAAGCCTGAAATCTAGGCCTCATTACTGTTTAAACACAAACTGTTTTATCACTGTCACCCAGAAAAGCATCATGGGTAACGGCAGTGTGGCCCCGTGCGCATCCTGTGCCTCCCTTGATTCCATACCTTTCTTCACATTCTGTGTGACCTCTCCTGCCCTAACTTATGAGTTTTCTTTACTAGATTCTCAACCTGTTACAAATCCAGAACAGCCAAGGCCTCATGACATAAACTGTTCAGTCCGTTTTCTGAACGATGTGGCAGGAGCCGGCCCTGCTCGTCTCTCCGTGGGTCCACACGCCTCACCAAGTCCTGTGCTGCCGAGCACGGGGCCAGCCTGGCTCCTAAGGTGACTGATGCCCGAGGGCCGCCTGTTCTCAGGCAGAGACAAAGAGGCGAGAACGAAATGGCAAATCCAGAAAACAGCTAAGGAGGAAGAGCTTGGCTCCCACAGAACCTCCTGGCTGAGCTGCACCATACGTTACTCTTCCAGGTCGGCCTGCTCACCGGGTCCAGCCTGGAGCGTCCCGGCAGGAAATGCAGTCGAACAGTGAGCTGGGCAAAGGGCTGGGAACAGGACCACACCACATGACAGTCCACACGGAGCGCCGGCCACGGGCCACGTGCCACAGCTCTAACACTTACACTCAGCTACTCACTCCGTCCACCTCCCGCCCTACGAGGTGGCGCACGCACCATCCGTGTGCAGACTGACAGCAGCATAGAAGGTCTTGTGACAGACTGTGCCTTGCACAGAGGGCCACAAGGACATCGCCCATCCCTCCTCCTCTGACAGTGACCCAGACCCTCCTCCCATCAAGAGGTGGGGTCTATGCGCCCTCCCCTGGGACCCGTGTGGGCTTCCTGTTGCTGAAAACGCCCAAGTCTCCAGCTGCTGCTCAACAGCTCATTGGCATTATTACAGGCAAATCAAACTCGAAATGTACAAGTCCAAACGCGGGTTCCCCTCCTAGCCTATCGCCCTCCATGTCGCTGTCCTGGTTGCTTGAGCCAGACCCTCGGAGTCATGCCTGACTCCTCTTCCCTCCCCCTCAGCCCACCATATTTCATCTCCCAAATGCCTTCTGAATCAGCCCACTCCTCTCCCTCTCCACCGCCATCCCCCGCACTGCGGCACTTACTAACCCAGTCTCCCTGCTCCGTTCCAACCGACGCATCCGGCTGCTGGCTATACATCAGGAGGGACTTCCCAGGATCAAGTACCCATTGAATCAGAATGAGCACAGCAGCCTGCTTACCTTAATCACACTCCCGATGTGGTTCTGCTGAATTAAGAGATTCGTCAGTTCTGCAGTGTTGACAGGTGCCTTGAGGAAAAGCTAAGAGAAAAACAATAATTTAAATTAAAGTCAGAGTGCGACATCTAAAATTACTTCTAACTTCCATATTCAAATAAAAACCATGACATTTCAATGATTTGACCAGGAAGGAGACTGGGACACTAACGGCTCCACTGGGAACTGCAGCCGTCTCCACGGGCAAAGGAAAATGTAGAAGCAGCAGATGCTGCCGGGATACGACTTCTACGTGAGAATTCCTCCCCTGCGAAAGCCGGGATGTGACTCAGGAAAAGAGAGAACAGTGGCCACGTAACTAGCAGATGGAAGTGTTGCAGGAGAAGAACAGTCAACTATGTTCATGGAGGAAGGGGCTGGGGGCAGAAGCACAGAGAGAAGTTCTTCCTTCTGGGCCGGGACCAGGGCCGGGGGAGGGAGGAGGGAAGGGAATTCTAAAGCAGAGAGGAGCATGCCCACAGAGCTGGTGCTGATGGGCCTGGATTTTCTTAGAAGAGCAAGTTTATGCGTAAGGAGTAAAAAGCAATACCTGCTGCAGTAATTTCTTAATCCCGTCATAATCGTTGTATGAGATGGAATAAGCTTCAAAGTCAACATTCACTTCCTGTAAATAACACACAAAACAGATCATCACACAGAACTCTCTAGACACAGCAGGCATCATGTCCCACTGCAGATTTTCTTCTCCCGCTACCTCCATCCTTTCTGGCTCCAACTCTAGCTACAGAACATGCAGAAAAAGGACGAGAAGAAAAGGTTACATAAAGAACTGTCACTGTCCAGCCTACAAGGCGGGCGAACATTATCAATGCTGCATCCCCACAAATTACAAAACCCCTCATACCACCTCCTCACTGGACACAAAAGCCCGGAAGAACATACACTCGGCCAGGTTTCCGGTTGGAAAGCCAGCTCTGGGCAAGCCGCAGGCGCACAGGAGAGCTCCCCTGCCTGCAAGAAGGGGGAGCAACCAACAGGCTCACTTCACAAGCCCCTGCACTGCCTGCGCCTGGGTTCCGCCCCGGCGCCTGAGGCTCTGCTTCCTTCACTTGGCAAATAGGTGCCGCCTGCTACCACATCCCAAACACTGTGCCGGGCTCAGATGAAAAGGGGAGGACGTGAAGGGCCCTACCTTCAGAAAGTAGGCGGAAATACAGACATTGAGGAAATATTCAAGTCAACGTACGCAAGCTTTAAGACCCGGCGCGCGGTGTTGTGGCAGCTTGGAAACGGGTCAGGGCAGACAAGCGACATCTGAGCTGGGAACCGAGGACAGGAGAGTCCCTGGCCCGGGGAACAGCGCCTGCGCAGGCTCTGGGGCAGGACTACAGGGACTAACAGCTGTGTAGCTGGGTCCCTGATCTGCATTTGCAAAACCACCACGATACAAGCTAGGAGGTGACGCCACTGAAATGTCCCACAAACAAGTAAACGAAAGGATCACTTCACACCACGAACAACAGCTGAGGTGCTTTCAAACGCTGCCCAGGATCAGCCCTGAGGACCCCGGTAAGTGACGCACTGACCACGGGGCCCTGGTGAAAAGTGCCCTTGCACGCACTTCCGGTTGTGCGGGTCCTGGGATGTGGGTCTGGGCTGGCGGAGACGGCAGAGGAAAAGCAAACTGACCTGTGCCGTCCGTGCTGATGTGCACGGATTTAAGCACCCGGGGCTGCTGACTGATCCCAAGGTCCTTGCACAGCCTTGGACCCCGGCTCGGAAGTCAGCTCAGCCGGATTATGTGATCAGCAAACTAAACCAAATAGCAAACTGTCATGACTCGGGTCTGGATGTCGTCCTTTAAAATATGAAACAAACTCCTGTCCGGCTGGCCTTTGTGGCCGAGCATCCACCTAGGAACCTGGAGGTCACGGTTGGATTTGCGGCCAGGGCACAGGCCCGGGATGCGGGCTCCATCCCCAGTGGGGGGCGTGCGGGAGGCAGCCGATCCACGGTTCTCTCTCATCATGGACGTTTCTCTCCCTCTACCTTGCTCTTCGAAACCAAGGATATTATACCTTTTTAAAAATGAAGTCCCTGAAAGCCAGCGCTGGGTCGGTTTTTCTTTGGGGAGAAGGGGAGACCGGCCGGGTGTAACTTTTGAGAGTCATTCTGCGGCTGCGAAGCGAGGAGACCGAATGGAACCGGAGTGAGCCCTTTGCCGCCCGCAGCCCCTCGGGGGCAGGGGAGTCGCTGCGCCCAGCGCCTCGCACACTCGTCGGCCGTGGCTGCCAGAAAGCACGCTCACAGCTGGCAGCCAAACTGGGGTCGCGGTGCTGCTCACCTCGCCCACGACCTCGTCGTCTTCATCCTCTTCCTCGTCGCTGTCTTCGTCGTCGTCGTCCTGGTCCTCCACTTCCTCGTCCTCTTCTTCCTCGTGGCACGGGACAGGGTCGCCGAGCGTCTGTGGGGTCCCCCCGTCCACAGCGCGCCGCTTGGGCCGGGACGCCATGCTGCCGCGCTCACTGCGCCTGCGCAACCGCCGCCCTGACGTCCTTACGCCCTTCCGGACCCAACCACCCCTCCAGGCAGAGGGGGTGAGAAACCATGTAGAACCTCGGCGCTGGGTCGGCGACAACCCCAGCGTCCCTGCGGAATTCTACGGCCATGATCCCTAAGGGGTAAGTCCGGTTCTGGGTCCTATCTTGCCCTTTCCATCCTCCCTCCACCTTCTTTACCCGCCCCCAAGGCTCTCCCCCCCCTTGGCTCAATGGTTCGGCCCATCTCTGCGGTTGCGCCCCGGAGGCCTGCGTGTCGTTGCGCATGCGCGAGCTCCAGCTGTGAGCGCCGCGGGGCAGCAGGTGGTGGTACCCGGGCCGGGCGCGGGCCGTCGCCATGGCAGCGCAGGCCACGTGGTGAGGGGTCCGCCCACCGCCGGTCGCTCCGGTATCTCACAGCCTCAGGTTGGGATCGCGAGACCCCGCCCGCCTGGGCGACTTCCTAGTGCCGGCGCCGGGCTGGGCAGGGTCCCAGCTCCGAGACCTTTCGGGCCTCACCAGCCCGGCGAGGTAGGTGTCGCCGCCCACCGTACGGACGAGGACACAGAGGCCTCCGGACCTGCGGGGGCCCACCCACCCGGGGCCCACCCACCCGGGGCCCACCCACCGGGCGCTAGCGAGTGCAGGACTAGTCGGGAGCGGAACCGAGGCCGCCGCAGGCCTGAGTGTGGGCCGTGGCCTGGGGTAGTGATGGACTCCAATGGAAGGGCCCCGGGTGGTGCAGGTCCCCACGCCAGGCCCGGCCCGACCGCGCGGGCGTCCCCCAGCACAGGGGTGGCTCGGCCTCGTCAGGCACCGAATGCCTGCCCCTAGCGGACCCTCCTGAAGCCCATTTCTTGACCTGAAAGTTTGCTGAAAAGCAGGGGTGGACCGTCAATGCTTCAGGGCCACCAGGGAAATCCGAATTGCAGACCAGAGCCTATTTGGGGAGGACAGAGTGGCGGGCACTGGGCCAGCTCGGGTGCACCTGAGGCTGCAGCCGCGTGGCCTGCTGCGGTCAGCTTTTTACATTTCAAGAGAACCTGGAATTCTGGATATTTCTTTTTATGATGGGGTCGCCTGATTGCAGAGCCTATGCCTTTATGGTGTGTGTGTTTGTGTGTGTGTGTGTGTGTGTGTTTTAATTGATTTCAGAGAGGAAGGGAGAGGGAGAGAGGAATAGAAATACCAATGAGAGAATCATTGATCGGTGCCTCCTGCACGCCCCCTGCTGGAGATCGAGCCCGCAACCTGAGCATGTGCCCTGATCAGGAATTGAACTGTGACCTTGACTCTCAACCACTGAGCCAACCCTGCCTGGGGGGTGAATTCTGGATTTTTACAAGAAATTCCTTGAGTTTTACAACCTTAAAATATTTAAATAAAATTCATTGACCAGCTAGGTTTACCCCCCCAGGCTAGCAGATCGCCTGCAGCCCATTGTAAAGACTATTCATTAGAAAGGAAGTTGTTCATTAGAGATGACATCCATTTCTTTTCTTTTTTTTCTTTGTAAAATGAGGAGAGTGGGCTGGGTGCATGTGATTCTAAATAAAACGGCCGCTGCTGGGGAGGTTTAAGCAGAACAGTGATGATAACCTCTGCTCGGTAATTCTACCCTGGAGAGGTAACCAGCTGGCAGCGTCCCAGGCCCCTCTCCCACGGCACCTTCTAGCACTTAATGGTGCGGCCACCCCCAAAACAGCATGCACACCTCCCTGATGGGCTTCCGTTATCACCGTTACAGAAAGCCTTTGTGAGGGACTGGCTCCTGGTATTTGAGCTTCTCCAATGGGGACATGGTAGTTCCTGCCTCCCACAGCAGTAAGCTTCTACTTTTGAATCCTGCAGTAGTTGCTTGCCTTGTGTGCCCTGGAAAGATGTGTGCTTTAGCAGAAAATGCCACATTGTACCTGCCACTCAGTGACACCCCAGATTCCGGGGACCCCAAACTGGAAGGCTTATCAGTCGGGGTTCAACCAGAGAAACGGGACCAGCCGAGGATCTGTATTAGGAGACTGAGTGCAACTCTGGGGCCAGTCAAATCTGTAGTGGAGGGCACAGCAGAAGCGGTGCACAGGAGGCATTAACCCCCTGGGAGCCTCCGTCTGCTCCAAGGGCTTTCCACCGCCCCAGGCAGCCCCCCCGGATTGTGTAGGATGACCTGTCTTACTAAAGGTCAGCTGACGATGGACCTCATCATATCTCCAAAACCTTCCCGGCAGCACTTGGGTTCGCATAGGGGGATGCAGGGGACTGGCCCAGCCAGGCTGACACACCAGTGACCAGCGCAGAAAGTTCGAGTACTCACTCCTGCTGAGACTCCAGGCAGTGACAGACGTGATCCTGTCCACTCTCCCAAAGCCCCACTGTAGCTAAGAGCCCGACAGCAGCAATAATGAGAACTTCATTTCATACTCATTTGCTCAGTTGCTTAGATACAAAGCAGTTCATTTTGAGCTGTGTGCCATTTATATCTCAATAATGAAAAAGGGCCCGGCCGTGTGCCTAAGTGGTTAAGCATTGACCTATGAACCAGGAGGTCACACTTTGATTCGGTCAGGGCCCATGCCCGAGTTGCAGGCTTGATTCCCAGTGTGGGGTGTGCAGGAGGCAGCCAGTCAATAATTCTCATCATAGAGGTTTCTCTCTCCCTCCCTCTCTGAAATCAATGCAAGCATATGTTAAATAATAAAGGAATACCAGATGAGCATCTTTATGTTAATCTTGGCACACATTTGTGAGTACTGCCTTAGTGGTTATTCTTAGACGTGAAATTACAGAAAGGACAGGAAGTACATAAGGCTTTAAATATGTATCTACAAATTGTGTTCTAGGTTGTTAGAAAACTTTTGAAAGATTACTTCATGATACTGACAACACTTATAAAACATCATTTAAGAAGTAGAAAAGTCGCCCAGTCGGTGTGGCTCAGTGAGTGAGCATTAACCTATGAACCAGGAAGTCATGGTTCGATTCCCCGTCAGGGCACATGCATGCCCAGATTGCAGGCTCTATCCCCAGTAGGGGGCATGTAGGAGGAAGCCAATCAATGATTCTCTCTTATTGATGTTTCTCTCTCTCTCTTCCTCTCTGAAATCAATAAAAATATGTTAAAAATGTAGAAAAGTCAATAAAATTATTTCCTAAGGAGCTTACAAGCAAACAACTTAGTATATTTTGAAATGGAAGTAAGTACTCATTTCCTTCCAATATGAGACTCCCATTTCTCTACGTATTGATACAACCCAGAATTTGCACCACTTCTCCTCCCTGAGCCTTACACGTGGCTGGGACGCTGGCTCTCCCCTGGGCTGTCATCTGCCTTCCAAGCGCTATCAAGTGCCAGCAGCTGTCCCTCAGGCCTTATCAGTGACAGGGTCTCCGCAGGAACCAGCCCGTTCACGCTGAGTCAGTGCGCAGGGGCCACTTTCCCCCCCCCCACCCCCCGCCCGCCCGCCCGCCCCGTCCACCCACGTGGCCCAGGAGGAGCCTGAGGTCTGATTAAGGCCCGTGTCCCCGCTCTGTCACAGCGCCCTGTACCCGCCAGGCAGTGATGAAGGTTCTTCTGCTGAAGGACGCTAAGGAGGAGCGTGGCCAGGACCCTTACGTCAGGGTAAGTGCCCGAGGCGCCGGGCCCAGAAACAGCGCTCACCCGTGAAGTGGGGGCCCGGAACTGAGACGCGGCCCGGAGCACTGCAGTGTGACCCCCGCCCTTGCCCTCCTTCAGGCGGCCTGGCCAACCCAGACCTGTTCTTTCGTCTGCAGGAGTTAGGATTGCGCGGACTGGAAGCCACTCTGATCCCTGTTTTGTCATTTGAGTTTCTGTCTCTTCCCACTTTCTGGGAGAAGGTAAGGTCTGCCGTGTCTGCGCACCGTGATGGCTGCGTGCGACGCGGTTGGTGTCTGTAGAGTCCGTGCCGGCCCCAGCCCAGGGCTTCCTTCCTTCCCTCATTTTACTGCCCAACTTCTAAGCTGGACGGCACCCCACTAGCTCCGGATCCCATCCGCTGTGGGTCACCTGAGCCTCCACCAGCTCCCCACCCTGAGGCGGGGAGAGCAGGTGGGAAGGGCGCTGCTGGCAGTTCAGACCTGCCCTCTAACCCCACCCCTGACCTCTGCAAGGCAGCGTGTAGGTGTTCCTTTCCCTGCCAGTGATGGAGGCCCAGGCCTCTGGCACACGAGAGGCAGTGCTGAGGCTCAAGACCAGGACATGTCCCCGCAGCCTCGGCTCTGCCGCCCGGGGCAGGAGGGACCCACACTGCCCAGGCCAGTGAAGCCAGAGGTTTCAGGCTAAAGGCGCAGTGCCCCGCAGCCCCGCCCTCCAGGCTCCCCACCCCGCAGCACCAGGCCCACCCTCCTGTTCTCCGCACCACAACCCGCCCCTCACTCTCAGAAAAGCCTTCCTGGTTCCTCGTTCCAATATCCGGTGTTCATTGAACTCAGCGGACATCGAGTGGCACCTGCCACGGTCCGTGCCCTGGCTTGCGGGCGAGGCCCCCGTTGGCTTGCTTTTCCACAACCAGCTTTAAAAGGGAACAAGAGACTTTACCATTGAGATCATTTCTAGGACCTCCAGGTCAGAAAAGTCCTCCAGTTTCTTCAGCAGCCTCTCCTTCACCACCAGCCCTTCTGCCGTGAGGGAGAGGGTTCTGGCTATGCAGGGAGCACGCCAGGGCTCAGCCGCTCCCGCAGCCTCTCCCCTCTGAGTTTAACCCGAGGGGTGAGAACAGCCCCATCTCCCAGGCACTTTCACAGCCTCCGTGGAGGGGTGTACACAGCAGCCCGGAGCCTGCTCCGAGGAAAGGGGCAGTAGGTTGTATCACCGTTGTCTTTGAAAGTCAGGGCTTCAGCCTGGACACCACCCCAGTGCATAGTCCAGTTTTATTACAGATACAGGTCAAGTCTGCCTCCGGCCTGCACCCCCTGCCCAGGCGGAGTCCCATGCCCCTCTCTGGTCGTCACACCCACACCCTACGTAGCACCTGCTGTCTCTCCCCTCGACTCTGGGCCACTTGAGGGAGATGCTACAAATAATGAATTCACTTAGGATAGGGCCAGGCACACACCCAGCTCTCAGTAAGTGCTGAGTGGGTGGGTGGATGGACGGATGGATGGATGGATGGACGGACGGACGGGCGGACAGAATGGATTAGTTTGCCCACCACTCTGTGAGCATTTGGAATTCTGGGTAATGTGGAGCTCATCACAAAGTGCCTTTGGGTTTGGTGTGCAGCTGTCGCGTCCGGAAGGCTACGGAGGGCTCATTTTCACCAGCCCCAGGGCAGTGGAAGCCGTGGAGCTGAGCCTGGAGCAGGACGGGAAAAGCGAAGGTGAGGGCAGGATTCCTCCCGTTGGCGATACTAGATTCCAGAAATCAGGTTTGAACACTGCAGTGACTCTTAGCTCTAAGGTATTTAGGTAGCGAGTTATTTCATGTTTGTGTAGCCTTTGGAGGGAGCAGAAAATGGCCTTCTTAAGCGATTCTTGCTGTCCCACACAGGACACATCAACCCCTTAGCCTTCAGACCGAGCCGCCACCTTGGTCTGTCCGATGGAACACCTTCGCGCTAGCGTTTATGGAGTGCCTACTGTATACCAGGCTCCATCACTTTGCGAGCATCATCTCCTCTAACCCAGGGGCACACGCCCTGTGGTCCTTGTTTCACAGATGAGAAGACTGAGGCTTGGCAAGAGTGGGCACTAGTCCAAGGCCATGGCGCCAGTCAGCCAGGCCTGGCCGTCATAGTGATGCGTGGAGGCAGCAGGGTGGTGCTCACCCAAAGGGCTTGCAGTGAGCTGGGCCTGGGTTCAGGGGGTCGTTCCGACCTTGGCGAGTCCCTGACCTCACTGGGCCTGTTTCCTTGTTGTAAAGTGGCCCAAGGATACCTGCCTCAGTGGCTCATCCCTTGCACTGGAGCGAGCTAGGACTTGGGCGGGCGACCCTGCAGATATGAACAGCATACAGGGGGGGGTCAGTGTGGGGTGCTGCTCTTTAGGTTCGCGTATTACTAGGTTGCCTTGCTCCCACGGTTTAGGATGAACAGGCGCCTGGGGGAGCAGCCCTCATGGCCTCTGGTCTTTGCAACACACGTGTCATTTCATGTTTTCCAGTCTGGAGAAAGTCTCTGAGGGAAACATGGAGCGCTAAGCCGGTGTATGTGGTTGGAAATGCCACCGCCTCTCTAGGTAAGCAATCGGGGCAAAAATAAACACCAAAACCATGACCGTGATGTTGTGATTCCTAATACAGGGTGTCCCCCAAAATGTATACACACTTTACAGCGGAAATGTATTTAATAAACTCCGCCTTTGTGACTTCACAATGTGCATGCACATGTTTCGGGACACCCTGTACATTTAGTCTTCGTCCTGCTCCTGCACGGAGCTCCCAGAACTGATGTTTCCAGGTGCTGAACAGAGAGGTGTCTGGTTATTCATAACAAACCTCCGGCACCTCCACCGAGTTCACTTGAATGCGCTGACTTCTGGAAGGCCCTCAAGCTGGGGCAGGTTGTTGCCCGGGGAACCAGCCCCGGGGTTAGAGCAGGAACTTTCGGCCTCTGGGCCTCTGCACCAGCTCCGGGGAGAAGCGCGGGGCTGGGGTTGAACCGACCCCCGTGCAGGAGGCTCAGGTGGCTCCCACGGGCGGGTGCGCAGGGAGAAGCACACAGACGCCCTGTGGTGCCAGCGGGGGGCCCAGCTGTGCTGTGCGGACCTGTGTCCCCGTTGAAGTTCGCAAGGTTCTGGGTGCACTGAGCCCGTCCCAACCCAACCGGAGGCCGGCACCGCAGCACAGGCAGGGCCTGGTTCCTGGACGGAGTCACAGCGGCCTGTGACATTTCTCCTGGGCTCATGGCTGGTCATGATGTAAATGAAAGGCTGGCGTGTTGACGTTAGAGTGGCAGCTTGGTATTCGCCAGGCTCGTGTGAGCACCTCCTTTCTCAGAGACGGTCCACATTCCTCGATGACCCCGCCGCCTGGGCCCAGCCTTCCTCACCATCCTCAGCGGGGTGACCAGTGCTCCGCCCGGGATGGGCTGTAGCGACAGGAGGCTCACGAAAGTGGGGGACGAAGTCCTCCCCCTAAATTACCTGCAGGCCTGGCAGCTGGTCAGCACCTCCCTCATTCCCGCCATGTCAGCCCCCACCTTCCTGGAGGGGCTGGCTCGCTGCCTCCCAGGATGAGGCCTCTCCACTGTCCACAGATCCTAAAGGCCCCCACCTGACCCAAGACCACCTCCCTCTGGAGCTCACTGAGAGGGGAGAAGGGGGAGGGCTGGCAGCTTGCTTTCATCGCCTGCAGCTGTAAAGCAGCCCCACCTGCTGTGTCTCCCCCCACAGACAGGCTCAGTGGGGCTCACAGAACTTGGAGCATCACCCAGAGCCACACGCCAGGAAGCCTGGGCCAGGACCGGCACCTCTATCAGAGCAGCCCGGCCCCCTCCGCCAGGCCGGCCTCAGGGACTCTGTGTGGAGTGCACACCTTTGTGTTTGCTCATTAAGGACAGCCCAGGAGCAGCAGGACCATGGGAGACATGTGTTTGCTGTTTTCCAGTGAAGAAACTTGGGCTGGAAGCTGAAGGGGAAAGCAGTGGGAACGCCGAGAAGCTCGCGGAATGTATCTGTTCCAGTGAGTAGGAGAGGCCCCCAGATGAGGGTCTCAGAACCGCCCCGCGGGGGGGTGGGGGTCCTTGGGGCCTTCTCAGCAGTATAAGCCACCCCTGGGCCCTTGTCTGCGTTTGAGACCCAGCCCACTCCACTGTCCAACACCAGGGACTAGAGACAACGCGAACTCAGCACAGAACACTCGGGGATGGGGCTCGGGCTGGGCTGAGGCGGGTGTGTCCACAGGGGAGCCGCCTGCACTGCCTCTGCTGTTTCCCTGTGGAGCCCTCAAGGGAGAAGTTCTGCCGCAGATGCTCAAGGACAAAGGTATCAGCGTGCTCTCCTTGCCTCTCGGGGTCCGCGAGAGCCTTCCGGGGTGGTCAGGGCTGCAGAGACTGCAGGGACAGGGCCCAGCGGGGCGTGAGGCGCATGCGGTCACTGAGTGTCACAGGAGGAGGTGGAGGTGACCTGGGCAGGTTCGCACGGAGAGGACGTCCAGGATGATCCATGAGGGCAGGCGCGTCCTGCAGCTCACCTCCAGGCTCGCTCCCCTCCGTCCTGGCTCCGGGCTCACTGTCCGGGAACCAGCCGTGCCCTGGAGCCTCTAACCCAGATAGGAATCTGCCCATGGTGTTGGCAGATGTCACCTGCACACCTTCTCCTGTCACAGCGGGTCTGGGCCAGGGGGGCGTCACCACGGTGTGGAGACCAAACAGACTGCATCAGGGTGTGAGCCAGGGAGGGCACAGCCTCTGCGCCCGGCTCTGGTCTGTGAAATGGGTAGAACAGAGCCCGCCTCAGAGCTGCCTGAGCTGTGAGTAGCACGACCCTGGCCTCCGAAGCAGCCGAGACCGGTAATAACGTCACCCCCATCGTCCTAGCCGGGTAGTTGTCCACACAGAGCGCAGTCCCCGGGGCGATCGCAGGCCTGTAGCGTTCACCTTCCGGATCCACGGGCGAGACCAGCTCTCAGTGTTAGCGGCTGTCTCTGAACACGGCCCGGGGCCATGGCAGGGCTCGAGGCAACAGGACCAGCAAGGGCGTTGGCCTTTGGAACAAGAACAGGAGAAACAGCGCGGCCCCGGTGCCCTAGAGGCCACGTATAAACCAGCGGCCTGACACGCCCCCTTCTTCCTTGGGTTTGGGGGGAAAGGGTGAGCGTTGCTGCTGGTGCTGAGACTCTTGGCTCCTCCTGAGAGGTGTTCTGTCCCGATAATTTCTGAGCCTGATGCCCAGTGGCCGCCTGCCTGGGGACTGTGACTGACACTTATGCTGTCACTTCTGGGCCTCCTCCTCCCTGCAGACCCGGGGGATATTGAGACCCCAAATGGAACGGGAACATGAGACCCCTCAGAGCCTAGTCCATCCGTCTACAGTGGGTCCCTGGAGCCCCTGGGGGGCAGTGGCTCATCAGGAGCACGTGGCCTGGGAGGCCAAGCTGGGATGCCCGTGGGCTCCTGACTCATGGCCCCTCCCAGGGCAATAGCTCTGTTTCCCGGTTTTGATCGTGTCCAGGGATTCCCATGGAAAGCATCATTGTCTATCGGAAGATCCCCCACCCGGGAATCCAAGTGAACCTGGACAGCTACTACTCCAAGCAGGTGGGCGCCGTGGTGGAGGCAGGGGGCGCCGTGGTGGAGGCGGAGGTGAGGTGTGGCCTCTGCGTGGTTCCCCTCCCGGCCGAGGCCTCACGGAGGCTTCATCCCTGTCTGTGAGCTGGGAATAGACCGTGTGGTGGTTTCACGGGGTTAAACAGCACCTGAGGCCTGGAAGCCTGAGAGACGGGGCCTGAGGATGCTCATAGCAGGGCCTAGGAGCTGTCGGGAGAGGCTGGGAGTCTGGGTGGACGTGGCAGCCGGGGCTGCTGCAGGCTTCCGCGGGGGAGTGCGGGTGGGCGCCCGTGCGAGGGATGGACGTTTTCCAGCCCAGGTTCAGTAGATGCCTTGCAGGTGGACGTGCTGTTGGCCTCCCCAGCACAGGAGGCCATCTGCCCGCTGTCTGCTTCATTCCTGGGAAGGAGGGGCTGTTGGCAGGGAGCAGGCTCCACTGCTGCCTGGCTTGCTCGGTGCCTGTGTCCTTGGCCAGGCAGACGGGCCTGGGCCCTAGAGCCGCCAGGAGCTGTGCCCAGCCTCTCGATCGCACCCCCTCTGAACCGCCCCTCGTCTGAGTCCTCTCCATGGAGGAGCCGTGCCAGCACCCATCGGGGGCCTGTCTGCTGGGGGGCTGTCTGGGGGCTTGGGGGTTCCTGGAGTCGAGCTGGGGGGCTTTCTCCCTCAGCACCAGCAAGGCACTGCTCTGGTCTTCCCACAGGGCATCCCGGCCAGCATCGCCTTTTTCAGCCCCTCTGGCCTCACCTACAGCCTCGAGCACATCCGGGAGCTCTCCGGAAGCAGCATCGAGCAGATCAAGGTGAGGCACTCAGTGCTTTTGGTCTTTTTCAGATTTAAACTTTTTTTACGAACCATCCTGAGTTTCCACGGAGAGTGAAGCACTCCCGACCTGGCGGACGCCCGCGAGGCCCGGCGGAACCCACTGGGAGGCCGGGCTGTAGGACCCCAGCCCCGCTCCGAGCTCGCAGCGCCCCCTCCTGGCTGGGCTCTGGGACAGTTCACGGGCCTCTGAGCCCAGTTCCGCATTCGGCTGGGGGCGGGGGTTGGCATCCGACCCCCTTTTACATCTAAACACCTTGAGACGAGCTGCTCTAGGCGCTCACCCCCTTCTCCTGTCTTTCACTGGAAAGGACGGGCATTTCCCCCTTTAGGGACTAGACTGTTGGCGTCCGCAGGTCCTCGCAGCCTCGTGAGCCTGTCCTGGGGTGGGGCGGGGGTGTGACCCGAGCTAGAGGACGGCCTCCTGACCTCCCGAGTGAGAATGGAGGCCTTTCCCCTTTCAGCGCCCGTGTCCCCACCTGGGCAGGGGGGTCTCAGGGTCCCAGGTGGAGGGAGTAAACCCTCTTGTTCCAGGGCCCTGGTCTGACTGCCCACTTCCCCGGGTCCAGCCACCATCCCCCACACTCTGTTCTGAGTCCCCCCCGCCCAGGGCCTCGAGGCTTTGGCTTCGAGGATGTGCCAGGGGTGGTCCCCACGCTGAGACCTGAGACCGTTTTGCTACCCAGCAGGATCTCACAGCCGGTGGGGAGGCCGTGATGACATGCAGAGGGGAAGGCATTTGGCTGCTCTAAAGCCGGGGTCCAATCGGGGAGTACTGTCATTTATAAGCTCTCACATGCCGAGCACTGAGCCCCCCTCTCTCCTCTGCAGTTCGCAGCCATCGGCCCCACCACCGCGCGCGCCCTGGCTGCCCAGGGCCTGCCCGTGAGCTGCACTGCCGAGAGCCCCACGCCACAAGCCCTGGCCGCAGGCATCCGGACGGCGCTCCAGCCTCACAGCAGCTGAGGCGGCCAGCCCGGCCTTCCTGTGGGCCAAGGACAGCGGGGGCTGCCTGCAGGGGGTGAGGACCACCCTCCAGCGCCTGCCTCGTGCCCGAGTGGGACCACCGGGCACCAGCGATCGGGAGGGGACCTGGGGCTGGCACTTTCCTCCACCAAGGCTCCTCGGACCCTCACCCAGCGCGTGCCGGCTCGCAGGCCCTGTCAGAGCGCTACCTCCAGCAGCAGGAGAAATCCCATGAACCACACTGGCCCCCGTGGCCTGGGCGGGGCTGGCTGTGCAGCTTCCAGGGCAGGTGGTGTTTGGGGGAGGACGGATGTGCCCACGTCCGAAACCAACAAGCCTGTGTGAGTGAAGTCTGTGTGTGTGAAGTAGTTCTGTTCATCCTACAAAAAGGGCCTGAAGTGCCGCCCTGGGAGCGGGAAATGGCAAGTCAAACACAGAGCCTTCCTTCAAAAGTGGAAGCGCAGCCTAGTCCGCCAGGCAGGGAGCCCCACCCGCCTCCGTTCCCTGGAATCAGATGTAAGAGCTGGAGCTCCAGCAGCCCTTTGGGGCCCTGGGCGACCTTGAGAAAGGAGGCTGAGTACGGCAAGGCTGGATGCCCACCAGCCTGCCCTGGGCTTCCTGAATAGAAGAGACAGGTGAGCTCCTGCTTTGTTTAAGCCACTCTTACTTTGAGGTTTTCTGTTATAATCAAATCCCAGACACAGGATGGAACCTGCTGGTTGTGAGTGGCTCGGGCCCACGTGGTCAGGGGTGGGGCTGCTTCCTACCAGGGGAGATGCACGTTCTGTAGGGTTGGGGTCTCGGGCGGAGGGTGGGAAAGAAAGTGGAGCCCTCCATCCTGATGGTCAACAACTCAAGTTGGTGAGCAGCCGGTGACCGCGCCTCTCTGAGGTTTTCATACAGAACGGAGCAGCCCCGGTGACCCAGCCACACCTCAGAGCTCTCGCACCACTCTGACCCCGCCCCCTGGGGGAGGGGGGGCGGAAACAGACGCAGAGCCAGCCTCCCAGGGCCCCCCCTGCCCTGAGCTCCAGTCAGGAGAGGTGAGAGCGCCTGCTCCTGGGTGTCTCCACTGCAGCCAGAGCAGCTGCTGCCCCAGAGCAGGTCCGCGCTGGTCGGTAACTGCTGAGCCGCGAGCAGCCGCTCTGGTCAGTGAGCAAATGCTCTGGCTCGGGGTGCTGCTCGGTCTGCGTTTCAAGGTTTACCTGGTGGAAAGGGTTCCCCAACTGACTAAGGGGAGCTTCGGGTCACCGCCCGACACCCGGTGTGTCTGGGCCTGTGCTAGGTGCCTGGGGACCAGGGACAGCACAGCTCCTGCCCACGGGGCCCAACCACCTGGAAAGAACAGTCAGGAGGCAGCTGAGCTCGGCATGGACGTCTGTACTTCACAGGACAGCCCGTGGGGGGACGCGGGGGGCCCACCTCTGAGGACAGTCCGCAGCAGCGCGCTCCGGGCTCCGTCTGTCCTGGGGGGAGGCAGCCTCTCAGCTTCCACACCCAGCCGCCTGCCTCTGCGGTGGATGCTGCTGATGGTCATAGTTTCCTTCAGAGATTTGATAAAAAGCACAAGTTAGGTTCATCGTACAGCCTGTTTCTCACCGCTGACTCCCAGCTCGGGCAGGGGAGGCCGCCGGAGCCGCCTCTGGGGGACCCGAGGCAGAGGCTCTGCACGCGGCTGCCCTGCGGCCTCAGGGCCGGCCAGGGTGGGAGTCCCCTTGGAGGGGAAGCCCCCAAGGCTCCGGAGAGCAGACAGCACTGACCCGGCCGCCCGCCCGCCTCACTGTGAGCTCAGCCCCGAGGGGGAGCGGCCAGGATTCCATGCTCACCTGCCTCTGCCTTTTTTTAAAGATGTTTTTATTGACTTCAGAGAGGGCGAGGGAGAGGGAGGGGAAGTTGACGCTCAACCATGGAGCAGCCCAGCCTTTGCCTTTTTAACACCTTGCATACCGCATGGAAATCTCTAAGACATACGCCAGGGACCACATGTTTTTGGGCAAACTGCACATTATTTAAATCATCATAATGCACTTTAGGTGTTGTTTTTCAATAATTATAACATTTTTATTTACAAAAACAAACAATAAAAGTTCCTAGTACTTTTTTAACGTATGGTCCTGCGTAAAACATTTTCCTCTGTGAAGACGGACCAAACAGAATTTACATAAGTGTCTAGATTCGCTCCTTTTCCCATGGGCGTGAAAAACGAGAACACTGGTGAGCGGTCCTTAACAGATGGCGAGAGACATGAGACAACTCGAGCGGTCCGAAAGGCGTTGAGCTTCCCGCTGTTCCCGGCCCCGGAGGGTGCGGCCCCAGGTGTCCCGTGCGGGGGGCTCACCTCAAGGCGCTGGCCAGCTTGCAGTAGAGACAGAGGAAGCAGCACATGAGGAAAACCGAGGCGATCAATAAGCCGCCACCGATGGCAATCATCACCTCCACGTCCACCTTGTCGACCACGCCCTCAAAGCCGAACATGTTTCTGGGCAGAGGCGTGCAGGGCAGTGACTGTGGGCCCCCTCCCCCGCCCCCCCCTCCCCCAGCCAGGCACAGCCCAGGATGCCTCATGGAGGAAGCGTGAACCCCACCCGCAGGCCTGTGCCTGTGAAACACGGACGGTCTCCCAGGGAGGCCCAGGGCCTCGGCCACATGGGGGTAAAGGGTTTATTCGCGGATGAAAAGGGACTGAAATGCAGTCGGAAGGAAGGAAATCGGGACAGATGGTGGGAAGGGCTTTCTCTCCCTCACAGGCAGTAACGTGCAGGGAGCGGCGAGTAACAAACAGGCCGCACGTGAGCAAATGGCTTCACTCCCAAACCCTGAAATGTGCTCCTTTTCCGAGTCAGGTGACCCCTCACTGTACATCAGGCTTAAACATCTTCCGTGGGAATAAGCAAGGGAATGTCTTTTTCCAAAATGCTATGTTGTGCACTGCTGAGAATATGGAAACCTACTTTGTAAATAATACATATTAGAGGGAAAAAGATTTCAATCCCCCACTGGCACCTGCGTCATGCCACCTCAGCGTTTCAGGAGATTCTAGAAGCTTCCAGCCAAACCCTCCCCAGGCTCAGGGATGGCAAGTGTCCTGCACAGACCAGGAGCGTTTCTCCAGGAGCCCTTGTCCCTCACTGTGTAGGGCACACAGCTTCCTCTGCCACTTTTCCTCCTAAATCCAACTGATTTCCTCAAAATCCAACTTACCTGGAACACGCACTCCGGGTAATCAAACACTCTGAGACCGGAAGCCAGTCCAAGCAGAGGCTGGGCAGTACTGGGGCGAAAGGCACCCCCAGAGACAAGCAGACCGCCCGACTGGTAGGCACACGTCCCTGCGTCCAGCCGTCCGGACCTGCATGAGGCCAACTGCACGGGACAGCGAGAAAGAGGACATGTTAACTAGAGAACAGGGCCCTCGGTAGGAGCCCCCTCCCACCTCCGATCCCGGGCAGGGGTCTGATGGCCGGCACCGGCCCAGCTGTCGGCAAGTGCTTCGACCTGACTCTCAGGAGCGGTCCTCGGCCAGAGCACTCGACTCCACGGGCCCCACCTGACTCAGTCAGACCCTCAGGACACAGGCTGTGTGACATCAGCTCAGGAGCCGCTCTCGGGCCCAGGGTTCTCAGTTCTGTTCCGCGGCCAGAGTTCCAGCCCCCAGCAGACAGAACATCTAGGTCACGTTTTGAATAATTATGTCCTAAGACTTGCACCTCTTCAGGTGTCTGTTTCCCCGGAGAAAACATTTAGGGTTTATCTTCTAATTGAAACATAGTTTGAGATTTCAATGTAATAAAAAGGAAAGAAAACCCAGTTAAGTGGGGAATGAACAACGCCCTCACACCCAAGACGATGCTGTTTTAGCCACACTACACAGTGAAACTGTGCAGCCACCCGTGTTTCTCCCTCACATTGATGCTTCTCTCTCCCCTTCCTCTCTCTCTCTAAAATCAATAAAAATTAAAAACAAAAACAGCCCAGCAGGTGTGGCTCAGTGCCTTAGTGTCAACCTATGAACCAGGAGGACATGGTTCGATTCCAGGTCAGGGCACATGCCTGGGTGGCATGTTTGATCCCCAGTAGGGAGCGTGCTGGAAGCAGCCAATCCGTGATTCTCTCATCACTGATGGTTTCTCTCTCTCTCTCTCTCTCTCTGAAAATCAATTAAATACACACACACACACATACTAGAGGCCCAGTGCACAAAAATTTGTGCACTGGGTGGGGGTGCGGGGTCCCTCAGCCCGGCCTACGCTCTCTCGAAGTCCGGGAGCCCTTGGGGGATGTCCACCTGCCAGCTTAGGCCCACTCTTTGGGGGCCCTCGGGGATGTCCAACTGATGGGCCTAAGCCGCAGTCGGACAGCCTTAGTGCTGCCACGGAGGTGGGAGAGGCTCCCACCACTGCCACTGGGCTCACAGACATCAGCCCGGCTTGTGGCTGAGTGGAGCTGCCTCTGTGGGAGTGCACTGACCACCAGAGGGCAGCTCCTGCATTGAGCATCTGCCTCCTGGTGGTCAGTGCACATCATAGTGACCAGTTGTTCCTGGTCATTCCAAGTTAGGGTCAATTTGCATATAACCCTTATATTATATAGGATATCCATCTTCAGGTGAGGATTAGAAAAAAATCCCTGACCCCGTAGAACAGACCCTATGTTGCCATTACCTGGGATGATAAACACCGATCTTCATGAACACGGGAAGATGCACGTGCTGTTCCATTGAGCTTAAATAAAGTAGAGAATACGTGACATGTAGAATTACACACACACAGGTACTTCCCTATGTATGTACACAGTGCATCCATCCGCAAGGATGTTCACGAAGACGTCGCCATCTGAGTCACAGGCATCCCCTTTATTCTCGGTACTTCCAAAAGCTACACCTTCCTATACTGACTAGGTATTCCTTTTAGAGAGAGAAACAAAAGCAATAAGAAAAAAATGATAAACTAAAATTTCCCCTCCCCAAAAAGGACCCAGACTCGGGGTGTGAAGTGCTGCACAGGGCATGTGTATGGTGCCAGGCGGGGCACCACTTTGTACAGTATATGTCTGACCACTGTGCTGTTCACCGGAAACTAATATAATGTTGAATGTCAACTGAATTGGCAAATCAAAAACAAAAGGTAAAAAAATTAAAAAGCAATTTCCACTCTAAAAAAAATAGACCCTAACTACGAGCAAATGCATCGTCCTGGGGGCTCCCTGCAGGCGCAGTTCTGAGGCGGGTGGTGGGTTTTGCGCCTCCAGCCCCAGGCCCCAAGGACACTGTCACCCCACCCCCCCAACAGCTCACTCGCAGCCCACTAGCCCCCAAGCACGTCGCCAGGGAAACGCATCACAGGGAGCTGCGAGTTCGCCATGTAATTACCCGAGGACTTGGCACACGGAGCAGGCGGAGGGGTGGGGGCTCTCACCCCGCGAGACGGGTGGTCGGGTCTTCACGGGGCGGCGAGCGCCGGACCCGCCTGGCGGCACGCTTCGCGCCTGGGCGGGAGGGCGGGGCGCCGGGGCGGGAGGGCAGGGCGCGGGCGGCTCCGCGGCCGCTTATAAGAGCTTCCCGGCCTCTCCCCGGACGGGAGACGGGGACGGAGCGGGCTCCAGCCGGGCCATGCTCGCGGCCTCCATCTTCCGTCCGACCCTGCTGCTCTGCTGGCTCGCTGCCCCGCGGGCCGCCCGGCCAGAGGCGCTTTTCCACAGCCGGGACCGCTCGGACCTGGCGGCGTCCCCGCTGCGCCGGGCCGCGCCCATCGCCGACCTCCTCGCCGCGCAGGTAGGGAAGCCGCGCAGGTAGGGAAGCCGAGACCAGAACCGCGCACCCACAGGCGCACCTGCACGCGCGCACACGCACTCCCAGTCCAGGCGCACCTGCACGCACACAGCTGTGCACGTACGCACAGGCACACGCCCACAGGTGTGCACACAGTCACTGGTGCACACACGCACACGTGTGCACACGCCTTTCAGGTGCTGGACCTCGAGCGCTGCCCAGCACAGGTACACACACAACCACACAATGTAATACATATGGAAACCGCTAAGCGAATACGCACCGGCCCGTGCAGATAAAAACCACAGGGAACATAAGTGCAACGCGCGCTGTTGGCCGGGCGCCCCACGGATCCTGGGTTTCTCTCTCGCAGCGGTTCCTGTCCAAATACGGCTGGGCCGAGGGCCCCCCGGGGGCGGGGTTCGCGGCCCCAGTGCCCCGGGGTCCCCGCCGCGATGGGCCGCCCGAGGGTCCTCGGGGTGCCGCCTTGGCCGAGGCTCTGCGCAGGTTCCAGAAGGTCAACGCGCTGCCGGCGAGCGGGCGGCTGGACGCGGCCACCCTGGCGGCCATGAACCGGCCCCGCTGCGGCGTCCCCGACACGCGGCCCCCGTTGCAGGCCGTGAGCACCGCACCCCGGCCCCCGCCGCCCCCGCCTGGCCCCCGCCCCAAGGCTCGCCCCAAGCGCTTCCTGCACACGCTGCTCCGGGCGCCTGCTGGCCGGCAGCCCGAGGACGCGGCGCAGGCTGGGGGCGCGCAGGCCTTCGCCAAGAGGACCCTGAGCTGGAGGCTGGTGGGGGAGGGCTACAGCCGCCAGCTCTCCGCGGACGAGCAGCGGCACGTCTTCCGCCTGGCCTTCCGCATGTGGAGCGAGGTGACCCCCCTCACCTTCCGGGAGGACCTCGCCGGCCCCGGGGCCATGGTTGACATAAAGCTGGGATTTGGACGAGGTGAGAGGGGCGAAGACGGTGCACCCTACCTGTCCTCGCTGCGCCCTACCTGTCCTCGCTGCTGGCAGGCCGGCCGCTCTGCCTCGCCCATAGGCCGAGGTGGGGACCTCAGCATAATGGGGACTTCGGGTCAAACAGACCCACTCGGGGAACCCCACCCTGGCCTCCTGCTCGCCTCAGTCACCCAGAGCAGTGGCACCAACCCGCTGCCTGGCTGTTCTGAGATGGCACCTGGGGGCGCATTGTCAGCCTCTGTGGATGTTGCTTTATTGCAACTCGCTGGGAAGGGCACGCGTGTCACCCTGCAGAGCCCAGAGGGTCTCATGGGGACACGTCAGAGGAGGCCAGCCAGGGGGCATGGCTCAAGGTGCTCACGTGGGCTCGGTGGGCTCCTCAGGGCACAAGGCAGATGGCTGGTCCTCCCCCAGGCCCACCCCTCCTGCTGCGTGGGTTTGGACACAGTCTCACTTCTCAGCAGCCCCCTCTGGGAACTAGGGGTCCCAAAGGCGGCCCCACGGTCTCCCTGGAGTCACGTCCTCCTGTGAGAAGCGCCCAGAGCACCGTTGGTTGGAAAACAATGTGAATGGAAGGATGTGACCGTGGGCAGCACCAGCTTTACTTCCTGACCACACAGCGGTCAGGGTCCAGCGCAGCCCTGTCTCCCCCTCCTCCTCCTCCTCCTCCTCCTGCTCCTCCTCCTCCGTGGCCTGCAGCGGTCCACGGCCACCCACCCCCAGCTCCGCTCGTTCCCACAGCACTTACTGCGCAGCTGTTTCTGTCTTTAGACTTTGTGGATTTTTATTGATTTCAGAGAGGAAGGGAGAGAGAGAGAAACATCAGTGAGAGAGAACCACTGATTAGCTGCCTCCTGCATACACCCCATTGGGGACTGAGCCTGCAACTGGGCATGTACCTGACCCGGAATTGAACCGTGACCGTGACCATCTGGTTCATAGATGAGACAGTCAATGGGGCTGGGCTGTGTCTTTAGACTTTGTAACAATTTATAAAGAACTGCGGAATTAGTCCGGGCTGGACGGCCAGCCCCTGGGGCCTGGGGATCCTACAGGTGTCTGTGCTCCCAGGTCCCGCCAGGTGGGGAGTCTGCAATGGGCACTCCTCGTTCACCTGCCCCCCCCCCACCCCCCACCCCCCCCACCCCCCCCCCCGCCAGGCCGGCACCTGGGCTGTCCTCGGGTGTTCGATGGAGTCGGGCAGGAGTTTGCACACGCCTGGCGCCTGGGCGATATTCACTTTGACGATGACGAGCACTTCACCCCGCCCACCAGCGACATGGGCATCAGCCTCCTCAAGGTGAGTGGTCGCAGCTGATCGTAGTGACGGGGCAAAGGGCAGCGTGGGCGGGAGGGAGTCCAGGCGGCCGGAGCCTCTCCTCCTGAGAAAGTTCCCTCCTCCTGCCCAAGCCTCTCCAGGCACAGCCTGCCCCCCCACCCCCCCAGGGCTGGCCCTGCACCCATGGCTTGTGTTCCCTTCCAGGTGGCTGTCCATGAGATTGGCCACGTCCTCGGCTTGCCTCACAGCTACAGGGCAGGATCCATAATGCAGCCAAATTATCTTCCCCGCGGGCCTGCGTTCGAGTTGGAGTGGTCAGACCGGAAAGCAATCCAGAGGCTGTATGGTAAGACTTCTGGGAGGGCACCCTCCGAGCTGACAGAGGACCCCGCCCCTCCTCAGTCTAATTCCCCGAGCAGCTGCCTGCTGGCTCTGGGGCGGCAGTGATGGGCGGCCCTTCCCAAACCAGGCGCATGGAGAGCTAAGCGCATGCTCTTGGGTTTGTTCCCCCGCGTCCTCTCTTTCCCGCGGTTCAGTATGTTCCCTGGAGGCAGGAGGGGCACGCAGTGGTTTTCTAGACCAGTGGCCACCGGGCCAGGCATCCCAGGAGAGGGAGGAGAGCTGGGGGGGGGGGGGGGGAGGGAGAGAAGCTGTCTGTAACCTAAAGGCGAAGAGCAGCATGGCCTTGCGGGAGGAGCTCTAACGTCTCATTGTTCAGGCCACAGTGCGGGTGGTTAACCGCCTGTTGGGAGGGATTCATGATTTGGCGCTGAGGCTGCAGGGAAGGGAAGCTGCCCTCTGCTTCCCCGTCTGCGTCTGCGGCAGGGACCGTCCCCATTCCTGTGCGACTCAGCCGCCTGTTCTCGGCAGGCAGTGCGCTTGTTGAATACCACGTGCCAGGACATATTTCTCTCCCTCCTTGGAGACCCCACTCTGAGCGTGCGCACAGCAGGCCACCGCAGCCGCTCCTGCTCCCCCACTCAGCTGGGGCGGGGGGGGGGGGGGGCCTGCTCTCAGGTGACTCCATAGGACACTCGGCTTAGCCACACTCTTCACCGTGACAGCAGGAACCCTTGGTGTTGGCACCGAGTGGCAAGTGGCCGGGCTTTTTCTTAGGTTCCTGCGCAGGCTCATTTGACACCGCCTTCGACTGGATTCGCCAGGAGCGGACCCCCCTCGGGGACGCCACAGCGCGGTTCAGCACCTATCTCTTCCGCAACAGCTGGTACTGGCTGTACGAGAACCGGAACAACCGGACCCGGTACGGGGACCCCCTCCCCATCCTCACAGGCTGGCTCGGGGTCCCAGCACAGAACATAGACGCCTTCGTCCACATCTGGACTTGGAGGAGAGACGAGCGCTATTTCTTTAAAGGTAGGGGTCCCGATGGCCGGCTCTGTTTCTCTTGAATGAGTGCTTTCGGAGAGTGTTTTGCGCCCTGACTGGGGAGCTGTCCGTAACGCTCTTGAACTTAACTTCTGTCAGTTCCGTCGGGCTGTAAGCTCTGAGCACAGGGATTGTGCTGTGTCCTCATCTCTTAAGCAGGCACTGAATGGATGCATCAAATGAATGAGTGAGTGGACTGGGTGGGGCTCTGACAAGGTTGCCAAAGAACTGTAAGAAAGCACCCTCCCTGCAGAAGTTTTCATCTGATTCTGGAGAGAAACCCCCCCCCCCCCCCCCGCCTCCCCAATTACAAGTGTGTGAAGGGGTAGAGTGAGCAGAGGGGACAACTGCTGTGACCCCGAATCAGGTGCGGAAGCCGCCCCTGGAGTCGGGACTGGAAGAAGGGGTAGGACCTGTAGTGCCCAGGAGAGGACCCTGAGTGGGGGGCCATGGGGGGGCTTGGAGGCTGGGAGCGAACGAGTGGATCAGTGAGACGGCTGTGCCCTGGAGGTGGCCAGGTGCTCACACGATGGGTGAGGCTGGAAGGACAGGGTCAGCCCCGGCACAGAACCTCGAATGTGGGGCCCAGACAGCGAGGAAAAGGCAGCTCTGGGTGGGAGGGTCAGTGTTCTGGGGGAGGCAGGACCCGAGGTGGGGGCCTGGTGGTCTTGGGGAGCACCCGGAGCAGCGGTGTGTGTAGGCGCTGCCTTTCCTTCCCCTGCAGCCGGAGTCCCAGCACAGAGCCATGTTGCTTTAAATGGGAGCCGGGAGTTAACCCCGAGGCAAGAGCCAGACTGACACAACTTTGCATGCAAAATCTGCCGTAAGAAATCCATGAATACGTTTAGTCCTAATGTTCCTTCACGTCATACAAAGCATTCTTTCAGTTCAGTGACATAAAGGCATGGTCTCCGGCAGACTTCGGTAGTTTGGATGTTTCAGAGTAGGGAGCACACCCTTCTGTGGTTTAAGTCCTGACTGTAATCCATATTGGCAACACAGGGACCCCTGGGGTCAAGTCTAGAAATAACTCGGGGAAAGCGTTCATCTGGGGGGGAGGCCTCACTCAGATGCGGGAGTCCGGCCTCCTCCCACAGTCCCCACAGGACTCCTCGGTCGGCTGGGGCCTGTGCGGAAAGCTGTTGCTCTGTCCTTTCGGACTTAGCGGTAATAAGCCATGGCAACACTTTTGTTGGGCTCCCAGGAAATCGGTACTGGAGATACGACAGCGACGGGGATCAGGCCTACACGGAAGATGAGCAAGGACATCGCTACCCCCGGCTGATCTCAGAAGGGTTTCCTGGCATCCCGAGTCCCCTGGACACCGCCTTCTATGACCGAAAGCAGCAGCTGATTTACTTCTTCAAAGGGTCCTGGGTAAGTGGAGGCTGGTGTTGCTTTTATTTTTATTTTTTTAAATACTTTTATTAATTTCAGAGAGGAAGGAAGAGGGAGAGATAGAAACATCAATGACGAGAATCACTGATTGGCTGCCTCCTGCATGCTCCCCACTGGGGATCGAGCCCGCAATCTGGGCCTGTGCCCTTGACCGGAATCGAACCTGGGACCCTTTAGTCCGCAGCTGACGCTCTATCCACTGAACCAAACCGGCCAGGGCCTGGTGTTGCTTTTACCATCCCAGACTGAAATGTCAGGCGACCACGTTCTTGGTTAACGGCTGTGCTGCCACTGCCCTGGCCGGGTGACATGGTTGGTTCGAGCATCGTCCCGAGCCCCGGGGGGTCCATCCCGATCAGGGTACTTTCCAGGAGGCAGCTGATCAATGTTTCTCTTTTACATCAATGTCTGTCTCTCTCTCTCTGCCTTCCTCTCTCTAATGATCAATAAATATATCCTCAGGTAAGAATTAAGAAATTTAAAAAAGGTTGTGTTGTTAGTGCATGCCTAAATGGCAATGACAGGTCACCCCATCATGTGGAAAATTAAGAACCTTATGTATTTTTTAAAAGATATCTTTATTGATTTCAGAGAGGGAGAGGGAGAGAAACATCAATGACGAGAATCAAGGATCGGCTGCCTCCTGTGCGCCCCACACTGGGGATGGAGCCTGCAACCGGGGCACGTGCCCTGACGGGGAATCGAACGTGACCTCCTGGTTCCTGGGTCGGCGCTCAGCCTGAGCCACACGGGCCGGGCGAATGTTAAGAACTTGGAGCCCAGGGGATGTGGTGCCGTGACAGACAGGCCTGCTTCGCTGCTGAGCCAGTGATCTCAGAAAGGCCCCCCGTGCTCTCTGCCCTGCAGGTGTTTGCGTTCGATGTCAACAGAAACCAAGTCCTCGGTTCTTCCCCGAAGAAGATGACTGAGGTCTTCCCAGCGATCGAGCCGAGGAACCACCCGCTCCGGAACCTGGATGCCGCCTACTACTCCTACGCGAACAGGGCCGTCTTCCTGTTCAAAGGCAGTGCCTACTGGAGGGTGGCCAGCGCCGAGGACAGGCAGCAGCGCCCGGGGCTGCCTCCCAACGGCCTGTTCCCGCGGCAGCCCATCCCCGAGAAGTGGTTCGATGTGTGTGACGTCCACACCTCCACCCTGAACATGTCCTGAGGAAGCAGCTCGTGGACAGAGCCAAAGGGTTTCTCTCCTTAGAGAAAGTCGACTTCTCTTAGAAAACCCACCAGGTTTTCAGTAACTGAAGCAAATACGGCCCCAAGTTAAAACCAAAGCGGAAAGTATGATTGAACTTTTAAAATACTTGATTTAAAAATCCATTTCTTGATTGATTTTTTGAAAAATTTTTTTTTACCAAATGATTTTACAGATTTTTTTAGGACAGGTTAAAAAAATCGCTGAGGAATCCGTCTGTTTCCCACGGATGCTAGGGCTCGCAGCCGAGGTCCCAGCAAGTCTGCCAGCACCCGCACCCCCATTTCCAGGGCAGGCAGGCACCAGGCGCATCCTGCCCCAGGTCAAACGCGGGGTTGCTCTGGACCCGCATCCTCATCCAGCCGGGGCCGTGTGTTCTGCCCACTCCTGGGTGCTCTTTGCTTGAAAACAGGCCTGTACCCCAACAGCCCTGGACAGACACTCTCCGGCTGGCCCCTCAGAGCAGGAAACACTCCCGGGCAGTTCACTGCCAGCGTAAGGCTCCTGAGCTCCCCGAGTAAGCTTGCTTCCCAGGTCAGTGACCTCGAGGACAGGCACTGTGTCCCTTTACATTTCACGTGACATCACTTCTTAACACAGAACTGTGTCTTCTGGAATGACGGACATTTGGGCACGGAGGGGGACTGGGAAAGGACTGACAGTCCCATGATCAGGCCACAAGCACAATTCGTTTTTTTTATTTTTTGGTGCCCTGACCGAGAATCAAACCCAGGACCCTTCAGTTCACAGGCCGACGTTCAATCCATTGAGCCACACCGGCTAGGGCCACAATTCTTCTAAAGGAACAGCTAAAACACAAGCACTTTGAAGCAGCTTTAAATTAAAATCAGCAAATTACAAAACATTGTGAAGCACCTTTCCCATAGGAATTGCACACCACGCTTTGACAAGGGAAGACAGTCGGGCCGGTATCTTCTCGCTTAGAGACAAATTACCCTGGACTGAAAGGCTGCTCGGCCGCGGGTGCTGCAGGCCAGGACGAGCGTTGCTCGGGCGCCTGCCTCCGGCTCTTTCCGCAGAGAGACCCTCTCTGATCAGGAATCCACTGGAAGAGGTCCACGCGGGAGTCCAGGCTAACGACAGAGGATCGCGATGCCGCGTGCTCGCCACAAGGACAGCGAGCAGACATGGCTGACTCACAACTGCTTCACCATTTAGTCAAAACATTAGGTGCTTCAACGACTAACTTTTGAAAATGGATGCAAATGTGTCCAAGGACAATGCAAATAAACAACAAGGAAGTGGACAAATGGCGAGAGAGAGGCCCGCACGCGTTGCTGGGTCCGTGTGGTGTCGGGAGACCCCTGACAATCTGCCCGAGGACGCAGTGTGTGAAAACCCAGCTGGAAACAGGTCTCCCGTTTCCAGGGCAGGTCAGCCTTCTTCGGGGTGTCGCCGGAGGGGCTGCCAGGCGGCCTGTAGGATCGACCCAGGGCTGGCACTGAAGGCCGCCGGGCGGGGGACGCGCAGGCTGGCCGTTCTCGTCCACAGCGGCGTGGCGCATGAGTCTACGTGTCACCCTGGCGGGACGAGCACAGCACCGCCCAGACCCGGGAGAGTGGGCGGTGTGTGTGCAGCCGCCGGGAGCCACGTCGCCGTGACACGTATGAACGTCCAGGGAGAAGTCAGTGGATGGCAGAGCCTTATTTTTAATGCTTTTAAAATCTTAATTTGTAAAAATTTTTTAAAAAAATATATTTTATTGATTTTTCACAGAGAGGAAGGGAAAGGGATAGAGTTAGAAACATTAATGAGAGAGAAACATCGGTCAGCTGCCTCTTGCACGCCCCCTACTGGGGATGTGCCTGCAACCAAGGTACATGCCCTTGACCGGAATCAAACCTGGGACCCTTGAGTCCACAGGCCGACGCTCTATCCACTGAGCCAAACCGGTTAGGGCTGTAAAATTTATTAATCAAACCAGTTCAAATCAAAATTTGATGTAAACAATGTGAAATGAAAAAAGACAAAGACATTTTAAATAAATAACTTATTTATTCAAAATAGTTTTCTGACCTTATTCACAGTTTCAAGTTTAAAATAAAAGTGGGGGTAGAACCTATTCTTGGTCAACTGTCATCCAAGTCAAAGGGAAGTGGGTCCTTCAGAACACGCACTAACACGGAGAACTGCACGACAGCTGGTCTTTGGAAACCCCGCACTGAAGCTTAGAAAGGCGACTTCTTTCCGTGCCGTTCAGAGGGAAACGCTGTGGCTCTAACCACGTGACCACCGACGTCCCCGGGATAAAGGTCCCCTTGACCTAACGTAACATTTATCCAAAATAATTGTGTCTGAAACCCACGTAGCTTAACATACTCAACAACACTTACAGTGTGAGGGCACCACACCTCCGCTTCCGAGAGCAGCGCGGAGCCGCGTCTCACTCTGATTCCGGCACTTCCCACGCGAAGCGGAGCTCGCCGGCCCGTCTGTGGGAATGAGGACGCTGTGCTGCCGCGCGGTGCCCACTGGAGCGGGGACCTCCCACGCGTTTAATAACGAAGCACCGAGTGGACAAACCGGCCCGAGTGCAGAAGGCACGGACGAGGCACCTGGGGCGTGGCCCTGGCGAGTCACTGCACGGCGCTGCCCCGCGCGAGCTGGTCCAGCAGGTGGACGAGGACGTCGATCCTTTCCAGGAGGCTGGTGTTTTTGTTGGCGGTAGCTCTCAGAAGCTGGGAGTAAATGTGCTTGTTGGTTTTGAGGGCCACATCTTCTTCCACATTATTGCTGGGTGAACAGAACAGAACAGGACAAAACAAAAAGAAGGGACGTAAACAGTGATGCCCCCACCCCCCGTCACAGCCCCCGTGTCTGCAGGGAGCAGGTGCTCCAGTCATGCCTGGTCCACACCTTGGGGATCTGTTGCTCGGGCGTTTCTAGACGTTCCTTTCCACACATCAATAAAAACCAAAGCCATTCCTTACACAATCGAGTGCCTGCCGCAACGTACGGGCAATGCTCCTGGCCGCGAGCAGAACGGCCGGCCTGTCCCTGCCTCCCTGGCCTCTGCACTCTGTGGGGTGGAGGTGGGCAGACAGCACTACCCAGCAGGAAGGAGTGTCCGACGACACACACTGGGAAGGAACTCCAGGGAGCTCCCTCAGCCGGTGTTCACATCGGAAGCATCTGGGGGCTGCCTCCCTGGAGCGAGAATTCCCTCAGACTTGCAGCCCAGACCCGACTCATAGGACTCCTGCGCCTCCACCTGGCTGCGATGCCGGTGCAGCTTGTGTGAAGGCCCCGGGGCTGGTTCCAGCAGTTCCCACTGAACACCCACCCCAGGTCCTGGGCGCCCACGGGGAAGACGGGCCAGAGCACACCCGTCCCTCCCCAGCGTCGGTGCGGCGGCCGTGCGCCCCGCGGGCAGGTGCAGGAGGCCCGCACGCGCTCACACCTTGTCTTCTTCTTGGCGGGAGACAGCAGCCTGATGGACTGGAGCAGCAGGAACGCCAGCCGGGACTCGAAGATGCCGAGCAGCTTGAGCACCTCCTCTCTGTTCAGACCAGGAGCCGAGTCGGCCACGGGCGTCGGCTCCTCACTCTTGGGCTGCAAACAGGGAGTTTCTCACCAAGTTTCCCAGCAGCTCCGGTTCACGCTGAAGCGATGGGCCTGGGTTCCATGAACCCAGCAGCTTTAAAGGAAACCCAGCGGCCAGCACCCAGCTCTTCCTTCAGGGCAGGCCGATGGGTGCGGTGGCGGCGGAGGCAGAGGCTGTGAGCAGCATCCCCTCTTCTGCCCTCCCAGCATCACGTTAATGAGCTCAAACACAACACAAACTGTCTAACAACTAACAGGCACCTACGAAGAAGAAACTAACCCTGAACGAAGACCTAACTCCCCACATCAGACGCAAAAGGAACAGGATGGCGATGGGTCCCCACGGGGCCTGACAAGCGGGGCCAGGGTAGCCGTCGGCTGGGGCAGCGCGGGCCCCGGGAGGTTCCCGCTCGGTGGCAGCAGCAGGGACGCCGGAAGCCCGCACACCAAAGGCCCCCCTCCCACTCCCCCAGCCTGCTCAGCCCACTCACCGCCCCACTGCTCCCGGCAGTTTAGCAGAAATTACAAGAGGGCACAGGCCCTTCTTTCTCTTAGAAAAACAAAACACACACGAAAGCAAAACTTAACAGACTGAACCCCAGGGCCTTCCTAACCAAGGTCTACGTGGTTATTTTAAAATGTAAAGATACACTGCAACTTCAAGAGTTAATAATTCCACCAAGAAAACATACTAAGTCACTGTGAGTGTTTATGCAGAGCTGACACATATATGTTCGTATGTACAGGGTGGGGCAGCCAAACAGCTGATTCTTGTATTGTTATTTGTTAATTGTTGTATTATTCTCCATATGGACCACTGTAAACCTACTTTTGCCCACCCTGCACACACACACGCCCCCACATGCCTGCTACATGCATTCACCCCTCAGCATAGACATGGAACACAGAGAGCACCCCTTCTCCCTTACCTGGCCCAGCTCCTCCACGAGCTCCTTCCTGATGAGCTGGAACGCGTGCTTAGTTCTCACCATGATGTCGAGAGCCCCAGAGAGTGTTTTCAATTTCCCGACGTTGCTATTCTGACCTAGAGTGTGAAACACGAAGTGGTTGTTCCTGTGCGTGGAATCTAGACCCCCAGCCAGTCGATGCGCTAATAACAAGTCTGACTTTCAAACGCTGTCAAGGGCGCTCAAGAGACGCACATCTTCTAACCCCAACCTTCCTTAGCAACGACCCCAGAGGAAAGTGTGCGTCTGCCTAGAGCAGTGGTTCTCAACCTTCCTAATGCCGCGACCCTTTAATACAGTTCCTCATGTTGTGGTGACCCCCAACCATAAAATTATTTTCGTTGCTACTTCATAACTGTAATTTTGCTAGTTATGAATCATAATGTAAATATCTGATATACAGGATGTATTTTCATTGTTACAAACTGAACATAATTAAAACATAGTGATTAATCACAAAAGCAATATGTAATTATATATGTGTTTTCCGATGGTCTTAGGCGACCCCTGTAAAAGTGTTGTTCGACCCCCAAAGGGGTCGTGACCCACAGGTTGAGAACCGCTGGCCTAGAGCAATAGCTAGTCCCCGGTCCCCTGCCTCCCACTTGGTCCTGCCGAGCGAGCACAGCTCTTGGGAGAGTCTGGTTCGAGTGGACCAGCTGGGAGGAGCCTGCGGCACGAAGGCCACCCCACCGTGGACCAGCCCCATGATGCTGGGCAAGTCTCTGTGGCACTAAGTACCAGGTGTCCCACCAACTTGCTGTTCACAGCAGCCAGACCAGCTGAGCCAGGATTCAATTTATCCTCTGACCTGAACAAACTTCAGCCACCAGACACCACCAAGCTCCCGCCCCGCCCTTGGGAGCTCATATCGTCGTTACCTGACCTGGCCCAGCGCCTGCAGGCGGCCTGTTCCAGAAGCCCACCCCCAGCTGCAGCATCGTGCATGTGACAGGGAGTCAGGGGCCACCTCTCCTTTCCCGCTGCTCCCTCATCCCAGTTGTCCGCGATGACTTACATCTTTGTCTAAACTGCCTTGTCACCATTTTTTTCAAATATGGGCTCCTGGGCTATGGCTCAACATTTCTAGTCACCGAACAGAATCTAGTCCATTTCTCTAAGTTTAAAAGGCACTCTGGTCTCTACCCAAAGTCACTGACTGTGGGAAAAAGAACAAAGACAAAAAAACCCACTCCTTATGCCTGAGAGAGACCGCAGGTCGGCCTGGCTCTAGGAGAACCCAGCCCGACGCCGACGCCCACTCTGAGGAGGGAGACAGACTTACTGCTCATCTGGAACTCGGCGAAGGCCACCCGCTCCAGCTGCACCCGCAGCAGCTCGCAGGGCGTGTCCTTGAGCAGCTGGAAGAGCCTCCCCGCTTGGCCGTAGTGCAGGTCGGCCAGCACGCGGTGCTGCTTCCGGAGGTACTCGTCCCCGACCTGGAACCACAGGCAGTGAGAGCAGCGGGAGGCGGGGCTGCGCCACAGCATCACCTCGTCTCCGCCTGGGCCGCGCGTGATTTCAGTGGCGGTGTCTGTATGTTACAGTTTTAGCTTTCACACTGAGGCCTTCGCTCCACTTCTGGGTGACTCAGGAGTCACCCCCGTTCTGCACATGGATGCCCACTGTCTCAGCGCACTCGCTGAAAAGACCATTCTTCCCCCACTGGCTTGTCCTGGACTGTTAAGCTCGCTTTTGCCTTGAGACTATGAGGTCACCTGAGCAAACTGGAATTGTGGTTAGGGGCCTCCTGTGGGCAAAGGGAGAGTCGAGGGCCTCAAGGACAATCATCTCAGGATAAAGGCAACTCAGAAGTAACCTTCGCCCAAGGGAGTGCAGAGAAGCACGTGGAGCTGAGCTAAGAAAGGAAGCCCACAAAATGAAAGCCGACCCGAGGGACTGAGCGGACTCTAGCAGGAGCACGCAGCCTCCCTGGAGGCGGCCCCTCCAGCCCAGGCCTCCCAGGACGGACGCAGGCGCACAGGCCCCTGAGCACCAGGCTCCGTGCACAGACTCTTCACAGATTAGTCTCATAGGTTCAGCCGAACAACAAAAAGTCCAGCAATCACTGCAGGGATGAACAAACCGTGATGTAATCACGAAGACTACTGTGCTGAGGAGATGTGCAGCACACGCACCACCTAGAGCAGCGGTTCTCAACCTGTGGGTCGCGACCCCTTTGGGGGTTGAACGACCCTTTTACAGGGGTCGCCTAAGAACATCGAAAACACATATATCATTACATATTGTTTTTGTGATTAATCACTATGCTTTAATTATGTTCAGTTTGTAACAATGAAATTGGGGGTCACCACAACATGAGGAACTGTATTAAAGGGTCGCGGCATTAGGAAGGTTGAGAATCACTGACCTAGAGGAACCTCAACGCGATGCTAAGGAAAGGCCACTAAGCCACAGAAGAAAACGCACAGTACGGCTCATTCTACACCGTTCACAAGCAGGTATATGTGTACACATTGCCCTGGCCGGTGTGGCTCAGTGGGTCGGGTGTTGTCCTGTGCACCAAAAGGTTGCCGGTTTGACTCCTGGTCAGGGCACAGGCCCGGGTTGCAGGCTCCATCCCCGGTTGAGGTTGTGCAGGAGGCAACCGATCGCTGTTTCTCTCCCTCCCTCTCCCTTCCTCTCTAAAAATCAACAAAAGATCTTAAAAAAAAAAAAAAGACCATATTGTCTAAGTGGTAAAACACAGAGAAGGCACAGAAAATGCAGGATGGTGGCTACTCTGTGGGTGTGGGGAGATTCCATAGGGAGGGGCGCCCAGGGACCCTGTAGCACTCTTCCACCCTCAACCTCAAGCCGAGCACGCAGGGCTTTCCTTTTGGGATTCTTTCCCATACACGTTTCCCGTAAGTCCCTACGTGCTCTATTTCACAATAAAAAATTTCGAAGATGGGAAATGGGCACTTCAAGATTTACACAAAGCTACTCTTACAAAGCCTAACTATATTTTAAAAATCAAAATACTGCACCCAGGCAAATATATAATTTTGCCAACTAAGACCCAATTGATTATAGTACAGAAAAATATGTGGCATAAGAAGGGGAAAATGCCTACTCACCAACTTTTTCTAAGTAGCTAATAGAACAGGAGGCATTTGAAGTAGATACTGAAGCATAAGAAAAGCACCCAGAATACTTTTAAGCGGACCTGGCCCTGAACGTAACCGGGAGAGGCAATACCTGATTCCGCAGGCAGCTGTGGTACATGGACGCCAGCCTGTGGTGGATGGTGGCAGCTCGATACTGACAGAGGGGCTGGCGGGCAGACGCCGAGTCCACGTCGCAGTATTTCAGGGACTTCATCATAGCTTCACTGACCTCTTTTTCAATCTATTTTTTCAGGGCGGGGGGGGGGGGGGGGCGGGGATAAAAGAGACAAGCCTATGACTTTATATGAGAAAGTTAAGAACATGAAGCACTGCTCCCAGGGAAGACGCTCAGCACCTGTTAGAGGCTGCAGGTGGCAGGAGGCTCCTGCACAGCCCGGCGGCACATACCTGCTCCTGCGCTTTCCTGGACAGCGGCGCGTAGTCCTGCTGCAGCGTGGCCATGGTGAAGTAGGTGGTGGACAGCTCCCAGTTCACCGAGTCCCAGACGGCAGGGTGTCTGTCTCGTGTTCCCAGGGACCTCAGCGCTTTCAGGTAGTAGTCCACGGCCTGGGCGGAGGAAATCGAGTCAACGCGCCCCTCTTCCCAGTCCCGGGTGGTGACTGGCTTTGGGGAGGACGTGGGGAAGGACCGTGTTGGGGAGGAAGGCAGCGCTGTGAACATGCCTCACTGAGGAAATTTATGCAGCTCTGAAGTACAGGCTCCCCTGGACTGGGAAGCAGAGCGCTCCCGTGAAACCCCTGGTAAGCCAAATGGCGTAACAACAAGACGCAATTACCATTAATACAGGAAATTTTTGAGGGTTGCCAGACCTAACATTGAGTGCATTTTTATCCCGTTCACTATGATCAAAGCACTTCATGCCGCACGGGTTACGTTAAGGGTCACACCCTGAGCTCTCCTAGGCTTTTCTGACTCTCAGGACACAGCTCACTCAGGGACACACAGTCAGCAGAGATGTAGCTCAGACGCTGAGTGTGCTCTGGCTTGGGGCGCACACTGCCTCAGTAACAGCTCCCTGCAAAGCAAAGGCTGAATGCTTTCTTCACTTTTCCCTTTCGTTCTAGAAGCAGGAGTCCTCTTCAGGTTTCTCCTGGCAGTGAAAGCGGGCTCCCCTGTAGGTCTTTTGTAAACAAGGGGGGCTCCCTGTACTCGGTGAAACGTGTGCTTGCTTTGGCACCTTCTCCAGCACTGGGTGTGACCACTTGCCAAAAAGTACTTGATAATTTAATCAGTAAAAGAAACTCAAATTTGAAATCCCTTAAAAGTTAAAATTTTGAAATTTTGCTTCCATATTAAACATTTACTTTTTCTACACATACGAATTTCTTGTTCAAGTTCATTTGTCCTCCCTTCTATGGGGACAGTGTGTTTTCAATGATTCCTAACTGCTATACACCAAGAGTTTATTAACCCTGGATCTGTCCTGTGCTATAGATATTTCTCCTAGATGGTGGTTTGCTTTTCAATTTTGCTTTCTGTTGTGTCCTTTAAAAACTGTATTTTTGCACATTTAAGTTGATCCATCTTTTACTTTGTGAATTCTGCTCTTTACGCTGGGAAAGTCCTTGCCCAGCCATGAGCTGATTCCCCTGGTACCTTTACAGTTTCACCTGTTCATTTCCATCTTTAATCCACCTGACGTTTACTCTGGTTACGCCAACACACTTCACTGAAGATCACCTTTTGCGCACCAAGCCAGTGTCATCTCCAGTCCTGAGTGCCCAGTACACTCAGGCCTGCCTGAGTCTCCCAATGGTCTGTCTAGTCCTGTGCCAGCCCACGGTTTTCATTACTTTGGTTTTATGGTATTTTAGTGGAGCAATGGCAAAGGTAAGTGGCAGTTAGGTATGAATGGATGAACCCATGAGCAAATGTGTTACCTTGTTATAATACAAGCCTTCCTCTGGTGAAAATTCACGTTTAAATTCGTCCCCTGCGCCACAGTGCGCCTGTGCACAAATCCGCATGAGCCTTCCCGTGTTACATAACAAGAGGGCAGCATTTGTAGCATCATCAATCGACTCGAAGTTGTGAATTCCTTTCTCAAAGCAAGAAAAGCTCTTTTTCCACAATTGTTGCTCTGCAGTCGACACGCTTTTGCTCACTTGATGAAAAAACAAAAACCTGTGTAAGCAGGCACAGAGGAAGCCCGCTGGGTCTCCTGATGGATCCCGAGGAGGGGGCAGGTCCAGCAGCGCCCGCCCTCCCCACACCTGCCATGGCCGACTGGGCACTCCCCTCACCCTCACCTCCATGCTGAGCGTGACTGTGTTTGGAGAGAGGGCCTCTACAGAGGTAATTAAGGTTAAAGGAGGTTATAATGTGGGGCCCGAACCCAAGATGACTGGTGCTGTTATAAGAGAGACACCAGGGACACCCACAGGGAAAAGACAGCAAAAAGGTGGCCGAGGACAGAGCCTCAGAGAAAGCCAACCTGGCTGGCACCTTGGTCCTGGCCCTCCGCTTCCAGGGTGAGAGAGATCAGTGGTCTAGGCCACCCGCCGGGGCTGTTATGGCAACCAACCATGCACACTCAAACGCAGCCCCCTCAGTAGCAGCTGGCTGGTGCCACAGCAGCAAATAAAGCCCTCTGGCACGGCACTGCCTTATGAAGACTGAGTTTAAGAGCACAGTCTGTGCTCCCTAATTTCCTAGGGTTCTGACTTTCCCTTTCCATGCTCCTTCACTGACTTACAAAGCACAGGTTCTTGAATCTCAATAAATACATATAACATATAGTAAAAAAGACTTTTTTTTTTAAAGCACAGTTCCCCCACTAGCTATAAACTCTTTGTCCCTAACGTCGAGCACGGTTTATAGGTCAAAAAGCACGCAACTTATTCGCCTTCTATCTCAGCCCTCTCCCCGCCTAGGAACTGCGCATCCTGCCCCCTTCTAAACACCCACCGACCCTACAGTCCTGGCTCCTTCCCAGGGCTGCCTCTCAGCCTGGACAGCCCTCCCTTCCCCACACCTGCCTGCTGACGTCCTACGTGACATGTACCCATCTGCTCAGACCTCACCAAAGCCTTCCCAGTCACCGCAACTTCCACACACGCCTCCCTCCCATCGCAATGCGCCTGCAACACTTATGGCAGCGCACAGAGAGGCACGTTCCCATCGGCCTCCTCGCCTCAGAGGGAGATCCTGCAGCCACCACGTACAGCACCAGGCCTGGCCCAGCTCCAGGACTTAAAATCAAGTGCCACAGTTCTTTGCTTGAGCCAAGATCCATGTGACTTTCTGATAGAAAAGGCAATGAAGAGAGGACTCCAAGGGATACTCACCCACTCGCTCACTCTGTAACGCAGCAGCCTGGTTCATATAAAACACCCCGATTTCATTCCTGATGTTGCCCATTCTCTTCAGCACTTGCACGTAGTGTTCTGGATTTTGGCTTTTTAAGTCACTAAACTGCAGGATCTCATTGGCAGCCTCATAACATTTACAACTAACAGAAAGTTGACTTTCCAAGTCTGTAGACAAATCGGTCGCCCACGCAAATCCTTTAAAGAAAGGAAATGTCACCACGGTGATTATGCAAATCCTACTTCCTTAGTATCCAAGTAATCTGACACCTTTAAGGTAATAAAGTAAGTAATTGCAATACAGTATAAATATACTATAATAAAAATAAACATTTAAGCTTCGAAGCAAAGATCTCTTTATTTAAGAAGCTATTATCTTCTTGGGACATTAATGTTTGATTAAAAGAAATATTTTCCTGCCTAGAAATACCAGCCAACTGCCGTGCCCCAGCTTCCACCAGGTGCGCCTGCTCACCGGGGAGGTCCTGACGCTGTCGCTGACACAAGGGAACCGCCTTGCTCTTTCATGAATGGGAGCAGCTCCTGCAGGAAAGCTCTGCAGCTACCAGGGGCTCATGGACTATAACGCTTGCCTATCAATGTCAGACTCACTGAAGAAGCTGCTGGATGGGCCCTCAGACTCAAGCTCGCCACCTAGTGGGGATGGGAGTAAACTTGGGTGCAGAGCCCCAAATTCAAGGGGAAAATGGGTAGCCCTCCTGATGCCACCCAAATGCTTGAGAGAATGTCGTTCTCACGACGACGTATTATGAGTCCAATGAAAAACACACTGAGGCCTTTCTCACGTATCTAGTAGAATAAAATGAGGGGCCTGCTGCTGTGGGCTACGTTTTCCTGTCTCCAGCTTAAAAATCGGACAACTCCAAACAGAGTGACATATTTAGTGAGACTACCAACCCTGAGCTAAGTTTAAAAATGATCTCAGTGTCTGAGCCCCAGGAATTATTCAGAAGGTAATCCATCTACTTCTGCCAATGCTATTGCTTTTCTAAAGAAATCACGGCCTGGTCAGCTGACTACAGTTTTATTGAAAAACCTCCTGAGAAGACAAGCGCAGAAAGTCGACGTAATTGTCTGAGAGCTTGTTTATAGTTCGTTCTAGTTGTATAAGTAGCAATTACAACACACACACACACACACACACACACGAGCATGCTCCACATTAAAACTGAGAAATAAGGACACAGAGCAGCATCAAGCACCAACACGCCTGCCCCTTTTCCCACAGTCCCCGTGCAGGAACTCGGGGTCCCGCCGCCCACCTTGACAACTGGACTCCCGGTGGAGGCTGTGCAGTATCTCCTGGTCCTCCTTCGTCTGGTAGTTAAACTCCTCCAGGTGAGCCGCCCGGTTGTTGGCGTTCTGGGCCAGCATCAGCTGGATGTCGCCGCAGAGCGTCAGGTACTGGGAGAGGAACAGCAGCACTTCGGAGAGCATGTTGGTGCAGAGGCAGCAGTAAGTGTCTGTGGGGAGAGTGGGAAGGAGGAAAAGTGCATCATGAACACAGTAAGTGTTAAGAAAATCTGCTACCAGCCGTATCCACTCTAAGTTTATTTTATATCAGAGAGCAAACATGGCTTCATGTATTTCAAAATAAAGACGTCATTAAACCACTCGGAGCAGAAAATACTAAGTGACACCCAAGATGCAAAAGGTGGTTTTAAAATTAAATTTTACAACAGAAGTAGGAATAAAATTTTACTGACACAGATGTCTTCTGTTCCCCTCCCAAAGCCTGTGACACGCTCATTCGCAGGAACTCACCGTGGCTCTGCAGAGCCAATTTGATGTATCGGAGCGCGCGTCCGTATTTCTGCAGACTCATGGCGGCGTCAGACAACACGTAATAGGCTTTGGATGACTTGAGGATCAGCTGGAGCTTCATTTTATGTTGCCAGGAGCCAGGGGTCATCCCGGATTGGCTGGAGCAATTGCCCTTCTGCAGGGAGCCCACTAGGACATGGGGAGAGGCAGCACGTTTCATGTTCACGTGGGGCACCATGAACAAGTAGTTTCTGCTTCTTAATAGAAGCACTCACTCCAGGCTCAGGCGCTGCTGTTGTGACAAGACTGGTGAACACCACGTGTCAAGGAACCACACGGAGGGAAACTGTTTCCACAGACGCTCTGCGTTTCCCGGGCCTCCGCCTCCCAGCAGCAGCGGCCGTCCCTCTCTTTCAGGGTCACTGACATCCCTCCACTCACCACCGACACCCGCCTCCTGCCTCCAGTCTGCCCGTGAGTCTGCCAGAAAGCTTACCTTCCGAAAGCCGGCTTTAATCACGGCAGAGCCCTGCTCTGAAGCATTGAAACAGCCTCTTGCTACTAAGTCGTGACAAGCATCTCAGCCCACTTCCTGAACTACCTTTTCTCAGTCTCACTTCCCAGCCCTCCCCCCCATTATCCATCCATCAGTCGCAGCCAGGTGACTGCTCGCTGCCCACCTCTGTCCACTGGACCGCTTCCTGTAGCAGAACAGCCTTCACTTCAAGTCCAGCCTATTACACCTTCTTCACCCAACAAATGATCACACTGTGCCACGCACTATGCCAGGCACCAGAAACGACATGAAGGGACGTGGCCTCTCTCCTAGGCTGATCCATAAACCGCCTCAGGGGACACGTGCAGGCTCACACAGAACAAACTGCCGTGGGGACCCGCCTCCCCCATCGCCCAGGCTCAAGATTTCTCATTTTGATCAGATACAACACGTGTCTTTCAAAGCGATGAACAGTCTCTACTGTGGTCTTACTCGTGCATGTATGTCTTTTCCCTACTCCACACACATACTCTGTGTGAGGCATGTGAGAACCAAAGCTGACTAAGGTGTCTGTGCAAGCACAGCTGCCGGCGGGGGAAGGCAGGCCTAGTGGCAGGGGACCCCGTCCTTCTGCTGGCCACAGAGGGGAGCATGGAGACCCTGACCAGGAGCTGGGTTTTCAATAGCTGAGAGGGGGAGGGAGGGAGGAAGAGACAGAAAGGCATTTCAGAAAAAGCACCACGAAAAGGCACAGTGTCTACGTCCTGGGCGGTTCTCATCGTGCCTGGGTTCGAGCCTGGCACCCAGAAGTGCTACATAAATGCTGGGGAGACTACCCCCGCCCCTTTATGCTCATGAAGAGAAGATCCCAAAGCACTGGGTATTATTGCCCACTCACAGATTTTCAAAACATTTTAAAACTGAAACAGATTTTTAAAGGGGGAGAGGATAAGGTGGAAAATAAATGTAATTTAGATTAAAATAAACCAGAAACTCAGACTTTTACTTCAAAACCCACATGCTCTTCAGGAAGTGATGCTCCCAGAATGAGTGAGATGACCTTCTCAGTGACAGCTCTGGCCTATCAGGTACTGCCCCGAGGCAACAGCGGCTAGGAGCGGGGCAGGGCTTACCAGCGCACTGTCCCAACGCTCTGAAGTAGGCACTACTGTTGTCTTCACTTGGAGTGAGCCTAGCAGAGCTGCATGCGAGCCAGGGCTGGGCCCGGCTGCTCTGAAACCCCTGTGGCTCTCGCTGAGGCAGGGGTGTCTCAGAAGCACCTGAGGTGCTCACTAGAGACACCCGTGAAGGATCAAAGCGACCCGCTGTTCTGCTTTGAAGGACCGGACATTTCCCCTCCTTTCCACTCACATGTTCTCCTCCTGGTCCGGCAATGAATGCCTCACTGACACAAACAAGTCGGCTGCTGGCAAAGGACTAGCATTCTGTTCTATGGAAAAGGCCTTATTTGCACATCAATTCAACTTACTTTTGTCCAAAAACAAGGCCATCTGCTTCTCCAGACCCTCAGGACCTCCCCTTGCGGATTCATCTTCATATTTCAACGGGATTGGGGTGCTGGGGTCAGCTGCAGGGAGGTCGCTTTCTTTCTTAATGCTGCTGTCCACAGATTTTAAGCCCTTTAAAGCAAGGAGACACAGTTACTGTGCCTGTAACTGAAGCTCAACTAGAAACTAAATATAAGGCAGGATCTGAACTACTGAGAGCATTTAGGAGAATTTATATTTTAAAAACTACATTTGACCTGAAAGAGTTGGAAAAAGCTAATTTTCACTTTATGCTTCAGAGAGAGAAAACCCACAGCAGGAAATCCTTCAGACACCAACCAACTCACCTCCAGAACATAGCTAAGCACAAGTCTGCAGCGTTCTTCGGTGTCATGGCAAACTGGAAACGCACAACTGGGCTTCAGAAACAAACATTTAAAATTATTACTATGCGACCAGTGTGACAAATTCCACACCTCTCAGTTCCTGGGAATTACTAAACCTCTAGAAATCAGTAATTTCAAAATGTGCTTGAGTACTCAGCTTAGTGAGGTATTAAGGTTAATGTAGTGTTTTAATTGCAGATTCAACTGATATCATAAGCATCATCAACACAAATCCTGCTTAACAAAAAGATCTTCCAGCATACATGTTGCTTTAAGTACTTATAATGTTAACATTTATTCTACTCAACAAAAAAGTGAACGTGAGTAGTAATGTTTCAGGTAAATGTACACCTAATCTCCTAGGTCAGCTCAACTTCTAATCAGCACGGACACTGGGTAGCACAGCTACCACCACCATCAACTGAGCATCAAGTTCAGTGTCACCAGTGGTCTCACTATCCCTGATGCTCCCTAGGGGCAAGCCCAGGGAACAGGCCCCACCCACTGAGTGGGAGGGCCTCTGCAGGGCACTCCCTTTTGGCGAATCCCCAGAGGCTGGGTTATGCTGACTGGACTGCAGAGAAGCGAGCACAGGTGAGGGGTCTGTCCAACAGCACAAAGAGTCCGTGTTGGGGCCGGGGCTCTGGACGATGCTGCGTTTCGAAAAGGACACAGAGCCCTGGCTGGTCTTGCTCAGTGATTAGAGCGTCGGCCCACCAACTGAAGGATCATGGGTTTGATTCCAGTCAAGCGAATGTGCTCGGCTGCAGGCTCGGTCCCTGGCCCAGGTGGTCAGGATGCATACGGGAGGCAACCAATCGCTATGTCTCTCTCACATCAACATTTCTCTCTCCCCCTCCTTCCCTCTATTCCACTTTCTCTAAACATCAATGGGAAAAATATCCTCAGGTGAGGGTTCACAGAAGGGACACTGAGAAGGCCAAGCCAACTAGAGACGTTTATGTGAATACTGACGACATTCTTGGAGTGCTTCAGAGAAGGACAGAAAGTGTTCCCTCTGTGAACAACTGTAAACTTCACACCACTCCGTCTTTATCATCTAACTGCTTCATGAGCCCGGGGTCTGGGTGACAATGCAGCAACGCCATCCTCTGAGAGGCTGACTGTGCGCACTCGCCCACTGTTGTTTTTCCCCTGGTGCCACTTCAATACACACTGAAACGTGCTTACTCTGATCTGGTGGATGGATTTGTACTTCTCTGGAACTGACAGCTCTCCAACAGACTTGATGATGGCCACTGCTTTGTTGTCGTCGGGAGGGTCCGAGCTCGTGCAATAGGACCCATTTTCATCGCTGTCTGGCATCTCCTCCTCCTCCTCACTGTAACTTTCATCAGAATTCTCATTTAAGGGAGACTCTGAATTTTCTTCTTTTTTAGGTTCATCCAATTGAAAGAGTTCTGAAAGCATGTAATTGGCTGAAGCAATAATCTGATAAAAAGAAAGAAAAGGTGTGACTGTCATCAAACCTGAGCACTCCCAGGTGGAAGGAGCTTCACTGTGAGCGAGCCTCCAGGAGCTCCGCACGCAGACTGCCCCCAGCACAGACCCGGCACAGAGAGGCCCCGCCTGTCACCAACACCCTGAAGGCTCTGAAAGTCTCCCGGGTTGTGTGTTTACTTCCTGAAATTCTCCCGTCCCAGCGCTCTCTCTTAAAAAAGGTGGCAACTGTACTTCACTGGAGACGTAAGTCTCCAGGTATAGTGTCGTAACTACATTAGCAAGTATCCTCCCTATCAACTGAGAAACAAGAATTTCTCTTCATAAGCCATAAATGACATAGGCCATAGTATTTACTATGCAATCTATGGCCCCAGGGGAAACCCCCCAGACTCAGAGAGGCAGCTACACACTAAGGCCAGTGGCTTCAGTGCCAGGCACCCACGTCAGACCGCTAGGCTGTTCTCACAGAGCACACAGGTGTCACTCTTACTTGAGGGTGTCTGCTTTTGTCCAACAATTTAACACAGTTGAGAAGTAGCGTTCTGATAGTTCCGTAGTGTTTCTTATTTTGGTTCTTCTTCATCATCATGTTGCAGGCAACCCTAAAAAAACATTTGTATCACCTTGACGCCCACTCATCATTCTCTGCAAGGTTCAAGTGTAGGCTGCCCCCTTTCCTCCCACCGAGTAAGGGCCACAGAAACAACCAAAGTTACCCTCCCCGCAAGTGTTTTTTTGGTGCAGACTGTGAGTGTGTGTGTGTGTGTAAATATAAATACTGGGCTCGGGGATGTGGCTGTGCACTTCACAATTTTACAAAAGGCTACTCTTCCTGGTTTTCACTGGTGACAGCACTCACTTGTATAAGAGAATAGCCACCGGCATTGTGAACGGGTTTTGGTATTTGTCTTCAGTTTCTTCACAAAGAGTCGTGAGATCATAGAGCTTCACTATGTCACTGCCACTCGCTGCAAAAACAAAGGAACCTCATTTTCCAGGAGCCACTCAAATCCATTGGATTATCATTCGTTCAGGAATTCACTCACCTTTAAAGAGCCAATAGGTATGTCCTTCTTTAGTGCAATTAGATTTCAGAAAGGATAAAATATTCTGTGCAATGTCTTTTATGACTTTAGTAGAAAAATTAGAGTTTTCCAAATTGGGAATCTCTTCTGTCTTTATCATTTCATACTTCTATAAAACAGAGAGAAGGCGGTTTAAGAGAAACCTCGGCAGCAACACTTCTCTTCCTGAAAAGCGAGCACATGTATAAGCCCTGCAATTAGAGACCTGTGCAGCCTCACCGAGATGTAGCCAACCGTTTTCCATCTTTTTATGGCTCCCAGAGGAATCTGACCCACCGATCAGCATCGCTGTTCATGTACCACAGGAGTCATTCTCAAGGGAGAGCCATCACCCAACTGTGAACCACGAATGTAGGCATGATCTCATTTCTGTCCTCACCTGGAACAAACCTCCTGGCACCCTTGCCTCTCTCTACCCCGACGGCTCTCAGCTGGGAAGAGGGTTACCGGAGGCAGACTTCACCCCTAGACACTAGAAGCACCTGGGAAATTTCTCCAGGAAACACCACCCTTCCCTTGAACAGGACTCAGATCCTTTACAGAAATGGAGCCCGGGGAGGGGGTTGGAGGTGGGGATGGGGGCGGGGGGGGGGGGGGGGGCAGCAATGTGTAAAGGCGCACGGACAGCACCACCTCTGCTCTGAAAGCACCTCTGCATTTTGTCCCCAGCTTGCCTTCTGGTCACACTTCCCTAAACTCCTCTGCCCACATTTCTGAAATACTCCAAGACTAGGGACTTCAAACCAACTGGGAACCTGGACCCCAGTCCTAAGGGTGGTGCTCGTCCCTGGCTCAGCTAACGCGCTCCCGGTTTTTACAGAGCTTCTGGCCCGCCTTCCCTCGGCCTGAAAGCCTTCCCTTTCCCCTGCCTGGGAGAGGTTCCGATGTTCTCATTTAATGCAGTTCCTTGGGGAGGAGCTCAACAGGATCTGGGCAGAAGGCACCCCACTTCTGTCTCTAGCCCCTTCTTCTCTAATGCCTGCAACTTCAACATGCTCAGTGGGCATTTTAATGCTTTCCCCAAACTGCCCAACGATAACACATCACCTTCCCCACCTGAACAGATCCCACCTTCCCACCTCAGGCAATACCACCAGGATTCTGTCCCTGAGCCCCCGGCCCGAGCCCGGATTCCCTTCCCCTCCTCCTCTCCCCGCTCTCATTCAACGCTGCCATGTGGGGGATGGTGCAAATGGAATCATCTACAAAGCCCCCTCCATCCCGAAACACTGGCTCAAGCAAGTGGATTGTTAGAGAGCACAGGGTTCCTGCTGCAGCTGAAGGTGAGGAGTCGCTGGGCTGCAGCAGGACGGCTGAGAGCACGGCCACCGGCAGAGACAGGCTCCAATACTGGCACCACCACTCCCTAGCGATGTGGCTCTGCGTGGCTCACTTGAGCTCCGTGACTCTCAAGTCTCCCTCTCCATCCAAACGGACACTAGCATACGGGCAGCTAAGAGCTGACACGAACACCAATAAGACAATGCCTGCAACGCACTTAGCAAAGTGCTTGGGACAAAGAGCACTCAATAAACGCGAGCCATTATGACTGCCGTCAATTCTCAGTACTTACTAAGTAGGAGAACATGACGTCACTCCTAACAGTAGTGCATACCTAGCCCGTCTTTGTCTCCAAACCCTCCCAGGCTGTCCTACACACCACCCCCAGGTTAGTATTCCAGCACACGAACTTCACACCCCAGATGCAGAGCGTCCACCAATTCCAGGTTCCCAACTGAACCAAGTCCACACTCAGCTCAGCATCAAGGCCCTGGGATGTGGCTGACCTTCCCAACCTTTCTGCTACAGAAGGCTTGCTCCCTAACTGGACGGATTACCAATCCCCCATTTACTAACACTCGTCTTTTAACACCATCTGGTACTTTTGGGGACGCTATCTCTCATTCAAGATCCCGTTAAGATGCCACTTCCAGGAAGTCTGTTTTTCAGATCAAAAGAGAAATGACCTCACCCTCTCCAAACATCAGACTTCTGTATGTGCATCACACTCCAGCCTTACCCTGTCTCCTAATTCCTCTTTGCACATCACTTCCCACTGATCCTCTTTCTGAGCCATGACCACACTCTGTTTTCTCCCCCAACATTTCCAATGGGGACAAAGTGCCTCCTCACAGAGCATGCTCAGCAACAATGTGCTACATAAGCGATCTACGACTGTGGCCTTTCCCTAAAATTGCATATACCGAGGAGATAACTGAGCACTGAATAAACACCTCCACTGTACAGACACTGTAACTAGCATAGGTGCATGGCATTAAAATTACAGTTCCATGGCTACAGTGCAGATTCAGTGTATTTATAACCTTCTCACAAATTACCTGTAAACTTATCCTCCTGTGATATCTAGAATTCTACCAACAACTCAAATGTGAAAATAATCGAATTTCAGTTTATTCACGGGTACGTTCCTTGCCAAAAAGTACACCTGGGATTTTCAGGGCCTTAAGAACTTCTGTGAGGCATTATTCTCTGCACCAATTTGCTCTTGAGAGGTTATGAGAAGACGCGCTGTCTTACCTGTACAATCCCGTTTACATGGAAACACATCACAAGCTCTGGTACATTACATATCAAGTTGTCCAGCCAATAGTCAATTCCAGTGAGCACATTGATTGGTTTGTTGTTATCCCTAAAAACGTAACATTTCTGGTGTTATTTGGTTTAATGAAGATGTTTCACAATGAATCACCTGAGACTTATTTTAATCTGTGCTCCCTACGTGGGAAATGCCCTATAAGCTCTTTGCTGATGAAATATGCACACGTAGGTGTTCTATTTGACATCTGTGCATAAGCTCTGCTTGCTTCTCTAATGGAACCCATAAGAGTTTTCAGTAGGAACAAAAGGAAAGATGGTAGCAGGTGACTGTGGGCCCACTGCACGCTCCTCCAACAACCTGCGGTGAAGACTGCCCACCATGCACGCCGCCGCCCAAGCCGGAATGCACACTGGCTAACGTGAGCACACACACCTGGAGCATTAACAGGACGCTGGAAAGCCACCTCCTGCACCGTAAATAAATTCTACCAGAGACGTAAGACAAGGCCAGTACAAGACTTCTGAGTCCATTCATCAAGGACCAGGGCGAACGAGCTCCAGGGCACCCAGCTTTCCCTGAGAACAGCTCCTGCTTGGTTGTGCATTTTAACTCTAGCAGGAGGGGGAGGGATGCCCAGATCGATGGGTGCGAGCAGATGGACAGAGGTTTTAAGGAAAATGAGCGTGGTTTACCTGAGACGTAAGCTGACTGCTGGGTATCTGCCTCCTCCAAATATAGGCATGTTGGAGCCAACCAACATATGTATATCTTCAAACGTCCACAGAATATTCCGAACAAAATCATTCTTAAGACCCTTTGATTTAAAATAAAATCGGAAAGGTGATTATATAATAAACAGGAGGGCTGTAATTTCCCCCCACGATCCACAGAAAGACTAGGACAAAGAAAGGACAAAGGAGTCGAAGTGAACATGACAGAGCTGTAAGGTCAGAGCTGTTTAGAAATGGACTTTCAGGATCAAGTAGATTTCCCCCCTGTGAATTCCAACGGAGACTAGTTTTTAATGACTAGTAGGCTGGGGCTGGGCGTCGCCACGCGGACACCTGGGAAGCATACCTGACTGTTCTCCCCGTCATTGAATAAAGTAGTCAGGTTTTGTTCTTTGGGGGCTGAGGCCAGATGCCCCACTATGTATGAGGGTTCGAGAGGCTCACTTCCCTGTGAAAAGTGCAAGGATAGGAGTGATTCTGCTGCCAGAGTTCTTATCAACGGCCTACTGTTAGAGTATCACCTAAGCATTCAAAGCAGATACCTCAAAGCTACTGCTGTCATCAGGCTAAGACATAGTCCCACCTCTCGTCACTGGTGGCTTCCGACAGCTCTTAGCTATCCCAGCCACTGCAGCGAGCCAATCACATACAGCTCGCACTCAGAAAAGATCGAAGATTACTTTAGCGTTCAAAGTTTTAAATTTTTCTCTTTTTGGGGTAAATTTCAATTCCATTAACCTTTAGCCACCCCATCTCCATGCAATTAAAACATTCCTGAGAAACTCCAGCCCTATTTTTGAGACACTTGTCATGATGACAGCCTCTAGTTTTGCATTTGTAATGTGTTTCACAGACCACTAGTCCTGGGATACTTCGTAGAAATTTCCAGAGTGAGTGGTGACAAAGGCTACTCGCTGTAGACTTGCATCTGGAGAGTAACAATGCTCATGAGCATGGAAAAGCCTCTAAGACAGTGGTTCTCAACCTTCTGGCCCTTTAAATATAGTTCCTCATGTTGTGACCCAACCATAAAATTATTTTCGTTGCTACTTCATCACTGTAATGTTGCTACTGTTATGAATCGTAATGTAAATATCTGATATGCAGGATGGTCTTAGGCGACCCCTGTGAAAGGGTCGTTCGACTGCCAAAGGGGTTTCGACCCACAGGTTGAGAACAGCTGCTCTAAGAGGTTCTGTAATAGAAAATGGACTTCCCCCCTGTGTGGCCAATGTTCGCAAACTGACTTAATCTCAGGACACTTTTAAGTCAATATATCCTGTGGACTGTACTTTCAAAAACCCTTTTAGAAAGAGGAACTTTGGACAGTGGTAAACTCAGCCCACCAGTCAGTTTTCCAATCATTAGGCAGCTGCCATTAAGGCACATTACTTTAAACCGAATGTCAATGCCACAATAGTCCCCAAGATGGGGATGCTTCTGTGCGCGCACACCGTAGTCCGTGAACTCTCACTTCTCATCCCAGGTGGATGCTAATAGGCTTAGCACCTGCCTGCAAAGAAGTGCACATGACTGCATGCACAGGTTGTGTGTGGGTGGGTGCGCATGCATCAATCTCCAGCACTTTTGCCGTGTCCTTAAATACTGTAGAACTTCAAACTTTATTTTTTATTTACACAGACAAGTTATTTACCTGTGGACCAACTCCCAAAATCGTATTTGCCAGGTAGTTGCTTTAATGAGAGTTTGGGCTCTAGGTTATGATGTTCCAAATAAAGATCTGGCTCTCAGGCCATTACAAAGATACCCATTTCACCTATTTCAACTCTAATATTGCTTAACCCAGGCCTCAAACTAGTGGTTTAGGTTTGGGGAACAAGAATTCATAAGGTGGTGGCTTGCAGACAAAAATAAATCTCTAAAGGCTGAAATTTAGGCTGTATAATATGTTCTAAAAATATTCTGTGAAAGATTATTTTTATGGCAGGAGAGCTCTTCCCGGCACATGGCATTGCTAAGACAATCTGCTTTGAGGCCATCCTGAACACGTGTGGAACATGTGGGCACAGCGGAGCACGGCTCGAGAACAGGCCTCTGAAGTCACAAGGATCTGAACACCAGCTTGGACTTCACCAGCCATGCGACCAGGGACAGACATCTGCTCTTTATGAGCTTTAGTTTACTTGTAAAATGACACCATCAACATTGAACACATACCACAACACGTGTGCAGTACTTTATACCCATGGCGTAAAGTGCAGAGCATAAGAGGCACTAACTAGATGCCAGTTCACTTCCTCCACATGCAAGTCTACAGCTTCTCAACAGCCTTCAAGGCCTTTCATAGGGAGCCCTACACAAGGTAAGGACAGAATGGGAAGGGGAGGTGGGTGGCGGGAGACTGGTATTTCTACTGTGTCTTTTTATAATGTGTGGTTTTGAAGTCAAGGAATATAAAAAGAATTTTTAAAAACTCCTTTGGTGAACTATAATCATATACATGAAAGTGTATAAAACAAATACAACATAATGGCTAACTACAAAGCAAATTAATACATTCTGTGTTCATACCAGTGTAACCAGTCCCCACGGCCTGACCTGGGCCTTGTGCACGCCCAGCCCCCATGCCCCTTTTCATCCACACCACACCCCCTCCTGCTGGTTCCCACTGTCCCCTTGCATGGTAATTCCTTTCTTTTCCTCAGTTTTTCCCAACTTGGGAGAAATTTGAATTCATTACACAGTTTAATAAGGTTTTTCCAACTTAAAACCTACAAAAACTAAAATCAAGTTAAACATATTTGCCTCCTTGTAATCCTATAATTTGTAAAGGTAGCAACAATCTGGGTGAATTTTTAATATATGAGAACACAGAGCAAGAGGAAAAATAATTTGCCAAGTTAAAGATCCTATTTTTATCTCCTTTAAGTTTATCAATAGGTTTACCTAAAAACAGACATATACAATTCACACCTGTGGAGTTCTTTTTTACTTTGAGAGAAACAATGACAAAACTAAACAAGCAATAAGAAGAAACCAAGAATATAAGAGACAAAAAGAGACAACGCATTCTACTCTCTCTTCCTTTCTAAAAGCTTCATAACATTATTGTGGGTTAAAACCTCAGGAACCTCATCCAGAAAATCTTAAGGGTGATTTTAGCCCTAAAAATCAGACTAAAAGTTAAGGTCAGTATTTAAATTACACTAAGTCTCTGAGTCAATATTTGATAGGCATTTGCTTTACACCTAAAGTTTAAAATATACTACATCACTATATTTATTATATGTTATAATACTCTTACGACTTTAAGGAGATAATCAGCATTGATAAACATATTGGTGAGCTACCTTAAATGCTGAGAACATTTTTTAAATATTTAAAATTTTTAATTTAAGAAAATCTGATCTAGCCATTCATCTCTCTTGCAAATTCCTAAAAAAAAAAAAAAAAAAAAAAAAAACCAAACGAAAAGAAGTATGATTTTATAATTGTGAGACATAACTTGGTAGAATATTTTGTATTCCTGTTCATCTATTTTTATTGGCAGGATAATTGGTTTCGTTTTCTTAAATGAGTTTGCTGAGTGAGCCTCAGAGTACTAACTCACCTGACTGGAAGCACTGGGATCTTCGGAAACTGGGGAAGGCATTTCGAAGGGGGCGGGCCACGACGCCCCGTCCGAGTCACCTGTCTGGTCTGAACTGGATGATTCCCGCTGCTCTGCAGCAGATGGGACGGGCTGCGCGGCTCCATCACCATTGATACTGGCCAAATCAGAAATAGAAATATCACACTGTCACTAGGGGTCAGCTCATCCAAGTTTACTACTTTTTATTTTTATTTTTTTAAAAATATATTTTATTGATTTTTTACAGAAAGGAAGGGAAAGGGATAGAGAGTTAGAAACATCGATGAGAGAGAAACATCAATCAGCTGCCTCCTGCACATCCCCCACCGGGGATGTGCCCGCAACCCAGCTACATGCCCTTGACCGGAATCGAACCTGGGACCTTTCAGTCCGCAGGCCGACGCTCTATCCACTGAGCCAAACTGGTTTCGGCAAGTCTACTACTTTTTAAAACAAGACTCTATAACCAAGCATAAATCTTACTTTTAGAGAAAAGAAATATAAGACATTGAAATGTAAACAATACCATAATGGCAAACCTTAAATTATTTTTCCTGGCTTCAAATTAAATTTTAGATCAGAATTTAATTCTTCCTCTTTAAGATAAAATAAACAAACAGCCAAGTACCTGTAATATAAAAACTTGGAAAGAATAGCCTTTTGATACCAATGCTCTTTGCTCTTTTTCTTCCTCTGCCACTTCTGATCAATAAGTCTCTGATAAAACTCTTTCAGCCACGTCCAATCACCAGTCTGAATAACAGAAGAAATCAATACAACAAACATGTAGTCAAAACAATGTTACCCATTACTCTTTTTACAGGAAGTACTCTTTACTTTTTGAATACTGTTTCAGAAATACGTATTCAACGTAAGTCACCATAACTTATCTTCCTTTACCAACGCACTGCAGGAATAGTCTTTAAATAATAGCTATGGGACTGGCAGGACCATGAACTATTTGCAAACAGTGCATGCAAAGGTAAGTACAGACACGGGGAGTAAGCCTTGGGAAGCGGCAACATGGTTATTTTGTGCAAAAGCATCCATCATCTATACATTGGGGGGAAACGGGCATTTATCAACATTGCTTGAGAGGCACTGCTTTAAGTGAACCAGTTAATTATAATAACTATATATTCAGGAGAATAACAACATTTCCACATTTCCTGGAGCCATGTTTCATAAGAATCTCTTTAAAGGAGACATCAAAGGGTTTTTCAAAAATTTAACCTAGTCCCTTAAATTTCAGCCTTTTCACCACTTCTTCATTGGCTCCATCCTTTTCCTTGCAAGAATCCTGCTGTTTGGTATCAATACGTTTCTTGCCAATTCTCTCCTTTCACTCGTTATTCTCTGTGAGACCCCAGCTTCTGGCTGCTGAAGTACTCCTTTGTTTCCACTTCGGCCTTTCTTGGAAACAAGTCATCTTTCTGGCGCCCTCAGGCTGCTGAAACACTGCGTGCAGGTGGGTTCAGAGTCCTACCTGGGAAGACCTCATGAAGAGCTCCTGGATGTCCAGCTCGTCCAGCAGGAGGGTCCTCCCGACGCGGTGCACGGCCATGCTCACGTGGGACTTGCTGTAGGGGATCTTCAGCAGCTTTTTTATGTTCTTAAGAAAATGAAGAGGAAAGAGTTTAGAAAGACCTTTTTCAGTGTGATTCCATTTTTAACTTCATTCCATTTTAAAGCATAATAAACCTTATTCCCCTAAGGTTACACAAACTGTACTTTCCACAGAAAGCTAAATGCAAACACATGAAAGACAGCTCTTCCAAACCTCAATCACCTGCACTTTACAAGGCATCCTGTGAACCCAGCTGACGGTCACACTTGCACCGACCTAGGCTTTCAGCATATCAGATAAAAATGACCAACTAAGGAGCAATCGATTTCGCCAGAAGCATCATATCTCATTCTCAATTGGTAACATTCAAAATCATCCCAAACACTCTAATCACTTGTAACTGCTATTTTTAAAAAACATAACCATCAACATTGGTGTTGTTACCACTGCCAGTGTTTTGGGGGTTATTCCTTCCTCTCTGAAGAAAGGATACGTGTTTGTTTACTAACAAAAAAGGCACTTGATAATCAGACAGTGGTCTCATTTCATCAGGTTTTCAAGGTCCTGCATAGAGCGGGTGGAAGTGCCCAGCACCGATGGCCTCCCCATCAGGACACTTACCTCAGAGTCAGAGACAACGTCCACATCGTTCCCCACGGAGTCAATAAAGTCGTACGCCATCCCAAAGCTAACGGAGGGAACAAAGGACACAAAGGTCACGCTCATAGTGATGCAGGTAGAGTTTATCACAGATAATGTCAACTTCAAGGACACACAGTTCCCATATTCTGACAGCTCTGAAATCAGCATGCCTCTCACCATTACAGCTGGCTAGTTTTTCCTTCTTAGTGGCATATAAAATAATGGTGTTACTTAAAATCAGTGGCATCTTAAATTTGATAAAATATAGTAATAATCATTAGGAGCAATTAATAGGAAACACCTAGAATAAAAACAATGAACAATTCTTTTCATTTTTGTAATCACAAAACCCAAAAAATCTCCAAGAGAAAATAGTTCAAGATGTTATTCTTTTTAGGCGGAAAGGTAAGAAAAATAGAAACAAACATTTATCAGGATTTGAGTCTGGGACTGTGTTCCTACCGATATACAATATTACTCTTTTAAAGTACATATGGGAAAAACAAATACACCCGGCTCCAATTCGGCCGGGAGAAAAGAAAAACAATGTCGTGCCAGATACCACATGAGGCACATCCATAACCCACATGCCTGAAAAGCGTCCATGTCCGCATTTCCCGTCAGGAGCCGGGATACTTCCCTGGGCCCACCTCACTTCAGAGTGCGCTCTGATGGTTTACTGTGTGGGCTGGGCAAGCTACTTAGCCTTCCTGAGCTGCAGTGTGTCCGTGCGAAAATTAGTTAATGGTACCTAACGCAGAGGCTGTTGTGAGAATTAAAAGGCATCAACATATAAAGTACTTAACACAGTGTGTGCAGTCAATATAATTACCATGTAAATCACCTTATAACATTTTTGTTATTGTTGTTAATCCACACCAAGGACACCTTTTCCATTGATTTTTACAGAGAGTGGAAGAGACAGAGAAAAACATTGATATGAGAGAGACGTCGACTGGTTGCCTCCCGCATGCACCCCAACTGAATCAAGCCTGCAATCGAGGTACCTGCCCGTGACTGGAATCCCTCAGTCAGAGGGCAGATGCTCTAACCACTAAGCGGCCCGGCTAGGGCTCACCTTCTAACATTTGTGTTCACATATCATAATCTACTAAGCCATTCTTCTAAAAGAAGATACGTGGACTATTTCCAACTTTTGCTAGTAGAAATATTGCTACAAACAGACACCATTTTGTAAATAGAACTTTTACCTCGAGTGGTATTAGGATAATTTCCAACCTACTGGCTCATAAGGTATTGATGTATGTATGGCTCTTGCCACATGTTGTATGGAAATACTTTGGGTTCAATCACTGAGAGGAAGAAGGAGGACCCCACACATTCAATGGTCTACAAGAACGTGGACGCTCATACATCATCCTCAGTAAGACCCAGGCTACTCTCTCAAGTGCCACCAGCAGCATTTCCAGCAAGTGTCACAGGCAAGGGTTCAAGCCACCCAACCAACGTGCTGGCTTTCCGCATCAGGCCTTTTCTGACCCGACAACCCCCGCCATTGAACACGTTAAGCGCCCAGTCAGTCACCAGTGACTGACACTATACTTTCCGCCCGGAAGACAAACAGGCTGGGCGCTTAACGTGTTAATGAAAAACCCCACAGGACGGCGGACCAGGCCGCCTTAAAGGTTTTCTTCGGGCGCCACCCTAACGCTCCATGCTCACATATGCAGAAGGCATGGACGTTGGCTAAAAACAAAACATCTGATGGAAGTGTAGGGGTCAGAATTCAGCTGTGTTCAGACGTGGCGCAGACCTGAGACAAGCATGTGCCGTTGGCATCTTCCGATGACAACATAACCCTATCAGCAGGAGGAAGACGGGGCTCCGAAAGTCAAATAGGACCTTTTTCCCGAGAGAGCCCGCACGCAGTCGAGGAGCTGACGATTATGTGGAAGAGCAGGTGTCAGCGTTCTGGGCGGAGCAGGGGTTGGCGCCCCCGGGGAAGACGCCACCCAGGGGTACTCACCTGGAAAACGGCTTGCTCTTCTTACTGGTGCCCAGGATGGTGGTGCCCGCGGGCCCCAGCTTGGCGCTCTCCCGTAGCCAGTTGGCAGGGGGCAGTTTCAGGTCTGTCTTCTCTTCCAGGCGCGCAAAGGCTGCCCGAGGCGGGGCCGAGGAGTACTTCACCACGGCCCGGCTCTTCACCTCGCTGCCCCCGAGGAACAGCGCGGAGCCCTGGGGGACACAGGGACCCACTGCGGTGAGCACGCCCAGGACGGAGAAACCCCCCGTTTTACATCAGGAAAGAGCCCATCAGGATGTGAGACAGCGCGGAATACGCTGTCGCGTTTAGCCAGCTTTTCCTTTTTCTTGTTTTTACATAACCTCAAAGAAACACCCGAGTGGAGGAGTAAGAGGGTGACGGCTGTCAGCTGGGGAACAGGCCAACCAACCTACCTTCTAAGCGTTATTCTTAGAAACGGGAGAGGCAGGAGCCAAGGGGCGGCGATGCTATCCCGCTAACTGAATACATCATCTGCTAAAACCTTGTTCAGGGTTGAAGAGGCGTTTACACTTCGGTAACACACGCCAGGTAGGAAGTAGTTTGTGGTGAGACTCTCGAGGCTTCTTGTTTTTCAAGCAAACGTTTAGTAAGGGACCAACGGCACCTGCGAGGCCGGCCCGGGGCCCGTCTAGGGCCCGACTGGGTCGCATTCTGGAACCACATAGAGGGCGTCCCCCCGCCCCCCGCCCCCCAAATACACACACGCCTTCACAGCTGAGAGCTCAATTTGAAAATGGCATGTATGCTAACCAACAGCACCTTTCTAATTATTCAGCGTGCACACACTTTGGGGTTCACCCTGTATTTACATGCGCGCCCTGAGAGCACGGTGTCTGCCTCCCCACCGGCCACCGCGGGGGAAGCGGCTGCCTCCGATGCGATGACTGGCGAGGACACACCTGCATCCCCGACCTGGGCAGGCGCGCCGGCTGCACCGAGTCCCGGGGCTGCCGGGAGGCGCGGAGAGGGCGCCAGAGGCCGCCGGGAACCGTGACATCCCTCCCGGCGGAGCGGGCCCACAGCCCCGCAGCCCCGCAGCCCGCAGCCCCGCGGCGGACGCACCTGTGCAGAAGGTTCCTCGGACTCGCCCTGGGACAGGAGGCTGAGTCCTCCGCGAGCCGTGGCGCCGGCCGGCGGAGCCTCGGCCCCGGCCTCCTTGGAGTCCCCCATCACCTCGGTCCAAGGGAGACGAGGCGAGGCAGGACCCGCGCAGCCGCCACAGGAACCCGGGCCCAGCGACGCCGCCGCACAGCAGAGCGCGCTCCAGGGACGCCCCTCACGCCACACTTCCGGTCTCTCACAGGAAGGAGTTGCGGCGGCGCGTCCACGTCTCGCGAGCTTTGCGCCCGAGGCCCGGCCCCGCCTCCCCCGGTGGCGGCCACCTTCGCGGCGGGGCGGGCGCTGTAGTGCGCCTGCGCCTGCGCCTGTCAGAGCCTCCGCGGAAGACCACTTCTCGCGATAGCTGACTTCCAGGCTCCACCCCTTGCCAACGGCTGGTGTTTGTTGACAAATAGTTCTTGGCGCTCGGCCTCGGTGCTCAGTCGGCGTCGCCGAGGTCCTCGCCGCATGGGAGGGGGCGCGCTGCTGTCGGCGTAGCCCGCGGCTCCGAGCTAGACAGTGTGCAGTGTTAGCAGCCTCTCCCGGCCTCGTGCCTCCTCGAGTTACACGGGCTCGCGGAGACGCGCGCAGGCGGGGGGCGCTCCGGTTCCAGTCGCCCCGCCTGCGCGTCCCGGTACCGCATCACAATGCCCGTGGCCGCAGTCCCGAGGGTGGCCGCGGCGCCCAGCTGCGCAGAGGGGGCCTCCGCCTTCCCTGAAGGCACGGGCGTCAGAGGCGGAGGGTTCGCAGCGCAGTGACTCGCAGCACCGTTGGGGAGCCGCTGTGCGTCGGGCCCCGGGAGCTGGCCACGGGCGGTCCGGGCGGTCCAGGGCCTGCTCCAGCGCCGCGGCGCCTGAGACACCCGGGGGCGAGGCGACAGGCCGCTGAGGACGGGCCCGAGCGGCCGCGTGGCTTGCAGATCCCAGGGGAGGGGGCCAGGGCTGAGAGCGGGGCGGTGGAGCGCTCTCCCGGGCCGCTTTACGGCTTTGCAGGTGCAGAGCGCGCTCAGCCTCGGGTTCCGCACCCAGTGTCATACCAAGGGTGGTAGAATGCAGCCACGTCCTTCATACAAATTCGCTTGCTTCTGCATAAAATATTGGAAGGTTTTTTTAAAATTAGTTTCTCTTGCAGTTATGTGGCTTTCTCCATTACATTAGGCCGTGGTAACTCACTATGTACATTCAGAAATCCTTGTGACTGAAGGAGCTCCACCGACACAGTTTTCAAACGTAACAGAACATTTTTATGAATTATATCTAACAAGGAATTTGATCCAACAGTACATTTTGTAGATACGTCAACACGAGTTGGTTTTGATATTTTATCATTTTGTTGGCATTTTGTAGTCGATTCTTTTGGGGTTTTTTGCAAGTAATATATTGTTATAGTAAAACATTGGACACTACTTTGATATCTAACATTAGGAGGATGGTTAAGTCTATTTTCGGTCCATAATACCATTAACGTGTGCGACTATTGTTTTTCAGGAACATTTAAATTGTACATGATATGATGTTAAATGATTTTTAAAAGCAAATATGCAATATGATCCTAATTTTAAAAGCATGTCTATTGCTGTATTTATGTCCATAAACACATGAGTGGTAAGATGAAGTGGTTTAAAGGTATTCTTTAAAGTTTTCTTTATTTTCTTGTTTTTTCTTTCTGATCATGCATTACAGGGAGACCTCATTTTATTTTATTTTTTTAAAATATATTTTATTGATTTTTTTACAGAGAGGAAGGGAGAGGGATAGAGAGCTAGAAACATCGATGAGAGAGAAACATGGATTAGCCACCCCCTGCACGTCCCCCAACGGGGACGTGCCCACAACCAAGGTACATGCCTTTGACCAGAATCGAACCCAGGACCCTTCAGTCCGCAGGCCATCCACTGAGCCAAACCGGCCAGGGCGGGAGACCTCATTTTATTGTGTGTAACTTTATTGCGCTTCACGGGTGTTGCGTTTTTTTACAAACTAAAGACAAACCCTCCACCAACACAAAAATGACCACTCACACTGCTCTTTTTGCTATTTGATATGGTGATCTTGAACAGAACCTGCCATATCTCCAAGGTATGCCTGTATTTTATAGTAAAATGTAATTTTTTAAAAATACATTTTTATTGATTTTAGAGAGGAAGAAAGGGAGAGAGAGAGAAATATCAGTGATGAGAGAGAATCATTGATTGGTTGCCTCCTGCACGACCCCTACTGGGGATCAAACTTTCAACCCAGGTATGTGCCCTGACTGGGAATGTAACCATGACCTCCTGGTTCAATATGACACATGATTTGCATATTAGCCTTTCATTATATAGAATTCTTTGTAAGAAGGGATTTCTGAGTTAGCAGTGATTCTTTGTTCAAATCATTTGGGAAGTCAGTGCCAGAGCGCTTGTTGATGGTGCTTAGTGGGAAATGTGCTGGAAACAGCCTGTGAAGAGGCGGAGAGTGAAATGGGGAGAGCCAGAAAGAGAGAATTCAGCAGCAGGGAGGATCCTGGGAGCGGAAGGGGTTGTCAGGCTGGGGGGGTCTGCGAAGGGGCGGGGTTTCCTGGAGCCACTCCCAGGGCTAGGGCAAGAGAGATTTAGGTAGTAAAGGAGGGTGATCCCTGAGGGCAGGAGAAGTTACATAAGTTCATTCATTCTTCTAGTTTTGAATGCTATTAATTTTTCTTTTCCCTATTCAAAAACTTTTATGTGCTGTGGGTTTTTTAAAAAGTTATCATTGTTCCTAATGTAAATGATTGAAATAGAATGTGGGAAAACATGAATCATTACTTCCAGAATTTTGCATTTTAAGATGCTTATTTAGGCTCATTTTTGTATTGTTCCAGCGTCTGCCCTTCCCTGCCCCATCCCCCAGCTCCCGCTCCCGACACCCCTCCGGATGCACTTCATCACCTGTGGCCTCTGCGCTGCAGGCGGTGATCCTGGTTCTTGTCGCCAGTCTGCACTCTCCCCTGTTTGCCTGCCTCCCCTGTGCCTGATGCTCTCACCACTTAAACATTGTTTGTTGAATAAATAAACTGCTTAGTCCAGCCAATGTGGCTCAGTGGTTGAGTGTCGACCTATGAAACAGGAGGTCGAAGTTTGATTCCTGGTCAGGGCACATGCCCGGGTTGTGGGCTTGATCCCAGTGGTGGACGTGCAGGAGGCAGCCAATCAGTGATTCTCTCTCATCATTGATGTTTCTATCTCCCTCTCCCTTCCTCTCTGGAATCAATAAAAAGTATATTTTTGAAAAACCTGCTTATAGTTTTCTGCTTATGGAACAGCTTGTCTAGACATGTTTCGGGATGATCTCTCCTGACACCTCCTTCCTTTGTTTCCAAAACTTTATCCTGCACTTGTCACTCAGCAGGAAAACTGCCTGTTTGTATCTGCCTCCCTCTCCGACTGTGAGCTCCTCAAGGGAGAGGGCCCTGTCTGATCATCTGTTTTACCAACACCAGGCACAGCACGCGGTGTCAGCCCTTAGGCAAGGCAGGTAGAATAACTAGTGCCAACAGGCTTTCAAAATGCTTATCAGAATGTTCGGGACATAAAAACAATGTTGTTGGCTCTGAAATATTTCTTAACTCTGCAAATTCAAAGCCAAAGATGTTTAATGAAGTGTCTCCCAAATATATCAGTGTCACTATCTTTCATTATTAAAGTTAGTATTACAGTTTGTTCCATTCTAAAATTTATAGGTTAGACTTTGATTACAAAAGTCCTCCCGGCCTGCAGGACGATTTCAGAGACATCCCAGTCAATTAAAAATGTATTTGGCTTCTCCTAGCACACAGTATTCAAAGCAAAATTAGACATCCTTTCAGAAACCTATACAGGTAAGATAGTAATCTGTAAGACAGATGTGCCCAGGGCCCTGGGAGCTCCTAAACAGCCCCTCTCCTCGCTGCAGAGAGGGGAGCAATTCGACTGGGGCTGTGCCCTTCAGCTTGCCACAGTCCCTTCCATGCCCTAGTGTCTCACACCTGCCCAGCCTCACCTGTTTACTCTGCTTGTGGGACATCGAAAGGCCCCGAGTTCCCGGGTCCTGGTCCTGGACTTAGAGGTGGAAGAGATATTAAAGCTAAATTGCAGCCCGGCTAGCGTGGCTCCGTGGTTGAGCATCAATTTATGAACCAGGAGGTCATGGTTTGATTCCCAGTCAGGACACATGCCTGGGTTGCAGGCTCGGATCCTCCGTGTGGGCCGTGCAGGAGGTAGCCGATCAATGATTCTCTTTCATCATTGATGTTTCTATCCCTCTCTCCCTCTCCCTTCCTCTCTGAAATAAAATTGCAGACATAGGCCAGTGGAACATCAATTTCTTTCAGAATCACCCGAGGACACCTCCAGACACCCCAAGGCTCTAAAGCAGTGTCCCTGGGGTGTGGTCAGGGAATGTACATTTTGAGTGAGGTCCCCTTGGGACAGTGACCGCCAAAGACAGTTTTCCCTGGTGCTGGAAGACCTGTAACTTCCTTTTCCTAAAACCCGAAAAGTGAGGGCAAAATCAAGCCTTGCTAAGACTTAACGTACTCATCGGCCTTTCCTTGGGCCGTGGTCGGCTGGTGTATTAGTCAGGCGAGATTGGGTTATAGGCTGAAACAAACATCCCCCAGATGTCAGGGACCTCCAGCTAGGATTGCCAGGTCAGATACAGGACGCCACATTAAATGAAAGTTTCAGATAAACTATGAAAAAAACGTTCAGGATAAGAATGTCCACAATTTTAGGTACAAGTATGTCGCAGGCGACATTTGAGGCATACTGTCACCGTCCCTGTCATCTTTGCTCTGGACCGGAGCTGATGAAGCAGCCTCTACTGGAGCAGCGCCACTTCCGATCAGAATTGACAAGCACCATGTCATACACATTTGTCCGAAATGAGCCACATGGTCAAGCCCAGCATAGGTGTGGCAGGCAAGACCAATGCACCCCCAGGAGGGGCACCAGTACCCCTGGACCATCATGGAGTCTATGCAGCATATGGGGGCTTAGATGGGCTATTGGATGCCACCACATGGTTACATTTGGGGACAAGGCCCTTCAGAGAACGTTTTCAGAGCTCTGTAACACGATGATGGAACCTCGGAAACCTCACAGGTCATCTTGTGACCAAGCACTTAAAAGAGTTGCCAAGCTTTAAAAACGAATTTCTAGATTTTCTTTTACAAAACATGCTCCACATGTTCTCATCTCTTCTGGGATAAGTCGCTGTCATTAGGATGCTACTGAGTTTCACGGAAACAAACAGACTTACTCTGTTCCTTCAAGGTGAAGTTTTCACAACGGGTGAGAAAGTCATCTTTTCAAAAAAAAACCCTTATGCTCTGAAGAGAGCGTTTTTGAAAATAGATGTTTGGACATGTCTCCAGCGTTGTGATCTGGTGGCTAAAAATGATGTGTATCGCTTATCTTAAAAAAGCCCATTATCCGCACACTTAACTTAGAAACAAATTTCTAACTGTGTTAAGAAATCCTCCCAATGCAGAGTTTGCATTTTAAACGTGGTTCAGTGGTTGGGCATCGACCCAGGCATCAAGAGGTCAGAGGCTCGATTCCCGGTCAGGACACATGGCTGGTGGGGGGCAGGGGTTGTGCAGGAGGCAGCCAATCAATGTTGATGTTGATGTTCCTCTTATTGATGTTCCTATCTTCCTCTCCCTCCCCCTCTCTCTGAAAGCAGTAAAGAGCATATTTAACATATGTATATGTATCTAAATGTGCAGAGGAACTGTCAGGAGCCGGTGGTGCAGGCCCAGCTTGCCTAAGGCGGGAGTGCTCAGGGGAGGGAGACAGCGGGCATCCCACCGGGACGGCACGCCTCCTGTGAGCGGGCCACGCGGGCAGGGCTCTGCACATATCTGCCCACATCTTCACTGCCTGCTTTGACCCGCGCGTTGGTCCTCTCGGAATGCCAGACTGATCTGTCAGCTGCACCTGATTTGTTTACCCCAAAATGTGTCTGCAAGCTCGGCTGTTCCAGGCTGCCAGCAGGGCTTGTCCTCTCTCTCTCTCCCATCCTGTTTTTAGCTTTGTTCCCTGCCAACTGCCAGTTCACCTTTCCTCCTCATGTACAGAGTCAACAAATTGCAGGTAAAGCAACCATCTAAATCTCTGAGTTATTCCCGACACCGTTTAATTGTCTCGTAAGAAAGACTGATGGACTCCAAAGAAGATGGAGACTGAAGTAGCCACATTTCCGTGACAACCTTCGCATGATTTGCGGATACGGGGAAAGGAGCCCTGTGACTTGGTGAGCTCCTAGGCCAGTGATGGCGAACCTATGACACGCGTGTCAGAGGTGACACGCGAACTCATTTTTTTGGTTGATTTTTCTTTGTTAAATGGCATTTAAATATATAAAATAAATATCAAAAATATAAGTCTTTGTCTTACTATGGTTGCAAATATCAAAAAATTTCTATATGTGACACGGCACCAGAGTTAAGTTAGGGTTTCTCAAAATGCTGACACGCTGAGTTCAAAAGGTTCGCCATCACTGTCCTAGACCATGGATTCTCTCAAATGTACTCCTCGTTTGAGATCGTGAAGCAGTGACAGCCATAAAAACAAGTTTCACAATAAACTGAACTTCAAGGGACACTTCAAATGGTTATATCGCAATGTTTTCAACCAGGAGTCGCAAAAATAAAAGAAACCTATGCGACCACTTTAACCTCTTTTTTTAAAATAGCAGTGAGCACGGAACTAGTTTGCAGTCAAAGTTAAAACATTTTAAACACCGATTGTTTTAGACTTAAAAATTTCTACTCTTCTATTTTTATGTGATTGCATTACTGCTAGTATATAATTTATAAATACATAATTATACATATATTGGGGCAGCATGTTCAGAAATTCTTAACCTGATAATTGTGTGATAAAGTTTATAAACCAAGACTACTTTGGACATCTCATAGTATCAGCACCCAAAGGCTAGATACTCTAAGTCAAGGACAACGGTCAAGTGAACGGTCTGTGTTTTCCTTCCACGCCTTAATGTGACGAGAGCGGAAGAGTTTTAAAGTCCAAGACAGTGCAGACCTTGATGTGAGCTGGCCTGGCACGTGTGGTTACAACCTCAGGGCACCTCACTTAGTCGGTGGGTGGTGGCTATTTCCTTGCTGCTCTGTAGACGAATAGCATTCGAGCGAAGGATGTGAAACTACATGGGAAGGGTTCTGGCAGCACTGGGAGGCGTTCCTTTCCTAGATCCGGATGAGCTCGAGCGCTCCTGCGAGCTGTCAGCGCTGACTCTCAGGACGCGGTGCCGGCCACTGGGGCAGGTCGGCTGGGGCGCGGCCCTCCCCGCGGGGCGCCCTGAAGGTCTTGTGAGTTCATCCTCCGAGCTGGTCATTGCCCGCCAGGAACGGTTTCCAAGTCACACGCGTGTGCTCCTCAGGCACCTGGGGGTGGCCGGAGCCCCAGCGTCCTTCCCGCTGCGCTTGCACCTCGGGCTGAGAGCGAGGAGGGAAGAACTCAGCTGAATCTTTAAATCAGCACCGCAGGGGCGCTGCCCGGGTTCTCCCTGCCTTTCCGCTTGGGCGCGGCCTGTGCAGACCCCGAAGAACCACTTGCTATTAAGCGTCTACGGGAGGCGGCTGCCCTTGGACAGGGCACAGGGCAGCATCCCTTAGAGCAACAGTGACTGGCACAGCCACTGCCCTGACTTGCATACTAACGTGTCCGTGACATTTGTCTTCCTCGTGGGCATCGCAGGGCCTGTGCTCCGTCCTCAGGGCCATGCGGTCTCAAGGCTCCCCTGGTAGAATCCTCCACGCGTGTGTCGGGCAGGATGTAACCCCTGGATGAGGCTCGGGCATCATCCCCCTGCGACCATTTCCGACATTTATTTACAGTGTTTTCCGTCTCAGAAACGGAGCCAGAACCCACAGATGTCAGCCCCCACCTACACACGCTGTTCCTTACCCGCCAGGCGAGAGCATCGCCTTTGAAAAGCGTCCAGACTTTCGTTCCTTCTTATCACAAAGGATTTGAGCAGCTCCAGCCGCTCACGTTGGCACCGAGGGGCAGTGCCAGGCAAAGCCTCCCTCCCCGGAGAGCTCGGAGGTGCCGATGCCAAAGGCGTTTGCAAGCACAAAGCAGAAAAGCGCATTTGCATGCGTTTGCTGCCCGTGGCATCTCTCTCTGGAACCTTCTCCTGTCTGTCAACACTGCAGAAGGACTGGCCTCAGCTCCGTGGCGAACATCGTTCTTGTCATGGCCTGGACGTAGGAGAGGTGGCCTGGGAGCGGGGGGAGGATCGAGAGCTCTCCTGGGGGAGGGCCTCAGGCCTGTCTCTCCCTGAAATGGTTGGCCGTGACCTGGGTGGGCATCTGGAATTGCTTGGGGAAGACGGGGTGTGAAATGAGCACAGTGCTTTGCGCATCTGGGCTGCGGTGACTGTGTATTATCTGATCGCAGTGACTCCCGGGAGAATCGCAGCTGCTGGGAGGACCCTCAAAGGCAGGGCTGGGAACCTTTTTCCTGTCCAGGGCCATATGGATATTTATAACATCACTCAGGGGCCACACACCATTATCCACTTAAAAATCAGCCTGTTAGCCCGGCCGGCGTGGCTCAGTGGATAGAGCGTCGGCCTGCGGACTGAAAGGTCCCAGGTTCGATTCCGGTCAAGGGCATGTACCTGGGTTGCGGGCACATCCCCAGTGGGGGATGTGCAGGAGGCGGCTGATTGATGTTTCTCTCTCATCGATGTTTCTGACTCTCTATCTCTCTCCCTTCCTCTCTGTAAAAAATCAATAAAATATATTTAAAAAAAAAAAATCAGCCTGTTAGCCCGGCCGGCGTGGCTCAGTGGTTGAGTGTTGACCTATGAACCAGGAGGTCACAGTTTAATTCCTGATCAGGGCACATGCCCGGGGTTGTGGGCTCCATCCCCAGTAGGGGGCATGCAGGAGGCAGCCGATCCGTGATTCTCTCTCATCATTGATGTTTCTATCTCTCTCTCCCTCTCCCTTCCTCTCTGAAATCAATAAAGAAATATTGTTAAAAGCTAGTCTGCTCTATTTGGTCAAACATTTAATTAACTCACCCCTCATGCCTTGGCAGGGCCACATGATTTCATGGGCCTAATGCCGCCCTCATGCCGGACGTTCCCCACCCCTGTTCTAGAGCATGGATTGGGGACCATATAAATGAATGGGGGGGTGGCGAGGGCGGGGGGGCTGTAGATGCAGGAGGAGAGGTGCTGGGAGGGCAGGAGTCGGCCATGGAGAAGGCCTGTCCCCAAATGGAGGGAGACCCACAGGCCAGCCCCGCCCCTCCCACCTCTACCCAGGGCTCCTCTGAGTCTGCGAAGCCACTGCGGCTTCTCCTCCTCCTTTTAAATTTATTGATTTCTTCAAATCTTTTCATCGCACAAGTTTCAAACACATCCTTAAATAGAGGCACCCACATGCCCATCACCATCACCCACCGAGAACAGGAGTCACACATCCAGTTTGCTTCCCGCTTCCCTCTACCTCATGTTCTTCTTGAAATGCTCTCATCCTGAATCCTGGTTAGCCTAATCCTCCCTGTTGTATTTTTCTGGCCATGTCCTTCTGTTCTGCCAATCACTAAGTCGGTCTACTGGGCTGGCTATGAAATGATCCATTTCTCAAAAAAACCCTAAGCAGTTCTGGAAGGAACGTTTGGACTGACCATGCAGGAGCTCTCAGTTCTCTTCCTCCAACAGACGCTCCCTGAGTCCTGGGCACGGAGCTGGGTTAGAGATGTCAGCAGGCCAGGCCAGGCCGGCATAGCTCAGTGGTTGAGGGTCAACCGCTGAACCAGGAGGTCAGGGTTCCATTCCCGTCAGGGCACAGGCCCGGGTTGCGGGCTCCATCCCCAGTGTGGGGCACGCAGGGGGCAGCCGATCGATGATTCTCTCATCATCGATGTCTCTCTCTCTCTCTCTCTCCCTCTCCCTTCCTCTCTGAAATCAATGAAATTAAAAAAAAAAAAAAAAAAAGGAGGTCCAGGCTACAGATTGACGTGTGAGAATCATCTCCAGGGAGGGGTGGGCCCCAGTCAGGGTGCGATGCCTGGGGAAAGGCTGCCTCCTGACCTGGTGGAAACGCCCACCAGCCTCCCCTGCAGCCGAACCTTCAGGATGACACCACAGGAGCAGTGACCTAAATGAGAATGAAAACCCTCCCAGCACCCTTGCCCATGGCATTTGTCACTGCAGACAGGCCTGTCATCCACAAATCACCTGCACCAGCAGAGAGGGCTCTGGAGGAGGGGGTCATGGCCATGGGGGCTCCCGCGCCCGGGAGTTTAAATTAGGTCCCTGTGCCTCGCGCACCGTTTTGCAGCCTGTATTTGTAAATCTATCTTGCCGGCATATTTTATGCTTCAGTTAATTTAGCTGACATCTAATTTAGTTGACATATAAAAATAAAATCAATTTTCAGACAAAATACCCATAAAATAAGTGAAATGCTATAATAGGTTTCAAGAAATTAAAATGTAATATATTTAGGCTTCTACTCTAAAGCAATTTCATCTAGAATAGCAGATATTGTAGATGCAATTTTTTTTCCTGAGTCTGTCAATTACACAATAATAAATGTAGCTACTCTATATTCAGAAAGTGGCTTGGAGAAGTTTGTCCTGAAAAAAATGTACATTTTTTGTTGTTGGGGTTTCCTTAAAACATGTGAAAGAACTTGACTATGAATACTATGTGTGTTGATGTTGAGCTGTAATTAAGCCATGGCAATGGTTATTACTTACGATATAAACACGATCAAATTTTCATTGGGTGAGTTCTTTTATAATTAATGTTGAGTTATGTGCTGTTTATTATCCTGTTTGCTTATGTTTCCTGTCATTTTCCAGTTGTTTGCTTAAAGTTCATTTTTAATAGTGAATTAGTAACTGATAATGTGTATTGATTTCAGTGTTACTTCCAATTTACATTTTTATCTCTTTGGTTGATGTATTTGGCTTAATCATTTTGTTTTATAAGCAATTGTGCGATTTGTTAATTTAGCTCGAAGATTAAACGTGGCTTCTAAGAGAGTCTGTTTTAGAAAATGGTCCCAGCGTAAGTGAGCGTTTGGCGTGTTCAACACGTCAAAGGGACTGGTCTCTGAAAGATAACGGGGCACACAACCCTGAATTCCTCAGAGTGGGTTCATCATTCTGGAATCTCGGACTATATAGAGCTGAACATTCCAGTAGGTGGTGCAAACTGACTCCATTTCAAGTGGAGATGTAATTTAAAACTGTGATGTGTGTATTTTCACTCTAAGAATAACATGTCAACACGTTTTCTCAGCTGCAAAATTATCCTCCCCGAGTTCTAAGAGAAGCTTGATGGACTCTCCCAATACTCAGACCTTCGGGTTTATCCCACGGTACCATGAGGGTGACCATCGTCACAGGAGAGGCGAGAGGCGAGAGGGAACATTAGGGGGTGGGGCTACCCACACTGGGAGACCTGTTACAAATGATGAAAACAAAGAGAAGTCACTTGCTTCTGTGCTTCAGTTCTACAACCAAATGGGCATAAAGACATTGTTTGAACAGTTTCTTTGGCCACACGATGCACGGAATGCATGCTTTGCCTTTATAAAAATTGAGGGTATTTCAGTCCTAGGGATCTGAGCATCTCACACCAGCACATCATATATAGTATATATACACATGTCTATATGTATGAAAGCCCAAGTGTCCATCCGACCATCCGACTGGTAGCTATGATGCACACTGAACACCAGGGGGCAGACGCTCAATGCAGGAGCTGCCATGATGCGCACTGGCCATTTAAAAAGAAACAGCACCGCGGACCTGGCACTGACAAACCAACACTCGGCTTCCCCCAAGTGGGACACAGGCCCCACCACCACCCCGGAGCGACAGCCCACCAAACCACAGCCAACACTGCCATGACCCCATGGCGCAAAATGCGGCCCACACTCAGCCCAGCCCAGAAACGATGGCTGTGGCCGTTGGGTAATGATGTCACGTAGCAACACTCGGCTTCCTCTCCCTAGCGACAACTAGCCTCCTTGCAGTTTCTTCAGCCCAGGAACCCAACTTGCTTTATAGCCAGGTGCAAACATTTTACACTTTAACCAAATGTCTGTGAAGCATTTTCCCGTGCCTCATCTCATTTGATCCTCACAGAAGTCCTGGGGTAGGTAGATAGGAGACTCGGTGGAATCCTATTTTTTTTTTTTTTTTCATTAGCCAGAAAATGGAGATCTAGAAAGCTTAGAAACTTGACCCGACTGGAAAGAAGAAAGAAATGGTGGAACTTGAAAATGACTTCAGGTTTTCTCACTGCACAGAATATAGTCAAACACTGCTATTGTTGAATATTTTACCCTTTGTTCTCCCTATGTGATCTCGTGTTGATATTTATTGCTGGGTTGCTGACAATTACCTGAAAGAGAAGTTGGAGTGCTTCACTGGGCTGGGAAAAGTTTAGCTAAATCAGAAAGCAGGCCTAATTAAGCAAGTTTACTCTATATACATAAAAGGCTAAGCTGACTGGCACATGCGCAATATATATAAAGCTCTCGCTGGCGCCAATCGCACGCACGTGTTGCGATCTGTCATTGTCTATTGTGAATCTGGTTGACACTTCTATTATAGAGAAAGGGTGAATAGTGATATTAAAATATTTCTTCTAATTTATTTCCTTTCAATTTGCACGAATCCGTGCACCGGGCCTCTAGTATACTATAGATACATACATACATATAGTAACATATACATATATGTGGATTTATGTGGATATTCATTGCAGGGTATTTTTAAATTGATTTTTACTTTATTCATAAATAGTACACGTGCACGAGGGGCAGCAAAATAGGATGATGAAAAGCAGGGGCTCTGGAGCTGGCCCCCTGGGAAGGATGGAGCATGGACCAGGGAGGTGGGGGAAGTACATGGAGACGCCCTGCACAGCTCTGTCCGGAATGGCCCACGCTGTGGTCCGGGCTCTGCTGTAACCACAGCCCACGCGAGTGCTGCTGGGAGCCTCCTTCCCTGAGTGCAGCCTGGCCTCGCCCCTTCCCCTCTGCACCCCAGATCTGGCGGGGAGGCCACATGCACCCACACTCACAAGGAGCGTGGACACTTCTCCCGCGGCCAAAAGGAATGGCTTTTGGATTCCCACCATTTGGCTGGCGATCTGCACCATTGCCTCTGTCCATTACCCAGCAGGGCCCGGTGGGTCTCGACTCACCTTGACGTTCCAAGATGACCTTGGGGAGAGCTGGTGACAGTCCGTGCAGAAAAGGAAGGTGTTTGACTGCCTTTCTTCCCTCGCTCTGGCCTGGGGCTGGACCCACACCGAAGAGGCTGTCGTTGCGGGGGGTGGGGGGGGGTGGGGGGGGGTGGGGGGGGGTGGATCTGAAGATCCGAGTTCAGTCTGGGGCAGGCGTTCCATTAGAGGAGCTGCAGGGCCGCAGTGGCCTTTGACCTCACAGCTCCCCATGTGGTGCTTGGAGGATCCCCTCCTGCACAGCACTCCTCCCCACCCTCACCCACCCCCATGCCTTCTGACCCCGCCCCCATGCCTTCTAACCCCGCCCCCAGGACTTCTGACCCCGCCCCCAGGTCTCCTCACCCCACCCCCAGGCCTCCTGACCCCCGCCCCCAGGACTTCTGACCCCACCCCCAGACCTTCTGACCCCACCCCCAGGTCTCCTCACCCCACCCCCAGGCCTCCTGACCCCGCCCCCAGGACTTCTGACCCCGCCCCCAGACCTTCTGACCCCACCCCCAGGTCTCCTCACCCCACCCCCAGGCCTCCTGACCCCACCCCCAGGCCTCCTGACCCCACCTCCAGGCCTCCTGACCCCACCCCCACTCGCAAGCCATAAGGAGAGATGCCAATATGGCTTCAGGCCCTGGTGTCTGAGCAGAGAAGAGAACGAGAAGGGCACGTACTGAGTGGGAAGGTGGCGGCAGGGACCACAGCCTCATGCTCTCGGATTAACACCTGTCGGGGCAGACAGGTTCTTTCTCTAGAACTGAAATTCCGTTGCTCTGATTGGCCTGACTTTGTCCTGTGCCCATTCCAGAACCAAACACTATGGCCAGGGAGTGTGATGCTCCGATTGGCCAGTGCTGGAGTAGAGGCCGAGTCAACTCCACCCAAACCAGGTGGAGTGACAGTAGGGTGAGGCAGAAAGCAGTTATTGCTGGAAGAAGGGGGGTCCCAGAAAGGCCCCAAATGCCCTCTCCCCTCCCTGCTCCTCCTGTCCCCCGTCTCAGCCCCTTAAATTGACGTCTGGTAGGACTGCATCCCGGCCTGGTTCGCTGGGCCTGCCCGTGGGGCCTGCCTCATCCCTTTGAGGACGAATGTGTCCGATGGTCTATTTAGTGTCAAAATTAACGCTATTAGAGAAGTCAAGCCAAGAGCTTTCCGCTCAGGCAGAGAGCGGAGATCCCAAACGGACTCCCTCCACCTTTTCCGAGTCTGATCCTGAGGGCTGGAGCGTGGATTCACAGCTGTGCTCAGAGCTGCTGCAGAGCAGGTCCTAACCCTCTGCTGACTGATCTCCGCGGGGACCTGCAAGTTGGTTATTCCTCTTTGTTCCGCTGCAAGTCTTCAAAGCCCGGTGAGGCCGAGTGTCGAGCCTCAGCGGCTGGGAGGTTCTGTGATCTCACTTTCCACAGCGCTCGGCTCATTGAGGGGTGATCCTGGAGCCGGGGGCCTCCCCTACGAGAAGGTGGGGAACACGCTCCTCACTCAGTCAGGCCGCCAGCCCCTCCGGAGCGGGGACCACAGGTTACGCACCGTTTTATCCTCAGTGCTTCATGCCAGCGGAGGATGGCCCGTGAAATGCCTTTTCTGGAACACACACAAGTTCATGATGTGACTGCTCTTTGCTGACCCTCACGGACTCTGGTGATTTGATAGCTTCATTGGCACACCCTTCTCCAGGCCTGGGGCGTAAGTGGTTGTCACTGATCAGACATCACTTGCTTTGCGATGCCTTCTTTTTTATTTTTTAAAAAATATTTTATTGATTTTTAAAGAGAGGAAGGGAGAGGGATAGTGAGTTAGAAACATCAATGAGAGAGAAACATCGATCAGCTGCCTCCTGCACACGTCCTACTGGGGATGTGCTGGTAACCCAGGTACATGCCCTTGACTGGAATCGAACCTGGGACCCTTCAGTCCGCAGGCCGACGCTCTGTCCACTGAGCCAAACCAGTTATGGCTATGCCTTCTTTTTTTTAAAAAAAAATCTTTTAATTTTATTTCTGACCACAATAGCAAAACATGCTCATTATGGAAATTTGGAAAATCCCAATGAAGAGAAAAAGAAACACGTGACTCTAAAATTGTTGTATAAGCTTCTAGTTTACCACGAACATGCCTACAGATTGTTAAAAAGAATCATCACCTACACACGCATTTACCTCTCTCACTGCACAATATAATGGGCACGTTTTTCTGTGTCATCCGATGCTTTTCATGACTGCATGGCATTCAACTGCAATTATATTACGTGTCCATTTTTTCTCTCTAGCAAACTGTGTAATGAGCATCCTCAAGGACAAATCATTGCGCAAATAGATGGGCATTTTCTTGGGGTAAATTCTCAGCAGTAGGATTGCTGGCTCAGAAAATATGGATATTTTCAAGGCTTTTGGGGAGCTAATGCTACCAAATCCCTCTCTGCTGCCAGTGGTAATGTCTTCATCCGTGGTCCCGACGCCAGTCCTCGCGGCACCGCTGGGCAGTGTCTAAGTGCCCTGGCCGCCCAGCGGGCACGTGCTGCCAAGAGCCGACCTGCGTGGCCGGGGCCTCCTCCTCCCGTGGCCCTTGGTTCCCTACAGGGAGCTGGTCCTCCAGGGTCTGTGCTGCCCATCGCTCCCTGTGCAAACGCTTCTCTTAAAAGTGGCGGTGAGTGCAACCTCCAAGTGGAGACTGTGGGTATTCAGGGTCCTGCTGGGCCCTCAGCTTTCATCCTCGGGGTTTCACATTGAATGTCTTCAAGCAGGGCCTGTGGGTAAGGCTCCCCCCCCACCGGGGAACCCCAAGCAGGGCCTGCAGGTAAGGCCCCCCCCCGCACCTGAGAACCCCAAGCAGGGCCTGTGGGTAAGGCATCCCCCCCACCTGAGAACCCCAAGCAGGGCCTGCAGGTAAGGCTCCCCCCCCCACCGGAGAACCCCAAGCAGGGCCTGCAGGAAGGCTCCCCCCCCCACCGGAGAACCCCAAGCAGGGCCTGCAGGAAGGCTCCCCCCCCACCTGAGAACCCCAAGCAGGGCCTGCAGGAAGGCTCCCCGCCACCACCGGAGAACCCCAAGCAGGGCCTGCAGGAAGGGCCCCCCCCCACCTGAGAACCCCAAGCAGGGCCAGCAGGAAGGCTCCCCCCCCACCTGAGAACCCCAAGCAGGGCCTGTGGGTAAGGCTCCCCCCCCACCGGAGAACCCCAAGCAGGGCCTGCAGGTAAGGCATTCCCCCCACCACCTGAGAACCCCAAGCAGGGCCTGTGGGTAAGGCTCCCCCCGCACCGGAGAACCCCAAGCAGGGCCTGCAGGAAGGCTCCCCGCCACCTGAGAACCCCAAGCAGGGCCTGTGGGTAAGGCTCCCCCCCTGAGAACCCCAAGCAGGGCCTGCAGGAAGGCTCCCCGCCACCGGAGAACCCCAAGCAGGGCCTGTGGGTAAGCCCCCCCTCCCCCACCGGAGAACCTCAAGCAGGGCCTGCAGGAAGGCCCCCCCCCCCCCACCTGAGAACCCCAAGCAGGGCCTGTGGGTAAGGCTCCCCCCCCACCGGAGAACCCCAAGCAGGGCCTGCAGGAAGGCTCCCCGCCGCCACCTGAGAACCCCAAGCAGGGCCTGTGGGTAAGCCCCCCCTCCCCCACCGGAGAACCCCAAGCAGGGCCTGCAGGAAGGCTCCCCCCGCACCGGAGAACCCCAAGCAGGGCCTGCAGGAAGGCTCCCCGCCACCACCGGAGAACCCCAAGCAGGGCCTGTGGGTAAGCCTCCCCTCCCCCACCGGAGAACCCCAAGCAGGGCCTGCAGGAAGGCTCCCCCCCCACCAGAGAACCCCAAGCAGGGCCTGTGGGTAAGCCCCCCCTCCCCACCTGAGAACCCCAAGCAGGGCCTGTGGGTAAGGCTCCCCCCTCCCCACCTGAGAACCCCAAGCAGGGCCTGTGGGTAAGGCTCCCCCCTCCCCACCTGAGAACCCCAAGCAGGGCCTGCAGGTAAGCCCCCCCTCCCCACCTGAGAACCCCAAGCAGGGCCTGCAGGTAAGGCTCCCCGCCACCGGAGAACCCCAAGCAGGGCCTGTGGGTAAGGCTCCCCCCCTCCCCACCTGAGAACCCCAAGCAGGGCCTGCAGGAAGGCTCCCCCCTCCCCACCTGAGAACCCCAAGCAGGGCCTGCAGGTAAGGCATCCCCCCCACCGGGGAACCCCAAGCAGGGCCTGTGGGTAAGGCTCCCCCCTCCCCACCTGAGAACCCCAAGCAGGGCCTGCAGGTAAGGCTCCCCCCCCACCTGAGAACCCCAAGCAGGGCCTGCAGGTAAGGCATCCCCCCCACCTGAGAACCCCAAGTAGGGCCTGCAGGTAAGGCTCCCCCCCACCCCCCACCGGAGAACCCCAAGCAGGGCCTGCAGGTAAGGCTCCCCCCCCCCACCTGAGAACCCCAAGTAGGGCCTGCAGGTAAGGCTCCCCCCCACCTGAGAACCCCAAGCAGGGCCTGCAGGTAAGGCTCCCCGCCACCTGAGAACCCCAAGCAGGGCCTGCAGGTAAGCCCCCCCCACCGCCACCTGAGAACCCCAAGTAGGGCCTGCAGGTAAGGCATCCCCCCCACCTGAGAACCCCAAGTAGGGCCTGCGGGTAAGGCTCCCCCCCCACCTGAGAACCCCAAGCAGGGCCTGCAGGTAAGGCTCCCCGCCACCACCGGAGAACCCCAAGCAGGGCCTGTGGGTAAGGCATCCCCCCCACCTGAGAACCCCAAGCAGGGCCTGTGGGTAAGGCATCTCCCTCACCGGAGAACCCCAAGCAGGGCCTGCAGGAAGGGCCCCCCCCCACCTGAGAACCCCAAGCAGGGCCTGTGGGTAAGGCATCCCCCCCACCGGAGAACCCCAAGCAGGGCCTGCAGGAAGGCCCTCCCTGAGAACAAGGCCCTCTCTCGGAGGCCAGCGTCTGCGAGGGCTCTGCCTCAGAACTATTCCAACCACAGGGATTATGCGCCTGCAGGCTGCCCTGGTCCGCAGGGTCGGCCGTGGCAATTTTCCTGCCAAGCGAGCTGAGGTGTGTGGGCCAGGCGGCCCTTTAAAGCCATGGCTGACCGTTCTCTGTGGCCTTTGCAGGTGCCAGCAGCACGTGGCCAGGAAGGTGTTCACTGGGATGTCCCTGGGCGGTCCGTGCACACGTCCCGGCTGCTGGGCCAATGGGAACCCATTGCTAATGGCTGCGAGGCCCTAATGGCTGGCGGGGCCACGCGGCCTGTTTGAGGCTGTTCCCGGCTCCGGGCTGCCGGGGGAGCGTCTGGCAGGAGGACCAGAGGCCTGTTTTCAGGGAGGCTGCTAGCGACTGTCTGCGGACGCACAGGGCAAGGCCCATTCCGTGGAGCCCACACGTTTCAAAGAAAAGTGTCTTCATCAACTAGCCTCACCGCAGTGCTTCTGTGTTCCGAAAGCCCAGGAAAAACTTATTTCTAAGTATCTGGCAGCGAAAGGTTGAAGGTGGGCATGCGTGCGTGCGTGTGCGTGCATGTGTGTGCTTGCATGCGTGTCCAACATGTTGCATGTGTTTTCAATAATCCCAGCATCTTCCCCTCTAAAAGGAAGCAGGAAATACAACTGCAGACTTTGAAATTTAATTTTTAACAGGATGTGTCTTTAAATAGTCCTAACATATCAAAAGGAAAATGTATCCTTAAAAGCTTTAAAAATATTATCAAAGTAATGGTGAAGCAAATGCGGTGCCTTTAATTTAAATTTTTTTTTTTTTTTAAGGATGGCGGTGTCTGAACACTGAACACGGAATTTCAACCGACGATCAAAGGCGACAGTGGCGCCTGGGCCCGGGATGCCGCTGCCTCACAGTTTATAATCAGTTATCACAGGACCATTAAAAGCCTATTAGCTGGCATTCCCACAATTCCTCAGGGCAAGGGCAGAGAGAGAGCAAAATAACTTTGAATGCAAATGGAACGCAGCGTTGCCAGGAGAGGGTCTTTTAATTACGGCAGCGAAGGGCAGCGTCCCTGGATGCACCCACCCCAGCAGCGGCCGAGGAGAGGATGCAGTGTGAGGTCTGAGCACGCTCGGAGGTGAGGGAGCTGGTTTCTTTGGGAAGAGACTGACTGGAAAGCGGGGGGCCGGGTCCAGACCCCCGATCTGGGAGGAGGAAGAGCAGGGGCCTGTGACCGTGTGCTCACTGCTGGGAGGTTGGTGGACTCGCACTGTGCTCTGGCCGATCCAATGAGCCTGAGCAGGACCTCGGCCAGCGGTGGGCGCAGAAGCCCAGCCCATCTCCGAGCCATTGTCAGCTGAGAAGTTTGATTCATGTTTTCCCACCCGAAGGCGCCTCCGCTGACATGTCCCCTGGTAGCGCGATGAGGGGCTGCGCGGTAAGACAGTGCCCTCGAGACACCGTCCTGAGACTTCAGAGAAAACACTAGAACAGTGGTTCTCAACCTTCTGGCCCTCTAAATACAGTTCCTCATGTTGTGATCCAACCATAAAATTATTTTCGTTGCTACTTCATAACTGTAATGTTGCTACTGTTATGAATCGTAATGTAAATATCTGATATGCAGGATGGTCTTAGGCGACCCCTGTGAAAGGGTCGTTCGACCGCCAAAGGGGTCGCGACCCACAGGTTGAGAACCGCTGCACTGGAGGGATGTGGGCAAGAAAGACAGCTGACGGTTTGGTGACAAGTAAGAGAGAAGCGGTGTGTGGGTGGGGGAGGAGCCTGCAACCGAGGTTCGTGCCCTTGACTGGAGTCAAGCCCGGACCCTTGGGTCCACAGGTGGACACAGTATCCACTGAGCCACACCGGCCGGGGCATGATTTGTTCTTTATAAAGAACTGGTCTTGGTGGTTGCCTTCGCGCTGTGTAAAAACGGTGCCGGGCATAGTAAATGCTCAGTAAACTTGCTGAGTAAACCCTGCTGTGTGCTCAGTGCTGCCTCACACACACTCCAGTGGGTCGCTCCCGATCTCTGGGCTCCACGTGAGCCCGGCGTGTGCGGAGGCAGGATGGGCCTGACCCTCCGGTGTTCCCAGCTCCCAGGGTGGATCCGAGGGCCCCGTGTGCCCCAAGGTTTGTTTTCAGAACGATGGGCCGCCAAGTTCAGCCCCGTAACTCAACCCTCTGAAAACAGGCACATCCACCAGGAACAGCCCCATCCCAATCTGGGACCCAGAAATCCCAGCCGAAGAAACACAGAATTCTGTTTTCCCTGGCCGGGTTTCCTGCACTCCGTTTGCTTGTCTTGGATAATTGGTCGGAACTTTACACCAGCCTTCAAAAGCGGGGAATCGGGACCCACCTCACCCAGCGACCATAGCCTTGTTGACGGGACGTAAGACTAAGTACCGAGGAGACGCAAGAGGTACTGGAGGACGAGGCTGCGGTTCTAACGGGCCTCCCGCGGCCTTGAGGTGGGACTGAGTCCAGGCCGGAGACCCGGAGCAGCTTGGCAGCCGGGGGAGGCCAGGGGGCCTGGGGGAGGCTCGGGCCCTGGAGCCGTCCCTTGACCTAGGGCCCCATCCACTGGCCACCGGCCCTTGTTTTCTGACTAAATGCCAAAGGTTGTCGTGGAAAAGAAATGAAATAGAAACGTGCAGCAGCGTTCAGTGTAGCACAGCCCCGGGCACTTCAGAATCACCCGGACGCTCCTCCGCTGGCCTCCGGCGCGCGGTCAGGTGAGCGAGCCGAGTCCCTCCGGGCAGTGCGTCTGAGCTGGGACACGGGCCGAGGAAGGGGCACGGAGGGGGCTGAGGCCACCCCAGCCCTGACTCACTTTCCTTCTCAGACAGCTATGAGGCTGGGGCAGACGGTTCCTGTGGGAACACTCTGCGAAAACATTATTGATTCAAGGATAATAAAAACTCACCACCATCTCCAGACGGGCCTGCACGTGTCTGATATGTTTGTGGGGTTCCTCCTGCGTTGGGGGGCGGCAGCTCCCGGGAGCCGGGGGCAGGAACTCTCAGGGGGCTTAGAAGACCCACACTCCTCCTCCATTGTGACGGCGGGCTGGCTTCTATGACAGCGTGGGCACTGCCCGTGGCCCCGCCTGGGAGCGGCTGAGGAAGATCAGGAGCGGCTCCAGGCGTGGAGAGCTCAGGAGGCGATGGGGAGATGAGGGAGCCCACCTCAGCCCCCCCAGTTCCTGCAGGACATGGCCAAAGGGAGACGCTTCAACCCGCCCTTAGACAAGGACGGAAGATGGGTGAGGAAGAGGGGCCCTGTCTTACCTCTCTCAGGCCTCGTGGGCGTGGTCAGGGCACAGACCCGAGTCCCGGTCCCGCTTCTGCTGCTTACTGTGGCCTGACTTGGTAACTTACTTCACCAGCCTCGGTTTCTCCATCTATGAAATGGGAACCCGGTAGCACCTCCTCCTCACACCCCGGGTGCCGTCTGTCTCCTCTGCTAGAAATAAGCTTCGTGGGCGCTGGGACCTTGGTCTCTCTTATTCCCTGACTGCATCCCGAGTGCCGAGGGTGGGATCTGTGCCCAGGAGGGGCTCAGAAGACATCTGTCCGGGGAATCACCATCACACTGGGACCCTCTAAACACATTCCCTGGGCCTCCTGTCTGGTCCCCTTCGCCCCGCTGGGCTGTGAAATGGGAAGAGGCCAGAAATGCACCATTCCCCCATCTCGGTCATTAGTAAATGTCACCTTTTCACGCTCTTCCTCGGACCTCTCTTTCTCTCCTGTCACTTGCAGAGCCCGGTGGGCTTGTCCCTCTCCTGCCATCTCCGAGAAGCGTACCCCACACCTCTGCGTGCCGTGCCAGCCCCGTCAGCATCCACACACACACACGCTTTCACACACCCCTGCTTCAGTGCAGAAAGACTTGCCGAGGGGAAATGGGAAACAGTGCGAGCTACATCACACTAATCCGTGATGACGAACAAAAAGCATACGCTTCTCAGGCTAAGTAGCGTCCCGCTTTCTAAAACCTGCAGGATCAGCTAGGATTGTGTTGGACTGGATGCTATGAAAAGCCGGCAACAGTGTCAACCAAATAGGGGTTTGTGTTTCTCGAGTAAAAGTAAATCCAGAAGTTGGTGGTTGTGGGCTGGTACCCTGCTCCAGGGAGTCGCCAGAGGCCCTGCAGTTTCTGGCCTTCTGTTCTGACATCTGTGTGTGAGGCTGTGGGGCTCAGGTGTGCAATGAGGGGAAGGTCGAAGGGCCGCAGACAGAAGGCACCTGTCAGCGTGTCTGCCCCTCCTCCGAGGTGACACTGTCCCTGCACAGCCTCCGGAGGGCCTGGCTGCGTGATGGCGTCAGGTTTGTGTGGCCGCTTCACTGCCCTTGATCCCCATTCCCACTCTCCCGGGAGCCCCACCCCGCAGACTTCTGCTCTGTCTCATGGGGTCACATGGCCATTTGGCTGCAAAGGAGTTTGGGGAGGGATTTTTCTTTTAATATATATTTTGATTGATTTCAGAGAGGAAGGGAGAGGGAGAGAGACCGAAACATCAATGATGAGAGAGAAGCACTGATCGGCTGCCTCCTGCACGCCCCACACTGGGGATCGAGCCCGCAACCTGGGCATTTGCCCTGACGGGGAATCGAACCGTGACCTCCTGGTTCATAGGTCGATGCTCAACCCCTGAGCTCCGCTGGCCGGACAGGGGAGGTATTTTTAACCGGCCACACTGCCACCCCAAACCGGGCCAGGCTTCTGTCACCAGGGAGGAAGCGAGAATGAACGGCTCATCTCCCACTGCAACCCCAGGAATGCGCCCAGGACCCCGTCTCAGCCGCACAGACGCTGTCTCCCCGAGTCTGTCTGCTTTGAGCCTTTGGTGGGGCCTTTCTCCTGCCAGCACCTCGGAGCATAGGGAATCCTGCTGACCCTGAACTTTCCCCAAGTGACTGTGGACAAGTTGGGAAAATGAGAGAAATTCTTGGCTTTGGGCCGGTGGCTGCGGTAGAAGTGACCTTCGCTTTGCAGTTGACCTTGCTGGGGGCAGTCTGGCCGCTGCCAGGTGGGAAAGGCCTCCCACACCATCACCTTCCTGTTTAGTATTTCAGTCCCTGAGAGGCTGGATGCAGCAACAGCTTCACCGCCAACGAGCTAAAGGCGCTATTTCACGGTTACCCCAGCGAACAGAGGGTTTATTTCACAGCTGCCAGGGTATAGCCACTAAGTACATATTTTAAAAGAGTGAAATTAAAATGCTAGAGCCATTTTTTATAGCGATTTAGCCCACAGACTTGCAGAATGCAAATGAACTCACATTGGCTGTCACGTAGGCAGGTGAAGGATCATGGCTGACGTGGGAAGGGCACCTACTGGGAGGAGGGGCCGCGGTGTTGGGACAGGGGGGCTGATGGGCCAGACTGGAGGAGGCCAGGGCAGGCCTCTGGGTTTGGGGGTCCCTTGTATGACTTATATTTACTCTAAACACATTGAAACCTATTACACCTCAGTTACTTTGGGTTACTCTCTCCTTCCCCTTCCTGTCACTCCTCCCGCCCCCCACCCCGGGTAACAATATTTACAACCAAGTGTTCATCTGATCAGATACAAGCATCTCTACCTGCAGAGGCAACTCAGATTGCTGCCTCCCAAGGTCACGTCCAGGGGCTGATAGATGAGATGTCCCCTCGCCCCCAACTCAGGGCAACTCTGAGAGGTCGGCCACATCCAGAGCGCTCTGTGGGGCTGGCGGAGGTGTGTCGGGTCAGGACCACCTCCCCTGCCCAGTCCTGTTTCCCTCCCTCCCTTTCCTGCGGGATAGGAAGGCCCTTTCCCCAGTCACCTTCCCACTCTCTACCACCTGCCTCCTCACCTGGGGCCCTTCACGCCTCGGCTTCCCCGTGTCTGAGGGTCCCCCTCATGCCTGCAGGGGGCTGGCTCCCCCTGTGAACATGGGCTGAGTCTTGTTCCCAACTACAGGGAGCACCCTGAGCAGAAAGGCCTCACATTACACACGCGTGTGTCTTGGAGTTCAAGGGCTCAGCCTCGCAGGGCCGCACCCTCGCACCCGGTCGGCCGGCCGCAGGAATCTTTCCCGGCTCCTGCGCAGCAGGGCGGCCCCCGAAACTGGAAACAACCGTCAGCGATGGCCTTGGGCCATGGACAGTATTTTTTGTCTTGGAAAGAACACTTCAAATCGCGCCGTTCCCATCCCATGCCAGAAGCACCCGAATTGCCTTTTAATCACGTCACGGAGGGAAGCCCTGCTGCTTGGCTCAGGCATTCCAAGGTGCCTGGTTTTTATTTTATTTTCTGTTATTTTATTTTTATTATTTTAAGATTGATTTTAGAGAGGGGAAGGGAGAGGGAGAGATAGAAACATCAGTGATCAGAGAGAATCATGGATTTGCTGCCTCCTGCACACCCCCTACTGGGGATCGAGCCCGCAACCCGGGCCTGTGCCCGTGACTGGAATCGAACAGTGACCTCCTGGTTCAGAGGTCAATGCTCAACCCCTGAGCCCCGCCGGCCGGGCAGAGGTGCCTGCTTTAATTGAGGCACGTGCTGTCTCCTAGTTCCCTCACATTGGAGTGACGCAGAAGACCCCGGAGTCCCTCACCAGCATGATGCTCAAAGAGCCCCACAACCCTCATTTCTCCCGGCAAATAGAAGAGAAGCTGCCGCCCATCTACAAAGCCCGGGAGAAGGTGCGTCTGGCGCGCTGGCCGTGGCTCTGGGGGCCGGGTAATTCCCCTCGGAAGGACCTGCTCACTGTCCATGCCTGGACTCCTGAATGCTGGTAGCCTCCCACCTGGTCCCCTGGTCCCTGGGCACCCGGGTCCTGTCTGCAAGGAAGGACTACCTCCCGGTCCAGACAATCACGTCAGTCGGGTCTGTGGACCTTTGGTTCCAACTCCCCGTTCATTAACACGCGTGTCCTGCCTCCCCGGCCAGTCCCCGAGCAGCTCGGGGCATGGAGGGGCCGGCAGGAGCAGCGGCGTGGATGGCACACCTGGCGGGCCCACCTGTCCCAGGGCCCAGAAGGCCTCAGAGTTCCTTTCCGGATCTCGGGTCCACGAGTGAGCTGTCACCTTTTTCTTCTCGCCTCCAAAGCAGGGGTTTGAGAGGGAGTTATAATGATTAGCAATCAGGGGTGAGTGTCAAAGCCTTGAGCTGACGTGCGCGCCTCTGAGCTCACCTTCCTAGGCTGGTTCCATTCCCGGTGGTGGGTTCATCTTTTTAAAAAAATATCTTTATTGATTTCAGAGAGGAAGGCAGAGGGAGAGAGAGACAGAAGCATCAACGGTCAGAGGGACTCATGGACCGGCTGCCTCCTGCATGCCCCACACTGGGGATCGAGCCTGTAACCTGGGCCTGTGCCCTGACCGGGAATTGAACTGCCACCTGGTGGTTCATAGGTTGATGCTCAACCACTGAGCCAGGCCGCTGGCAGGTGGCTTCATTCTTACTGGGTGTCACCTGGCCTCCCGGCTGCCTCGCGCCACTGTAGGCGGTCCCCAGAGCAGGCTGGGGCCTGACGTGCGTCTCTCTCCGCTCCTTTGCCTTCCCAGCAAGCGACCCACAACAACTTCCCCTTCTCCGTACACGACAACCGGCACAGCCTCCGGAGTTCCGGATTCTACGTTGACTCCGTGAGCATCCCCTCCCCGACCCTCCCCAAAGGGGCAGCGGCCTCAGGGCTCCTGATGTCCTCAGATGTGCTGAGCACAGAGCACTAACCTCAACATGGGAACAGGGTCATTATAAAGCCTCGTAAGAGGCCACAGAAAAACAAATGCACAAAACTCTCCAAGTCCCAGACTGGCCTCTCTCTCTCTCTGGGTCTCCATTTTTTTCTCCTTTTCTCCCTCCTTCCCTCCTCCCTTCCACCCTCTCTTCCTTTTTGTGGATTCTTAAACTCTCAATATATTTCATAGTCACATTTTTAGCAAGTCATTTTTTAAAATATATTTTTATTGATTTCAGAGAGGAAGGGAGAGGGAGAGAGAGATAGAAACATCCATGATGAGAGAGAATCATTGATCAGCTGCCTCCTGCACGCGTCCTACTGGGGATGGAGCCGGCAGCTCGGGCACGTGCCCTGACCGGGAATCGAACGGTGACCTCCTAGTTCACAGGTCAACCCTCACCCCCTGAGCCCCGCCAGCCGGCCGGGCTGCCATATTGTACACTTAAACGTTGGCTGTCTCGTAGCTGCTTGTACCGAAGACCTCAGAGCTGTGAGACTTTGCATGTTTTTCTCATCTTCTCGATTCTTCCCCAGGGCCTGGGACGTAGGAAGGTCGCCCCGGAAAAAAGGCAACACGTTTCGAGAAATTTCAATCTCTGGGCATGCGACTTTGTCCCGTCTTATCTTGACGGCTTTTCCAATAACCAGATATCGTACGTCTGCCCGGAGGCGGTGGTGGTCCCGCTTTTCAGGCGCTTCCCACGACAGTACGGCGAGGTCTGGGGCACCTGGAAGTTCATCCCCGAGCAGAGCTACGTGGAGTTCTTGAAAAAGAAGCCGAAAGTCCGGTTCGCTATCGACAAAAAGGCCGCCTCTCCGCTGGAGCCCTTGTGCCTCCAGAAGAGCCTTGATGAGCTGAGTAAGGCGGGCATGTCACTGGGCATCCCGCCCAGCACCACCAGTTGACGCGAGGCTTGTCAGGGTTAGAGAGGGTGCGTGCCTGAACGCCAGGGCAGAGGCCAGTCTCCCCCGGAGAGACCAGAAAGAGCCGATTCTGTGACCACACCCTGCCTACTAAGATCTACTTTTTAAAAATTTTTTAATGAGGTTGAAAAGCATTCAAGCCCTTACCCAATAAAAATATGTGAAGATATACACATTTTAAATGAATGTGTTGTAAATACATTGAATGCATTTCAAATAGGCCACATTCACATGTAGGGGAGTTGTAAAGGTTACATAATTGAGATGTGGTTATATTTTCACTTTGAAACGTCAAACAATACAGAAAAAGTAGGCGTTCCCCCTGGTTTTAACACATCTCCGATCCTTGTCCTGTCCTCATGAGTAAGGTAACCATTCGTTTTTATTCTGTGCCTTTACCATCTCATAGATACACATGTTATGTAAAAATTGAACATAAGCTGTGTCGCACAGCACACGGCACTCCATAGCTTCCTTTTGATATGGAACAATGTGTTTTGGGGTATTCACAGTGTCAGTGTGAACAGATTTGCTTTTTATTTTTAAAAAAATATTTTTATTGATTTCAGAGAGGAAGGGAGAGGGAGAGAGAGAGAAACATCAATGCTGAGAATCAGTGGTCGGCCGCCTCCTGCACGCCCCCTACTGGGGATGGAGCCCACATCCCAGGCCTGTGCCCTGACCGGGAATGGAACCATCATCTCCTGGTTCCTAGGTCAACAGTCAACCACTGAGCCACGCTGGCTGGGTCGATGTGCCATACTTTTAAAATTATCATCTTATTAATGAGAGTTTGAATTGTTTCTAATTTTTGGCTGTCAGACCCAATACTTCATGAGCCCACTTTGAATTATCTTTTAGATACGTAAGGATAGATATTTAGGGACCAAAAAAATGGTATCTTGTTATTTGTTTAATTTGCATTTCTCTGGTTATGAGTGAAGCTGAGCATCTTTTCCTGCTGGTTGGCCATTCATATTTCCCTCCTGAAACTGTCACCATCATCCTTTACCCAAAGTGTCGTGTTCATATTTGGATATTTCTCCGATAGATGAATTTTAGAATAAGCTTGTCAAGTAAATCCATTGGCCATTTCACAGGAATTTCCCCAAATTTAGATCGATTTATGGGAGAATTGACATCTTTGTGCCGTGGTGCAGTTCCCCATTTATTTAAATCTTTATGTTCTTCAGTAAACTTTTATAATTTTCTTCACATACACCTGACATGTTTCTTTTCTGTGTTTATCCCTGTATATTTTGAACTTTTATGGCTATTTTGAATGTTATTTTTTTATGTTACAGTTTTAGTTTGGTTTTGCCTGATGCGTAAGAAAGATGATTTCTGTAAGTAAACCTTGTATTTTTAACCTGCTACACTTCTAATAAGCAAACACACACACAATGTATTAAAATAAAGTTTGAATACTTTCTCAGTGGGTTCTCTTGGATTTTCTGTGTAGATGGCTGCCACTGGCAGAAGTGAGAATTCACATCATTTCTCTCCAGGCCACATCCTCACACACAGGGTTACGTGGCTGAGCTCTGCCGTGGCCAGTTCTCCGGAACCTGCCCACCAACACAGGAATGCTGTCCTTCCATTTCCTTTTCTTCTCCCAGGGTGTGCAGAGCCAGCACGGCCATGGGTGAACCTGAACTCAGGGCCCTGTTCCCCATACTCAGCCCCACGTTGGGCGCTATATGTGCCGAGCCAGCACGGCCATGGGTGAGCCTGAGAGGGGCCGGTGAAGGATGCAGAAGACAGACAAGAGAAGAAAGCTGGGGCTGGGTGGGACGAGACTCTCTGATTGAGAGACAGCGCCACAGCCTGCAAGCCGAGTCTTTATTTTATAGCAGATTCCACGAGGCAAAGTAAGGGCATGGCCAAGATGTTTACAACGTTCTCACAGGTTTCGAATCTACTCAATCACATGCACCTGATCCAACTTTGTTTACTTGCTGCCCCTCCCGCAGCCCACATCACTCAGCCACGTGGGACCACAGGTTCGGACCATAAGGTCAAGCTCACAGCCATAGCCTTTGGCTGTAACTGTGCTGGGACTTGCACGAGGCTTTGCCACGAGAGGACCGTGCCCTCTCATTAGCCCCAGGCTTGAACCTGTCCAAAGGCTGTAGCCGCTCTCCACACCAGGGTGTCCTCACAATCTGCACCTGCTGAGCCTCTGTGCCTCGACTGCCCCTTCTCTACCCCAAACCCATCAATCTCCAACAAGAGTGACCCCAAATTCAATTTGCTGGAGGTGAAATCTTAAACACTACCAACAAGGTACACAGCACCAGACCTGCAATTACGTGAAGGAGAGACGTGTGGGTGGGGAAAGACATTCCTCCCTCTACGCTTCGGGGTTAAAGAGTGGCTGGGGGGAGGGGTATAGTGACGGTTTATAAAAACACAAATTAAGACTACTTGCCCTTAAAACCAGTCTTTTTTCACTTGTTTCTGACATAAAAAATAAACTACACCGATCGATGTTGTCCCAGGTTTCAATCCAGTGAACCGAGAACAGAAGGACACAGCACATTCACGGGGTGGGTAGGTCTTGGGGGCTCCGGGGTTGACACCGCAAATACAATACCCCAGCTCACAAAAGGAAAGTCCTCAATAACCTGGCATGGTCGGCGACCTGCTGCTGGGGTTGGTTCTCTTACTATGTTGCTTTGAACAGAGGACTAAACAGCCAGCTAAACAAACCCCCACTTACTAATCCATCACATGCAGGTGTTTATAGATTTCTTCTGTTTTAACGAATTAGACTTGGACGTGTGCCATCCTGGAAATGACTTAGACACTGAAAGAAGGGCTGGTGGCGTAGAAATAACATTTCTGAGTGATGCGCCCAGGATCATTCTAGAACAAGAGCAGGACGCATCAGTTCCTTACTGTGACTATGATAGGCAAGCACATAGCTACCAAAGGCTCATAGACATGATCCTTAAAAGCGCAGAGTGATGACTTCTTATATATAACCCACTCTCTTTTTAAAAATATTTTTTAGGAGGGAGCCCCTAGGAGGGAGCCTCTTAGGAGAAAACCCCTGAGGGGGGCCTGGATGCCCAAGGCCATTGGATGAGGCTCCGTCTGGACACGGGTACGCGTGGGGCCTCCGTCCTGGTGGGATAAGAACCCAGAGCTCCAACCACCCAGCGCTCCAGGGCGGCTGCCCCCGGGCCATCTCGGGGCCCTGCCGGACCTCCCCTCCGACGCCCCTGCCAACGGTCGGGCGGACACCCACCTCTCCTCCTGCGGATGCTCCAATGGCCTTCCCACCAGACACTCCCTCTGCTCGCTGCCATGGCGCACGCTCCCCTCCGGGTGCATGTCACTCCCTTGGCTTATTGGGGTGTCTCCCCTGACAAACCTGGCATTGCGGAAAGACAAGCGATGACTATGATAGGCAAGCACATAGCTACCAAAGGCTCATAGACATGAGCCTGCCCAGGGCCGCTGGGGAGCGGGCTCCAGCGCCCAGCCCAGCAGGAGCAGCCCCTCATTCCCTGCAGCTGCTCCCAGGATCTGGCGCCCACAGCGGGATAACCCTTCGCAGCCCAGAGCGCATGGCCTTGCTCGGCCGAAGGGGAAGCGCTGGGGCGACCTTGCACATTGTCCTGCGTTGATCACCGTCAGAGACCGTGACTGCTGTCAGCCACCAGTGGAGTGGCCTGTCCTGCTCCACCTAACGCCACTGCGGGTCCCACAGAGGGTGGGGAGTCCCAGCAGAGCCCCGGGAGGGATCTCAACGTTCCTCCCACAAATATCCCGTGAGGAAACCAGCACCCAACCCCTGTCCTCTCCTAGGACTTGAAAGGAAGGAGCTGAGAGTTTGCGCCTTCACTCGATCAGGATAGTCTTGGTGAGAGCAGGTACGTCCGCCAGCTGAATCTGGGCTGATTTCCGGCTCATTCCTCGTCTGGCCCTGCCCCCCACTTCCTCTCCCCACACTGCGCCTCCCCTGGGGCCTGCTTGGGTGGGCACCTTTTGGTGGGTACCAATGTGAGTAAATGCTCAGCATGCCCAAACGCCCGTGGGCTGGCGCATCACTCCATGACTAGTTTCTAAGCCGCTGCTCTGGTCATTGGGGTGCCAGGGGGGGCAGCCAGACTCATCCTCGGTCTTAGTGCGTGAGACCTAGACTGTCAGAGACCAAACGCAGCACCCTTTGCAGCCGCCAAGACAGCAAGACAAGGATGCTGCTCAAGGGACAATACGTGGAAAGGTCATAATTATCATTTTATTAAGCTGTGATCGGGGAGATAAATGTCACAGGAATGTGTTTAATATTGGATACAGATTATATTGCAGAACAATTATGAATTTGTGTTTCTTGCGTACATTAAAATGTGGGTACACATGTGTAAGGTTAGAAGCGGAGTAGTGTTTTATCTGCTGGAGGAGGGGCTGGTTTTGATTCTTTCTCTCCTCAAGGAAAATGAGAACAGCAAAACAGCAAACTTTCCCCTGAAGCGCGGAGCGTGTTCTGGTCACGTGTGGTTTCATTTATTTACTTCCTGAGCGTGGAGTGAGAGGTAAAGTGGAGAATTAATGGCGTCAGCGTGAGGGGTTCTGGGTGTGATCAGCCGGTGGAACGGGGTCTGCTGGTTCCCCACCTTCTCGTTGGGAACCTGAAGTCGGGGTGTTTGCCCTGAGAAAAGGAAGGCGGCGTCCAGCCCCTGCTCAGTGGGCACCAGCGAGGCTGGGGTGCAGCAGAGGCACGGGGGGGGGGGGGGACAATGTGTGGGTGGGGTTGCAGCCGGGTGGGTTCCAGGCAGCTCGGGAGGCGGGGAGCCCTCAGCGGTCCACTGGGCCCGAGGCTCAGCTCCGTGCAGGGGAGACGGGGTGAGAGCTTGATGGAGGAACGGGGTCAGCAGAAGGATTTTTTCCTCTTTAAACAACAAATTTATTATCTTGTGGTTCTGGGGGTCACAGTAGGTAGCAAGCACCCTTTCCTCAAATGACTATACAAAGATCAGTTCATTGTTTTAAACATTTGGACAAAAAAATACACCCATGTAGGGTAATTTTTTAACCTAAAGAAATTCCAGGTGTCTAAGGCCCAGGAGCAGACTGGAAGCTGAGCGGCCACGGGTGAGCACTCAGCCCCATAAAGCCGGCCCCCGCCCCCCCCTCCCCCATGCCCCCCCCCCCCGCCCCCCGTCCCCCATTCCCTCCCCGACCCCCCCCCCCCCCCCCCCGCCACCTAATTCCTCAGGGGAGGCATTGGTGCTTTCCCAGAGCAGCCACACAGCCTAGAACTGTGTCCATTTATGGGAAAGTCAAAGACCAATAAATAAAAAGTTTAATTTCCTGATTCCCCGAAGTCGATGGGGCTTAGAAAACACCAATCCTTCCAACAATGGACTCTCAAAAATTCCTGGGAGCAGCACCTCGTATCAAATTTCATTGCTCAGAGAAAAGAATCAGATAACCATGCAGTGAGGAAAAAAGCAAGGAACAAAGTATATGTACTGTGCCCACAACGAGGCAGCTGTCGGCCCCGGGAGGGTCTGGCCGCGTCCCGCCGTCATCACCCTCTGCGCAGGGCAGGATTCCGGAGGCCTCCCCGTTTTCTAAACCCGCTGCTGCCGTGTTGGTTTTACAACAACAAAATGAAACACCGATTGGCAAAATGATTCGTTTATTGTTTAACAGATGCTTTTACTCAGAACAAAGAGCATCGCGTGCAACTTCCAATGCAAATCGCTGAACACCAAGAAATCCAATGAAGTCTCACAGGGCGGGATTTCTTAGCTTTCTTCTTTTCAAAAAATGTTTTTTATTTCAGAGAGGAAGGGAGAGGGGAGAGAGAGAAACATCAATTTTTGAGAGAGAATCATTCATTGGCTGCCTCCTGCACGCCCCCCCACTGGGGATGGAGCCCACAACCCAGGCCTGTGCCCTGACCAGGAATCGAACCCTGACCTCCTGGTTCATAGGTCAGAGCTCATCCGCTGGGCCTCACTGGCTGGGCCACTGGCTTCCCTGTTTCTAGCCATTTCTTCAGTGGTGGTCCTCGGAGTCCGGCTCCTGACCCTCCCCCGCCCTCCCCCCTCCTCTTTCCTGCCTGCATTTTGGTGGCCAGTCACTTACTTAGACAACCACTTGCTCAGCAGAACTTGCCACGGTGCCAGGCCCCACAGGAGGATAGGAGATGCAAGATAAAGGGCAGTCATGTCCCTCGGGAGCGCGAATTCCACCGGGGAGGAGACGTGCACACAAGCAAACAGGATCGAAGGAGAGAGACGCCCCGCACGGGGCCAGGGTTGGACCGGCTCCCTGGATGTCCCGTAAGCGTGCAAACTCAGCAAGTCCGAGTGTGAGCTCGAGCCCGGCTCCTTCTCCCCCTCACGGTCCACATGTTGGTTTCGGACACCAGCATCTGTCTAGTCCAGTGATGGCGAACATTTGGAGCGCGGCGTGTCAGCATTTTGAAAAACCCTAACTTAACTCTGGTGCCGTGTCACATACAGAAATTTTTTGATATTTGCAACCATAGTAAAACAAAGACTTATATTTTTGATATTTATTTTATCTATTTAAATGCCATTTAACAAAGAAAAATCAACCAAAAAAAATGAGTTCGCGTGTCACCTCTGACATGCGTGTCATAGGTTCGCCATCACTGGTCTAGTCACTGAAGCTGGGAGCCCACCTGGATGCCCCCTCCCTCCTTCCCTCTCTCTGAGCCCTGCTCCCTGTCATCCTGCCTTAGAAATGGTTCTGACCACTTCTCTCCATCCCCACCGTCACGGCCCCAGTCCTCCCTCGCTGTCTGCCTCCTGCTGTCCCTTTCGTCATATCCTCTTGCTCCTCATGTGTCACCTCAGAGTGATTCTCCTGACACACACCCAACTGCGTGATGCCCTTGCTTTACAACCGCTGAAGGTGTCGCTCAGTGGTTGAGCATCGACCTATGAACCAGGAGGTCACGGTTCTATTCCTGGTTTGGGGTGTGCAGGAGGCAGCCAATCAATGATTCTCTCTCATTATGGATGTTTCTATCTCTCTCTCTCTCCCTTCCTCTCTGAAATCAATACAAAAAATATATATTTTTTAAAAGAAAATAAATAAAAACCATTGGAGGCTCCCCACCAATGGGTCAAGTTCAGTCTCCCTGCCATGACCCTAAACCCCATGATGTCAGCCTCCACCTGCAGCCAGGGCCTTGAGCTCCTGTCATTTTCCAAGCATGTGGCGCTTGTGGGCTCCACTGGGCCGTGGCTCACGCTGGCTCTCTGCCTGGGATGCTTTCCCACACCCACCAGAAGGGCAGGTCCGGGAAAACCCTATTCGTTTACTGTTCCGGGTCCAGGCCCAGTGCCATCTTCTCAGGAGCCCCCTGCTCCCCCGCCCCGCCCTGGGCATCTCCTTTTGGATGACAATGCGGAATGTCCCAGACCAGGAAGGAGCCCCCAGCCCACAGGCATCGCCCCCACAAAGAGCTCCTGGTGAAATTGAGTTTTCTTTTTTTTAATGTTTATTAGTCATTTGTATTTCTCCCCGAAGTCCTTGGCGGAATTCTCTTACAATGCAGGTGGAGGTGGGGGCAGGAAGTGGGGGTCTGGGAGCGAGAGTTCTCAGGAGCGGAGGGGAGAGAAGGCCCGCCCGCCCCTCCTGGGACCTGACCGCCTCCCAGGTCCGCCCGCTCGGTTCCCTCCTCTGCCTCCTTTTTCCTTCCACAGCTCAATCCTGGACGGTCTCGCCTCTTCCCTGGGATGATGGGCGTGAATGGGGACCCTCCCTTGGGTCCTGGAGACACTTGAGCAGGAAGTATGGGGCTCTGTGCTAAATGCCGGCCCCCAGCTGGGTGGAAAGCAGGTGAGGATTAGGCATGGAAATGACGGCAGTCACACCTCACTTACAAATAAAACACAGCTCTGGCCTGTTTGGCTCAGTGGATAGAGCATCGGCCTGCGGACTGAAGGGTCCTGGGTTCGATTCCCCGTCAGGGCACAGGCCCAGGTTACGGGCTCAATCCCCAGTAGGGTGCGTGCAGGAGGCAGCTGATAAATGATTCTCATCATTGATGTTTCTATCTCTCTCACCCTCTCCCTTCCTCTCTGAAATCAATAAAAACATATTTAAAGGTTAAATAAATCAATAAAACACAAAGTGGGTTCATTATTAAAATAGGGGCAGTCTTCAGGGTGGTCCCCAATGATCCCTGCCTCCCTACACTCATGACCTAATATAGTCCCTCCCATAATGCATCAGGGCTGGTCCTCTGTGACCAATAGAAGATGGTGGATGACCATGGCTGACTTCTGAGGCTAGGGGCTAGGTCATGAGCATAGATAGAGCTTCCTTCTGGCATTCTCTCCCTCCCTTCCTCCTCCTCACTCTCTCTCTACTCATCATGCTGTAAAGAAGCCCAAACTGGCCCTTGTGGAGAGCCACGCTCAGGAGGAACTGGGACCCCAGCCCCCCGCCGGCCTCAGCCACCAGGTGAGTGGACACACCTGCAGATGTTTCCAGTCTTCGACGCGAGGCCCCCGACAATCGCCCCCCGTCTGTTTTGGCGGCTGTTTTCCACCAGCACGTGTGTGGTCCTTTGTCATGCAGCCCTCGTAGCTGGACCAAGATAAACAGCGACATGCCATTCACGGGACTGTGCCCCAACATCGCTGTCGCCGGGTGTGGGCACACCTTGACCGCTTTAAGGCCCAGCAGGGGAATGTCCAGAAAGGGCCAGGTGAAGGATCCCCGCTATTCGGGGACAAGGCTCTATGGTCAGGCGACGGACAGACAGCCATTTAGGATACTGCATGGGGCGCCCCATCTCTAACCATCTCAAAGATGCTCAGTCGGCGACCATACAGACCAACGCCACCAGAGGGCAGGTGTACCTACCGAAATAGGCCTTCGCACACAGCCTATCCTAGCCCCTCCCCGGGCCGCCTTCTTTTTCTTTTCATGTCGCTGATGATTGATATTGACGGCTGATATTGATCTCTGCTCACACGTGGGCTCCTGGTGAAGAACTGAATCTACAGTTCAAACCCCAGCCATCCTGGGGACGCCTTCGGAGAAGAAGTGCCCCCGCAGCTCACGGAACGCATTTGTGTTTCTCATGAAATGCATTTTTGTGAGGACAACACCTCCCATTTCATTACCGGGGAAGACGGAGCTGCTATTTTTAAACGTCAGCGGGGCAAACATTTCCCGACGCCACGGCGCTGCGCGCAGGCAGATGTGCTGTTTACTCAGCTCCATTTGTTTCCTAACGGGATTAAATAATGCTCATTATTTCATAACGAACAGTCAGGTGTGATTTTGAAAAAAGAAGCCATTGCACTTATTTTTCTTTCACCTCAGAACCGCCCGCCCCTGACGCATCCTGACATTAAAATGAGGAAATGGGCCTCTCGGACCCTGGCTACAAATTCGTTTCTAGGAACTTCGGAGAGTGTGGCTCACGGAGTGCTTCCGACCCACTCGTGGCCAGCACTTGGTGTGGGTGTCCACGCGGGTCTCTGCAGGCAGACAGCTGGCTCCCTCGCAGGGCGCCTCCCGCCGGGCGGGAAGAGCGGGGCCCTGACCATTGCTCATTGCCATGTGCCTGAGCCCGCCCAGAGCGGAGGCTGTAGGCTCAGGGGGGAGAGGTTGGGTGTGTCCGTCCTATGACCTTGGCAGCACGTGGCCTGTCTGAACCTCAGCTTTCTCATCTGTGAAATGGAGCCCTTCCTCCAGGTTCCCGGAGAGGCTGGGGGTGGGGGGGGAGAGGGTCGGAACCGAACCAGGTAATGGACGGGAAGCACCTCCCTCGCAGAGCTTTAGCCCCTGAGTGTAAACACGCTGAGTGTGGACAAGCAGGCAATTGTGACTCTAGTGACTAGAGTCTAGTCCAGTGGTTGGCAAACTGCGGCTCTCGAGCCACATGCAGCTCTTTGGCCCCTTGAGTGTGGTCACGAAGTTTCAATCGCACTGTACGTGCGTGCCCGCACGTGGTATTTTGTGGAAGAGCCACACTCAAGGGGCCGCAGTTTGCCGACCACTGGGCTAGTCTAATGCCACCTGGGTGGGCAGGGACAGATCTCTAAACTTCTCAGCTGGAGAGTCTTGGAGGACTCGCTTGGGCCTTCTCATTCCAGGAGTCCCACCTGGTACTTCCCAAACCCCACTCGGGGCAGGTTGGTGCCCTGGTCTGGCTCCGAGCGCCCTGAGCCCACGGCTGTGGGGCGGGCTCCTCTGCACCCCACCGGCACCGGCACCGGGATGCTGTCCTCCCCGGGGGTCTCACACGTGTGTGTATGTGTGATCCTCAGGGACGATAACAAAAAAGCCGCCAACTGGCCTGTCTTAAACAACATTTATTCCTCACGGCCCGAGATCAGGGGGCCCGCGGGGCCGGTTCTGGTGAGAGCCCGCTTCCCGGTTGGCAGATGCCATTTCCACGTGACCTCACATGGCGGAGGGAGAGAAAGCTCTGGCTCCTTCTCTTCTCCTAAGGCAGGGGTCCTCAAACTTTTTAAACAGGGGGCCAGTTCACTGTCCCTCAGACTGTTGGAGGGCCGGACTATAGTTAAAAAAAAAAAACAATGAACAAATTCCTCTGCACACTGCACATTTCTTATTTTGAAGTAAAAAAACAAAACGGGAACAAATACAATATTTGTATTTGCGTGTGGCCCGCGGGCCGTAGTTTGAGGACCCCTGTCCTAAGGGCACCGACTCTGTCATGGGGGCTCCACCCTCCTGGCCTCCCAAAGGCCCCGCCTCCAAATGCGCTCACAGGGGTTAAGCTTTCATCATAGGAATTGGGGGGGCACCATGTCGTCCATGACGGTGTCCCAGGAGCCTCACACAGACCCGGATCGGAGCAGGAAGGATGCCCCCTGGCGGTGCGCACTATGATGGCACGCAGTATTGGCACCCAGATATTTGTTGATGAAAAGACAGTAAACGGTGACATATTTCTGCTTCGAAAAAATGTCAAAATATTTTTACTAAAATTAAGTTCAGCGCTGTGTTGTAATAATGTAAAATGCAATGCTTAAATGGAAAATGACATTTTAAATTAAAGACATGCTTTCAAAGAACTCGAGCTAATAGATTTTTTTCCCCCAAATAACTCTGAGCATGACTTAAATATTCTAACCGGCCACTGGTTTATTGATCAGAAGGACGTAGGTATTAAATTACTGGCTGAATACTGCCCCCGGAACCCCATTTGTCTTTGGATTATAGGGTGATTAATGTGATAAATAGCAAAGATATATTTCCGTAGTGATAACATCTAAAAGCACAGTCTGATGATCATTGTTCTTCGAGGCTGAGCTATTCCAAAGGAGTGTGTCTGACCCCACAGTGAAACATTTAAAATGTTTTCAAGTGTCCATATGCCCCAAATTCAGATTACTGAGAACATCTCACTCATGGGCAGTTTATTTTGTATCTTATTTTTTCAAGTTCCTTCCCCTGCTGGAGGTAGAAGATTCAACACACCCACTGACTCTAGAAAGTAGCAAAGAACTCAAGTGAATCCAGCGCTTGAGGTGGGGCCTGGGGCAGCTGCCAGGACCCTGTGGCTCTTTTGTTTAGAATCCTACCCCTGCCCCCCACTGCCAGCAACTCCCTCCTCTTCCCTTTCACCCTCCTCTCTCTCTTTATTTTTTAAAATAATTTTGATTATTTCAGATAGGAAGGGAGAGGGAGAGAGAGATTGAAACATCCATGATGAGAGAGAACCATGGATCAGCCGCCTCCTGCATGCCCCTCACTGGGGATCAAGCCCACAACCAGGACATGTGACCTCCTGGTTTATAAGTCGATGCTCTACCACTGAGCCACGCGGCCCGGCTCCTCTCTTCTCTCTTCCCAGCTCCCCTGCTGGACCCCAAGTGGCCGTGCCCAGTGGGAGGAGGCCCGGGAGGTGACAGGGGAGAAGCCAGGGCCCGTGGGTGCTGGCTCTGGGCTAAGCTCATGGGAAGCTCAGCGCGGTCAGTCCGTCTGCAGGGGTGAGCACAGCGGCGGCCTGAGGGGCCCTCCACATCGGACCCGGAGTCCCGTGCGGCCTGCTCTGCAGCTGTGGGTCCCGGCTCCGTGGGGCAGCCTCACCCCCAGGAAGTCCCGCCTCCCCACTTGCCATCCCTCTCCCCATTCCCGGCTTGTCCGATCCTGGCCTTCGGCACCCGCGGTCAGCACGGACTCTGAGCTCCTGGGGAGGAAGGTCGCATCCTTCTCTGCCTTCCCTCCTGCGTGGAGCCGGCCCTACACTGACTAGCCGGCTGGTTGGGGGGAATGAATGACCAGAAACCAAATGAGACGGGAACAGGGAAGCGCTTTGTAGACAACAAGGCCCATAGGAGGCACCGAATGCTCCCGGTTGTTCTTCCTGCTCGTCAGCGCCAGTTCCTACCCAGGACAGAGCCAGTGGGCGGAGGGGAGCCCAAGGCTGCAGCTGGGCCCCCAGGAAGGGGAACTTAGGTGAGTCCCGTGTGCAGGTTGTTCACCAGGAGGGTCTGGGGGACCCTCCGACTGGCTACGAACAAGCCGACCAGCCACGACCACCTCTCTTCCTTCCGTCCTGTGGCCCCCGTTCTCAGCTCAGTGTGGAGAAAGGTCCTTTGGTTTGTGTCACCCCCCCCCCGTCAGCCCTCGGCCTGTGGGACAGTGTGACCGGCTGTTGGTTTCCCACTGGGTTGTGGGGCCGCTGCCCTGTCCCAGCACCGCCCCCAGCTCCAGAGAGAGGCCAATCCAGCCCAAATCCACACGCAGTCCTCCCATTGCGTGTGGGAGTTCGCAGGGGGAAACCGGGCAGCCAGAGGGTCCTGGGACGGGGAGTCCAACAGGCAGAGTGGGTTTTGCTGCCACCAACACCAGGACCATGGGCCTTTCTTGAGTCTGCGACACGTCACAGCTGCGAGGAGGGACTCGGGACTGTAATGTTTATCCAGCTGAGAATTAAAAAAAAGTTTCCGCAGATAGTTCTGGAAGCTGAGACTGCAGATGGATGGGACCAATGGGGGTGGGGAATGGAATTACTGCCTTAGGAAACGCCCGGCCGTCCACACACGTGTTCATCCAGCGATTCTCACACGAGTCCACTCTGAGGCTCAGATAAGATGATCTTTGTAACGTGTCCCCACTTCCCGTCTGCAGGGCCAGAGAGAGGCCAGGCAGCAGCTCCTCCGGAAATGCAAGCGGCGCAGGCAGCCATCCAAAGCGAAGGACCTCCAGCCCTTCCTTAATGTGTTCTTATATCCCTGCGTACATATTTGCTGACACAACGTTCACTCGAGGCTGGGAAGAGCTGGGACAAACTCACAAGGCTTTTCTCACAGTCCCTCTGCCCTCCCCCGCCCCCCATCAGAGGCCGCCGAGCCTCGCCGCCGGCCGGTGAGGAGGGTTTGGTTGCGCAGGACTGACCGGCACGGAACTTCGCTCTCACGTGAAATCGGCCACCCACAGGGATGGTTTCAAGTTAGCTTCATAGGAAAGCTAGTTCGGGAAGGGAACCGGGGGGGGGGGGGGGTGCGCAAAAGACAGATCCCGCCCCACATCGCCATGTACCTGCGATGGTGGCCAGTGCCGGGTCACAGATGACCTGCCGTGGAGACTTCCATGCGAGTGGCCAGCAAGCACATGAGAAGATGCTCATGGTCGCTGTCATCAGGGACACGCACATCAGCACCACAGCGAGGTCTCCCCCACCCCCACCGGAGGGCAACCCAGAGGATACCAGGTGCTGAGGATGTGGAGACATTGGAACCCTCGTGCACCGTCGATGGGGATGTAACGTGGTGCCGCTGCTATGGCAAACAGGATACCAGTTACCTAAAAAATTAAAACCAGAATTACCCTATGATCCAGCTATCCCACATCCTAGAGAATCGAAAACAGAGTCTCGAAGAGATATTTGTACAAGTTCATAGCAGCACTATTCACAATACAGTAGGTCCTCGGGTCCCGTCGGAGATCCGTTCCCGACGTAAGGCGGAACCCACCTACATAAGCTCCTATGTCACTCACATGGAGCACACACACAGCAGTAATGAAGTGAAACAGTAAAAAAATTTAAAAGAAAGATAACAATTCCTGACCTTTACTCCTGGTAAATAAATAATAAAAAACATAAAGCACATATGTACATACGGTGAAATGATGGAACTTTTTTTTATATAAATAAATGTGAGATGGCGACGTAACCATGAAACGACGTACGTTGAGTCCGACGTAACCCGAGGACTGCCTGTCAGAAGGTGGCAGCCGCCCACGTGTCCGTGAGCGGGTGAATGGAGAAACAAACGTGGTCTCTCCACACGAGGGCATACTACTCAGCCTTAAAGAAAGGAGAGCCCGTCACACGCTACCACATGGAGGAGCCCTGAGGACCAGACGCTGAGTGAAATAAACAGTCACAAAAGGCCAGGTTCTGTGCAATTCCACTCACACAAAGTCCTGAGGTCAAAATCATAGAGACGGAAGCAGAGTGCTGGGCGCCAGGGCTGAGCAGTGGGATCTGGGGAGTGTTTTTTTAATGGTACCGAGTTTCAGCTTTGCAAGATGCAAAGTTCTGGGGATGGTGAATGTACTTAACCACACTCCGCTGTACCCTTCCCAAGGGTCAGGATGGTTAATTTTATGTGATGTGTAGTTTACTACCATTAACGACACTCATAGCCACTGTCATTGGCCACCCATTGTGTCCTGCCGAGTCCGTGTGACCCCGGGGGTGTTGAGTCCTGGACCGTGTCTTTCTGATCTGTGTCCACCACGGATCCTGGACCGGGTCTGGCACACAGGTGCTCAGCACAGTTTTACTGAACGTCTGAGGAAAAGAGGGAGAGAGGGAGAGAGAGAGAGAGGGAGGGGAGAAGGAATGAATAGAAACTCCACAAAAGATAAATTACACACGGACAGTAACCAAATGAGAATATGTTCAGCTTCACTAGTAACCAAAGAAAAGCCATTAGAGCAACAATGAGTTTCCATTTCTCAGTAGGAAATGAGCAGAGGTTTTATTATTAGAATTTAAATACCTAATGCTAGCATGGAGTTGCAGAGAGGGGTAGCTCGGGCAGCCTTGGCACTTGCTGCAGGGAGATGTCGGAGTCCACGCGACCAGCCCTGTAAGAAGCCGGGTCCTTTGACCCCATCGTCTCCCGTCCAAGCACATATCCGCAGGGATCAATGGGATATCTAGACAAAGGTGTTTGTTACAGGTTATTCGTAATCGCTAGGAGACGGGAGCTTCAGTGCAAGATGAAACACGCTGCAGCTACTAAGATCCTATTTCAGAAACATATTTCATGATCGTTAAGAAATGTTTGCATCCACGCCTGCATATAGGTTATGGGTATAGTAAGATCGGTTTTGTTAAAAACACTATTGGAAACTTATTGGCGCAGGGTAACGGGAAGGGGAGAGGACGGGGACTCGGGAAGGCTCGCCAGAGGGCTGGCGCTCCCGCAGCCCTGAGGGACCTGAGTGCTTGCATCGCTTCCTCTGCACTTGGGCTTGGGGCTGGCTTTGCCCTCCCTGGCATCTCCCTTGGGCCCTGCCCCGGAGATGGGCTGACAGTGCTTTCAGGTCTGTTGTCTCTGTGATCCATGTCGTCTCAACTCAGCCAGCAGAGACATCCTTCGGGGCGTCTCCTTAAGGCCCGGCTACAGCAGGGGTTCGAGCCAGCGCGCATGTAAGGCCCGCTCAGCTGGCCTCCGGTCCTGCAGGGACAGCCTCGCCCGGAGCCCAGGGTCGGGGAGGCCACAGCACCCCCACCTTCCTCAGGCCCTTGCACACAAGCCAGAGGCCCAGGCTGCAGAGCCGAGAGCGGGGGACCTGAGACTCATAGAGGGACCATGGCCTGTCCAGGACGGGAAGCAGCCCAGGGCCGGAGCCGGGCCTGGGTCCTAGCTTTCCTGACACCCCAAGGGGCGCCCTGCTGCGGTGGGGACCGGGGAGGGCTGCCGCGTGAGGGCTGCCGGATTGGGGGGGGGAGCGCTGGATGGCCTGCAGCTGCGCTTCGTTCTCGCACGAGGATGATAAACATTATCTTTGTGTACACATCAGGAGACCATCTGGAGAGCTTTTGAAATGTATACTTGAAAAAAATTACAACCTACAGACAACATAGCCATTCCCTTCTATTTGGGTTTTATATAAACCCATGCTCCTTCCCCCTACCCTCCCACCCCAACCGCCCCCCCCCCCCCCCGCAATGAAGAAAGAACTACATGTTCTGGAAGTTTGGGCCAATGCAATAAACAAATCAGAGACGTGACCTGTGCCTGGACGGGATTGTGTGTAGATGTCATGTTTGCCCATGGAGCTCCCACAGCCCTGCAGGGTCCCCGGCTGGGCTGCGGAGGCCCCCGGCTTCCCGCCCCTCGCGGAGCGGCCCTGGACGGGGCCCCTGGAGGAAGAGGTTCCCCGGGCAGATCTGGAGATGGAGACGAGACTCGCACATATGGGCCGCCACCGCAGCCCAGGCCAGAGGCTGGGGACAGCAGGCTGGCTGTGCCCAGGAAAAGAGGACCGTGTTTGGTGACCAGCTAGCCGGCGGCCACCCCTCCGAAGAGGTGCTTGGCTCACTGGGAACCACGAAAATGCAAAGAAAAGCACAAGGTATCATTTTACACCAGCCCATTGGCCGAACAAAGCCCCTGGCCAGGAATTGCACCGCCAGGGGCGCCATTCACAGACTGGCCCTCCCTGCCTCCCCATCCCCAGTGCCCTGCTGAAAGTTTTCATTCTGTGCACATATGGCCTCTCGCACACCATCAATTTGCTTATTTATAATGTTCACCATTTACTGCCCTTCTCCCATCTCTGGACTATCAGCTCCAATGGGGCACAGAAATCAGCATCCTCTCATGGACCCAGTGCTCGGAGGGAGACTGGTCCCCTGCCCCGTGATTCGCTGTCGGGCTTGGCGATGTCTCGAGCATCCCCTGGTTTAGGATAATCGTGGGCCCTTCAGGAGTGAACGTGCAGGAGGCAGAACCAGGTAAACCCCCAGGCGGTCTCTCCCCTCTCATCATTTCTGACTTAGTTTTTTTTAAAAAAATATATATTTTTTATCGACATCAGAGAGGAAGGGAGAGGGAGAGAGAGAGAGAGAGAAACATCAGTGATGAGAGAGAATCATGGATCGGCTGCTCCCTGCACCCTGGAGATGGAGCCCGCAACCCGGGCATGTGCTCTGACCGGGAATCGAACTGTGATCTCCTGGTTCATAGGTCAATGTTCAACCCCTGAGCTACGCTGACCGCGCTAATTTCTGACTTTAGAAATGACATAATATGCCTTTCAGATAAACCAACCAGCCTAATTAATATTTCCCATTATGGGACTTTTTGCTAAGCTCCTAAATAATTTTATTATCTTTAGGTTAATCCTCACCCCAGGATATTTTTCCATTGACTTTTAGAGAGAGTGGGAGGGAGGGGGAGAGACAGAGAGAGACATCCATGTGAGGGAGACACATCGATTGGCTGCCTCCTGCATGCGCCCCACCAGGGCTGGGAAGTGAACCCGCAACCAAGGTATGTGCCCTTGCCTGGAATGGAACCCGGGACCCTTCAGTCTGCGGGCCGACACTCTATCCCCTGAGCCAAACCAGCGAGAGCTCCTAAAGCCGTTTTAGATCGCAGCGAGTTTGTTCTTCCTGCCGCCGATCCAGCATCTCCCAGGGCCGCCGCACCGAAGCCATTTGGAGAAAAGAGACATTGAGACAGCTTCCGGGTCTGCAGGCCTCGCTGTGGGTGCCGGCCGCCCGCGGGGTGATCACCCTGCCCTACAAGAAAACCGGGAGAATCAAAGTTCACATCCCGCCGGGCGCTTTGTGTGTACATTGCGAAGGCTGCTCCAAAGATGGAATAATATCCCTCCACGTCTATGACTAATGAGGGTACGAATGGCACATCTGAGACGGCCCGAACGTGTAATTATTGTGAGGGTTTCACAGACACATAAATATAATGATCTTCCGCTAAGTAAATTGCCAGCTCCCGGTGAAATAAAGGGGGTCCCTCCAGAATCGGCAATGGTTTGGGGTGGGGGCTGGCGGGAAGTGCTTCACCTCGGCTGTTCTCTCTGGAACAGTCACGCAGACACGCATCTGCCCACGCCCGGCTCTCACATTGTTCTCCGCCTCCCGCGGAGCTCGCCTGGGAGCCGGGGCCTGGCCGCCTCCCGCCCGGTGCTGCTCGCCCCGCCCGGCCCTGCGCAGCAGGCCGGCGCTGGGCGGGAGCGGCTGTGCTGTTTGCCTCGGGAGGCGTCCCGGCCATAATATTTTCCCAAGAAACGCGGGTGTGTTTAAAGGCCAGGTTCATGCTGATTTGACGGAATAACACGAATTCATCTTTCTCGGCGTAAAGTGGGGTACACGGCTTGGTTTAAAGGTTAAACTGTTTTCTGCTCCCTGGGTCGGTCAAAGACGTGAGCCTTTAATACACAGAGCGTCACTACCTGCGTGGACAGATGGCCCAGGGTGGGATTCTCGAAGACACGTTTGCAAATGTAGGAATCTATTGACATCTCATCATTTTTGAATATGTTCCATTGAGAGGCGGGGGGCGTGGACCCCAAGTCAGTGCTGGCGGCGGTACGCCCTCCCCCTCACGATGCCCCCGCCCCAACTCTGCAGATGTAGGACTGAGGCTAGGGACTGCCTACTAACAGTGTGTGTGTGTGTGTGTGTGTTTGGGGGGGGGTGTCATTTCCTGGCTGAGTTATAGACCTCGGGGAACAACTGGAAGCAGCGAGGTCCATCGTTTCTGGCATTTTCTAAACCAGGCCGGCAAGCTGGTGAGCGCCATTGTGCACAGGTAATAACTCAGCCGGAAACGAGTGTCTGGTGTCCGTGTCACCGCTAATGTCTAGCTAATGTCCCCCAGCAGGGATGAGCAATTACACGCTCCCGAATTAGCCTCCCTGTCTGCAGCTCAAACAAACAAGCCATCACGTTTCCTTGGCCAACCTTCCCCGGGGGTGACGAGGCTGAAAGGTCGGAAAGAGCGGGCCTCCAGCAAAGACCCAGTGGCCGCTTCCCGGCCCCTGGGCAAGCTCCCGGGAGACCCCCATATCATAACCATTATAGTTCCTGTCATAATACGCTTGCCTCCTGGGGTCGCCGTGCAGATTAAGTGTGATTATTAGTTAGAAGTTCATTGCACATAGTAAATGGAGCTATTCTAATGAGCTGAAAATCAAACCAAACATATTAGGGCGGGGGCATCGGTGGAAGGAAAGTCGGTTACATGTTTCCATCTTCTGTTTCATCCAGAGCGCCAACACGTACCCACGCCCACTCCTCGGGCCGAGAGAGGAAGCCAAAACAGGATGGCTGGGGGCTCCAGAGACACCCGTGTTCTTCAGCGATCTCTCGGCCGGCTGGTCTCCGTGGTATTTGCATAGACTCAGGGGACTTCATCCCAGGAGTTGTCAGCAAGTTGTTTGCATCTGAAATGTTTTTTTTGTTGTTGTTGTTAATCCTCACTGAGGATATTTTTCCGTTGATTTTTAGAGAGAGTGGAAGAGAGAGGGAAAAACAGAGAGAAATATCGATGTGAGAGAAACACATCAATTGGGTGCCTCCTGCATGCGCCCTAACCAGGGCCCGGGCCAGGGAGGAGCCTGCAATCGAGGTGCATGCCCTTGACTGGAATCCAACCCAGGACCTTTTGGTCTGCAGGCCGATGCTCTATCCACTGAGCCACACCACCAGGGCCAATCTGAAACATTCTTACTCCCGGTGAGGTGCGTGGCCCTGGGCCAGGGGACCTCAGTGCGCACATGGCCATCTCTCCCCACACGAGCGGCTTTCTATGTGCCGTCTCTCTGTCCCTGACCTCCTGCGTGCATGGACTTCGAGAGCAGAGGTAAGGGCCGGCTCATCTCTCAGGGAGCGTTGCCTGGAAGGAAGACCAGGGTGCTGAGAGGAGAACACACAGACACAGCTGCTCACACAGAGGAGGGAGCCGCCCCCTGGGGAGGGGTGGCCATCGCCACCACCCATCCCCAGAACTTTCACATCATCCCAAAGGTCTGTCCCCTGAAACACGAAGTCCCCACTGCCTCACCTCTGCGTCGCCGCTATTCGACTTCTATTCTACTTCTGTCGATGAATCTGCCTGCTCTAGGTCCCTCGCATAAGTGGAAGCACACAGTACTTGTCCTTTGTGCCTCTGTTCATTTTCACAATTTTATTTTGTGTCATCATCAAAGCATTTCACGGGAGCAAACACCACGGGGGACGATCCCTCACATTTGTGCGGTGCTGTGCACCCTCTGAGAATGTTCTAGTGTGTGAGGCTGTGTGGGTCTCGGGACAGAGCCTCAGGCGGGCGCAGGAGGCCTAACAGCTTAATGAGATGAACTTGTCCACGCACAGCCACTGGCACATCGGGGCGGGCGGCCGGCCCCTGCAGATGCTTCTCACCTTTTCCAGAGTCGGGCCACTTCTCAGAAGCGGGGTAGTCGCTTTCCTCTGAATTCCAAACACAAAGTTCGAGGAGCTACATTTTGTACAAGAAAAGCAAGAATCGTGTGGGATTTGAGCCCGTGGTCAGGGGCGAGTCATTCTGTGGGCCCCGGACCCACGGGAGGGCCAGACATGGGCAGGGCCTCACGCCTGCCGCCCTCACGGGGGTCCCCCCTCCCGCAGCTGCCCTGGCCTCAGCCCCGCCGTGGGGACCAGGGTTCCCACCAGTGGGAGGGCTCAGGTCACACGAGATTTGCTCTTCCACGTGTCGTCAGCATCTCTCCAGCAGCCTCAGCGGCTGCAAGACGGCTTTGCGTTTCCGGGCTCTGAAATAATGAAGATCTCACCGTGCACATGTTTGCAAACAAGAAGACACAACGCGCTCGTCACGCTGGCGCTTTATTTGCGGAGCTATTGTGCAGGCAGGCGTTGGTTAGGACTTGATTATAGCTGTCACTCTGGGAACACCGGCCGGCCGGGCCCTGCACAGAATTGGGGGCTTGCCGGCTTGTCACCGCGAGGTCCCCCTTCCCGTGGGGCTCCGTCGATCCAATGAGTCGCACGCAGGAAGGAAGGCGGGAGCGGGGCTTGGAGGGAGGTAAGCTCCCAGCCGCAGTGCCACAGGGTCATGGCGAAGCCTCTGCTCACCGGCCCCCCTCGACGGCATTCTCTCTGCAGTGTGGGCTCCGTGGACCGGCTTGAGCATTAGAGCTATGCTTTCAACGTTAAGGCTAAGATTTGCTTTGATGCAAGAATAGTGACTTTTCTATGGACTCAAGTAAGTCAGGAGAATTGGGGCCACCGCGGACGTGTTGTCGGTCTCTCCCTGACTAATCCATGCAGCCTGGGGCTCCCACCTCCCGGCCCTGCTGCCTCCCGGGTCCTATGGTAGAACCACATGGCAAGCTGTTGGGAATTGGGCACTGGGATGTCTGAGGACAGCAGCCATAAACAGTTAGTCAAACTTCCACCACCCACCACCTGGTACCCTTAGACGGAGAGCAGTAATAAAAATAACATGGCTGCCACCCACACTCACGGAGGGCAGCCCATGGGCCAAGCACCATTTACCTATCTATCATCTATCTATCTATCTATCTATCTATCTATCTATCATCTACCTACCTGCCTATCATCTATCTTTCTACTTAGTCATTCATTTCTTTAACTACATTTCCACACAAGATTTTAAAAATTCTCACCCAAGGATATGCTTTTTATTGACTTTTAGAGAGACAAAGGGAGAGAGAAACATCAATGTGAGAGAGAAACATCGATGGGTTGCCTTCAGTACGCACCCCTCCCAGGGATCAAACCCACAACCGTTCGTTGTACGGGCCGCTGCTCCCACCACCGAGCCAAGCGGCGAGGGCTACCATTGCACAGAACATCTTACAGTTTCTTCTGGTCTGGGTACCGACCCTGAGACAACGAGAAGGGCTGACCCTTTTCTATTAAGTACTTTGTGCCGGATTCAAGATTCTAACTGGATTTGAAGGGGAAAACTTAACTGGCATGAAGTGAGTCCGATAGTGGGTGTTTTTTACCAAAACACATGGGCTCTTCCTCTCCATCAGCTCGAATTTGTGATATTTCGGGCCACGTATCAGGGAAAGAAAAATTCTTTCATTTCGTTCCTGGCTGATGGACAGATTGTCAGGCTTGTGCTGGTGATTAGAAAAATGGATTTCTCACAATCCTGCAATTAAAACTGGACCGGCTTCCACCCCTGACTGTGGGATAGGCGAGAAGCCGTATCCGGTAGCTTCCTACTGTGAGGTTAGCAGGAAGATGGCTGACGGGACTCGGTGTTGTCTGGAGAAATGATTAGCGGCCTAAGCAGGCCAGACCGCCGCGGAATACAGTGTGTCTCCTTCAGGACAGTTAAATCCGGAGGCCTCCTCATCTGGTGAAAAACAGTCACTTTAGCCCATTAGTCCTTTTGGCTATATATTGACATTATTAAAATTCTTTACTGGCCTTTATGCAAATTGATCTTTCAAAAAAAATACACAATTCACCTCCTAGCAACTCTAAGTGCCATAAGCATTGACAAATGGCATCTCAAGAAGACGGTGGGTTCTTAACCCAAGTGAATCCCTAGGGTTGCATTGTTGACCGTCCGAATGAGCAAACGGAGACTTGGTCCCCGTAGGTGTCCATGCGGCTGACTCACCCTCTGAACCTTCAAGCAGCTAATTTAAACAGCCAAGTTCACACCAATAAACCATAAGATCTAGCGATTTGGGCACCAATTCCGACCTGTAATTCAGCACTCGGCCGAACGGGGGGACCAACGGCCAAGCTACTTATGGGCCCTTGAGACGACCATGCCCGGCGTCTGGGGAGTTTTGTTCTCCTTCGAGGGATGCACCCCGGCTGTGGGCACTGCAGGCCCCGGCCCCCGCCCCCCGGAGCCCTAGCCCCTTCTCTGGGAAGCGTCGCACATTTGCGTTCTGGGTTTTAGAGCTAGGTCAGGGGGCGAGGTGCCTCGTCCTACACAGCACCGAGGTGGCAGCCCCGGTCCTGCCTATGGAGACGCAGCAGTTAGGATGCAGGCCCGGCGGTGACCCCGGGGGCCTCTCTCCACCCTGCCCGCCAGCCTCCCTGGGCAGGAGCTGGCAGGGGGGAGGGGGCACTGTCCCTTGGCTTCCTGACCCTGTTGCCTTGCCCTCCAAGGGGACCCGCCTCCTCTAGTGGCTGCCAGGGGGCCGCCACTCTAAGGCTGGGCCTGCGGTCTGGGAGCCGCCTGCTTGCCCTGTGCCTTCCCCAGGGCCGCTGCTCTTGAGACTCACTCGCTTCCACGGGAGCGGGGAGCCCGGAAAATGTTGGGGTCCTCCAGCCCACAGCTCCCAGGTGCAACCACGTCGCTCAGAACCTGGTTTCTTTTTTTAATATATTTTATTGATTTCCGTGAGGAAGGGAGAGAAAGAGAGAGAGAGAGAGAGAGAGAGAGAAACATCAATGATGAGAGAGAATCATTGATCAGCTGCCTCCTGCACGCCCCACACTGGGGATCGAGCAACCTGGGCCTGTGCCCCGACCGGGAATCGAACCGTGAACTCTTGGTTCATAGGTTGATGCTCAACCACCGAGCCACACTGGCTGGGCCAGAACCTGGTTTCAGCAGCGACTGGCCCACCTGCTCTTTTTCAGGATTCTCTCCCTGAGAGTGACAGAAGCCCAGTTCAGTCCCACAATTTTAGGCAAAAAGGGGATTTTTAGGTTCAGGCCACCCAGCTCCCAGCCGGGCACAGACAGCCTGGCTCTCGAGATGAGCACAGCCAGGCCACTCCTGGGTGGCCTGGGTTTTCTGAGACCTGAGCCTGCGACAAGGACTTGCACTCGGGTCTGTCCTGCCAAAGGTGTTTTCAGAAAGTCCCAGTGAGGACACGGGGAAGTGGACCAGCAAGTGAGAGAGCTACTAGGCTGCCCCCGAGTGTGCGTGGGTGGCAGGGACCTCTGAGAAGAGAACAGACCAACCTCAGGATCCTCTGTGCAGGCTGGGGAGGTCAGGGTCATTGGTCCAACTCCTGCCCCTGCTGGCGGAAGGCTGCTCCGGAGCCGAGGCTCCCTGTGCGTGTGGGCGTGTGAGCCGTACCTGCTGGAGGAAGCTCGGTGGGAGGCTGGGTTTGGGCCGCCACGGCTGGAGAGCCTAGGTGTGCCAGGGACTACCGAATGGGCACCAACCCCTTCCGCTCTGGGCCCGGTGCCCTGGGGGCTCTGTAGTTCATCTGTCTGTCTGTCTGTCTGTCTCTCTTGGGTGTTTTTTCCTTCCCAAGAGCAAGCCCTTCCAGCTGAGGGCAAAGGGATTAGGGAGATTTCTGCTCCTGCTCCAGCCAGCAAAGTCCCAGGGAAGGACTCTGATTGGCCTGGCTGGATCATGTGACCACGTCTGGACCAATCACAGTAATCTGGGTGATGGAGGATTATGATTGGTCTAGGATGGGCCATTTCCCCACCCTGGCCAGAGGGCCAGGGTCTCTGTTCCCAGGAAGTGTGAGTGTGAGGCGGGAAGAGGAGTGCCTGGGCGCTTTCCCCATCAGACGGGGGCCAGGACCAGCCAGCCCACCTGACCCTTGGTGAGAAAGGTCTGGGGTCTTGATCCCTTCCCTCCACGAAGGCTTCCGACCCATAAATTTTAGTTTGCCCCGTTCTCTCTCCCTCTCAGTCTTCAGTGGTTTCTCTGCTCCTCCCTCTCCACTCTTACTTCCAGCTCACCAGGCACCGAGAGCTCGCACGCTCCACCCAGCTGGGTGTGTTTGATGGCTTTCTGGGGACACTCTCTTCTTGCATTTATCAGGCATGACTCCTAGTTGGAGGAAATGTTTTGACAAAGGATACTCTCACAAAAGAGCAAATGGAGAATTTTAAAATATTTTTCACACCTCAGGGCAATTGACATTTTAGTTAGATTCATGCTTTTGCGTTCCCTGACTAGAAATAAGACTTCCACCTGCCTGACCTTAATGAATGGGAACGGAATCCGCTCGGAGCTCAGAGCAAGCGCACCTTCAGGAAGCCAGTGGTGAAACGAGGGGGATGTGGACGGGCGTGCGATCGATGTTCCAAATGCCATCCCGTGTCTCATGGGAGACGTGTCCTTCTTTTATGCCACTGGCCTTTATCACGAAGCACTAGCCCAGGAAAGAGTGCTGATGAGACCAACGGCATTCCCGCCGTCACGGAGGGGATTTCTAGCTGGGGAGACGGAAGACAGGCCTGCGTGGATGAGGGCGCGAGATTCCTCCCCAGAGGGAACGCGCTGGAAGTGAAATGAAACAGGAAGTATTCAGGGAAGCCGCGCTGAAGAAATATTGACTTTGAGCCCAGAGCTGAGTCATCGGGAGAGCTGGCGTGGGGAGCTGGGAGCCGCAGCTCCGGCAGAGGCGTGAGCAGGGGCCAGGGCCCTGGGGCAGGAGCCAGGACGGAGGCACGGGTGGGTGGGTCAGTGTGTGTTCACCCTCTCCAGGGCCGTGGGCGTGACAAGGGACTTGGTGGTTTCTCTTACCTAAGCACTCTGCCCCGAAACCCTCCCTGTTCCAAGGCCGAGTCTATTTCTGACATCTGCCGGCACGTTGCACTTCGGGCGCTGGGGCTCAGGTGCTTTTGGCTTCGAGGACATAGAGCAAGAGCTGCAGAGACGCGTTTCCCGGGGCCCGAGCCGCGCTGTTCACCTGAGCGCATGTTAGGGGTTGCAGGCGGCACTGCCCCAGCGTCACTGTCAGAGCCCCAGGGATGGGGGCACCTTGTGCACTTGAAAAGCTTCGGTTTTAGCCCGGCCGGTGTGGCTCAGTGGCTGAGCATCGACCTAGGAACCAGGGGGTCACAGTCGATTCCTGGTCAGGGCACATGCCTGGGTTACAGGTTCAATCCCCAGTGGGGTGTGCAGGAGGCAGCCGGTCCATGATTCTCTCTCGTCATTGATGTTTTTATCTCCCTCTCCCCCTCTCCCTTTCTCTCTGAAATCAATAAAAATATAAAAAATAAAACCTTCAGTTTTGCGTGTATTTGTGGTATGCAGAGCCCTCAGAAGGTCCAACTCCAGGACAGAGGCCCCTCTTGCCTGGAACTGGCCTTTCAATGCTTCTGAAGGTGGAGACGTTTGGGAAACAAGGCTTTAGTTCATCCGTCCCTCCGTCCGTCCGTCCATCCATCCTTCCGTCCATCCTTCCTTCCTTCCTTCCTTCCTGCCACTGAGTCAAACAAAAGTTCTTTCCCAGGACCTCCTGTGTACTGGGTACTGTGCCAGGTGTTGGAGGGACAGCTTTGGGGCAATGAGAGCCCCTTTGGGGAAGAAAACAGGGAAGACTGAATGGATGGGACAGCACTGGAGCTGGTCCTCAACGGGGAGAGATCACCAGGGAGAGAAGAGGGAGGGAGACAGACCATTAGAGGGGCGGTGTGTGCGAGTGCACAGATCCATGCAAGAACTCCGGTGTCCAGGTCTGACCGTGGCGGGAGGGCAGGGTTTCAGGGAGCCAGGGACACACGTTACGTCCAGAGAGGCCTTGGTGTGAAGGCATTTGTACTTCCTGTAGCATCAGCATGACACGATCAGGTGTATAGTGTTGTGGAGGCAAAACTTTTCTTCTACCCTCTTAGGTCAGTGCTCAGGGGCCTGCAAATCAACTTTACAAACGACACATTGGCAAGTGGAAAACCCCAGAGTGAATGAAACACACACACACCGGACTTCACGGAGATGTGGTTCAAGGAGGTGCTTAGGATTTGGGGCGAATATGCCTTCTTAGCAGGTAAGGGGAGGGGCGGAGGGGCATTCTGGGAGAACATGTGCCTCCTTAGAAGGGGGAGGGGGGAGCACTTATGCAAAAGCAAATGGCTCCATAGAAGACGAATGGGCCTCGGGAGAACGGATTGGGGTCGGGTAGTCCTGGGACAACGTCTGCTCGGTCAGAGAAGACGCGAGTTGTGCTGGGGCAGGGCGCTGGGGCAGGAGGCAGGGTGCTGGGGCAGGGCGCTGGGGCAGGGATCCGGGACCGTGGAGTTCGGAGGGGGAGGCTCTGCTTGTAGGCAGCTCAGAGGTTCCGGATAATCAAGTGCCTTTCGCTCAGAATAGTTTCGCAGTGGCTTCTTCTAAACCCCTTCGCTAGTGTGGAGACGGCCTTAAAGTGGGAGGGAATAGAGAAAAAGTCCCCTTGGGGGACGGTGGGAGGGTGAGTTCTGGTAAGAGATACTGAGGCCCGATCCGTGCTTTGCAAGGTTTAGCGTGAGCACCGCCAGCGGGATGGGGGGAGGGGGTCTTGTTAAAATTTGGCTCTGATTGGAGGGTCTGGGTGGGCCTGAGAGTCCCCCTGTCCACCGAGCTCCTGGGTGTTGATGCTGGCGCTTCCCTGGACCTCGCTTTCCACAGGAGGTGCTGACTGCAGGATGGGGGTAAGGGGGGCGGTGGGGACGGGGGAGGAGAGTGAAAGCTCTTGACTTGCCTGCACAATAGACCCCCTGGCCCACATCCAGACAATCACCCCAACGCCTTGGCGTGGGCCCAGGTGCCAGGGGCTTGTAAAGCTCCCAGGTGATTAAAGCTGCAGGTGAGGTTGGGCGGCAGTGCCTCACAGCCAATAGCAGCTGGATGTACCCTTCCCCCGCTTAATGTACCCAGCAGAGAGCGGGGTGTGTGTGTGTGTGTGTGTGTGTGTGTGTGTGTGTGTGCGTGCGGGGGGCGGGGGCGGCGCCTGAGGAACTGAGAGACAAGCCCGAGACAAACCTCAGGCAGGACAGGAATGATGACCATTTATATATATCTATATCTATCTATATCTATCTATCTATCTATCTATATATATATATATATTGATTTCAGAGAGGAAGGGAGAGGGAGAGAGAGAGAGAGAGAAACATCCATGATGAGAGAGAATCATGGATCCCCTGCCTCCCGCACGCCCCACACTGGGAATCGAGCCCACAACCCGGGCCTGTGTCCTGACCAGGAATCGAACCTTGACCTCCTGGTTTTCTTTCATTTTAAAGAAAATGGGTTGCCTTTTTCGAATTACGAAAATGGCACGGGCTGTCGTAAAAACTCTCAGGCACCACGGACAGGGGAGACCCAGAAAGGCGCCGCCCCCAAGCACCTTGTTTTGCCCTCATTGCCATTAAAAAAAGAAAGACAAACCCAAAGCAAGGACTGAAGCTCAAACAAGGGGAACTGGAACCAGCGCCATGTCGGGCTCGGCTCCTCAGCCCAGGAGCTTTCCACTTCCCAACCTTCTCCAACGTGAGGCTCTCCTCTCACCTGGCCACCGCTACTTAATGGTGGTGATTAATGAGCCAGCTCCAAGGCAGCTGGTTATTAAGTACCAAGCTCCTGCCGCATTCTCCTCCCCCAGGGCGCACACAGGCCCGGTGTTCTTCCTCCCTCCAGCGTGTCCCAGCTCAGGGCAGGCAGGCAGGCGGCAGGAATGGGTGCACCCCAGCCCAGCCCCCAGCCCGGCAGCCAGCCCCTCTCGCTGGAGGTTGAAGAATAACGTTGCAACAGAAACTCTCCGGTAATTAAATGTCTCTTCTCTGGTTGAAAACCCACAACTTTGTGCTACTGACGAAATGTTAAGTCGTAAACCTGTTAATGGAATTAAGGAAATAAAATATAGATTATTTCTAAAACATTGAATCGCAGGACATCTGGGGAAGATATTACAATTCTGCAAACTCCTGAGCGTGCCAGAGGGAGGGTGGGAGGAGAGACGTTCTGCGGCAGAGCCAGGCGGCAGGTCCCGTCAATCAGAGGAGGGGCGGGTCGGCGGGAGTGCACACCTGGGAGGCGCACCTGGAGGAGGCGCACCTGGAGGAGGCCTGCCTCTTTCATTAGCACCAACGGGGAGATGCTTGTTCTGAAAGTACCTGTTTCAATAGGACGAAGGCTGATGGGCATGAATGCATGAAGGGGTGCACATTTCAATACAGCTATTTTAAAAACCAAAGCCTGCCCTTCCCACGAACTGCTGTAAGCTCTTTGAAGGTGAGGCCACGCCTTTACACACCCACCTCCCAGTGCCTTTGTGGGGGGGGGGGGGCGGCTCAGCTGGGAGCCAGGAAACCTGTAGTGACTGAAGGATGATTCACATTCGCCACAGGGACAGTGGAATTCTCTTACTCATTCTCTCTGCCTTATCTTAGAAACCACCTCCGTGTAATGATCTGGATCTCCATTCCAGTAATCCAGTCACTTTTTCTTTTGCAAACAGAAAACCTTCTTTATGTCTCTACTTAAGAAATCTTGAAGAATTATTTGAGCACCCATATGCACTGCAGCACTATTGCAGTAGTGAAAAGGTGGAAGCAATCCAGATGTCCATCTACAGCTGAGTGGACGAATGAAGTGGGGTCTCTGTATGCAGTAGAATATTATTCAGCCTTAAAAAGGAAGGCAATCCTGTCGCATGCTACAGCATGGAATGAACCCCGTGGGCATTATGGTATAACTAGAGGCCCAGTGCACGGATTCGTGCACCCGTGCGGCCCCTCGGCCTGGCCTGCGGGGATCGGGTGAGGGGTCCCAGATTGCGAGAGAGCGCAGGCCAGGCCGAGGGACCCCACCAGTGCACCATTGGGGTCAGGGAGGGACCATCTCACCCAGTCCCAATTGGCGGGACCCCAGCAGCAAGCTCACCTACTGGACGGAGCATCTGCCCCCTGATGGTCAGTGCACATCATAGCGACTGGTTGAACAGTCGAATGAACGGCCGGATGCTTAGCATATTAGGCTTCCATTATACAGGATAGGATCCCATTTCTATGAGGTACCTAGAGTGGTCAGATTCATAGACAGAAAGCAGAGCGGTGGTGTCCCAGGGCAGGAACAGGAGGGACAAGAAGTTGCTGAATGCACGTCGGGTTTCAGATGAACAAGATGAGAAAACTGGGGAGGCCTGTTTTACAATGTGCACGCACCGCACACACTGAGCTGCACACTTCGCAGTTGGTGAAGGTGGTAACTTTTATGTGATTTCTTACCTCAATAAAAAAAGAACTCAGCTACAGTTTGGTAAAAGGTTGCCGAGTGTCGGAGCTGAGCGATGTCCATTGTGCTGCTCTATTTTAATAAATGCTGGACATTTTCTGTCCTACAAAGTGACTAAAAACAGAGCGCAGCTCCTTTAGCAAAAGCCACACTAAGGAAGACTCAGCAAGGAGGTGGGTCCCGGGAATGCCGGAGGGACTGAGGTCGTGAGCCAGGGCTGACACCCTCTGGGCATTGATAGCGGAGGGTGGGGGCTCGGCACTGTCGTCAGCCCTGGACCACATCCGCCAGGAACTTCCCAGCGGAGGGCAGCACACTTGGACGTCGCAGGTGCCCCTAACACAGTGGTTCTCCACCTTCCTAACGCCGCGACCCTTTAATGCAGTTCCTCATGTTGTGGTGACCCCCAATTTCATTGTTACAAATTGAACATAATTAAAGCATAGTGATTCATCACAAAAACAATATGTAATTATAGATGTGTTTTCCGATGGTCTTCGGTGACCCCTGTGAAAGGGTCACGACCCACAGGTTGAGAACCGCTGTAACACCTTGCAGTGATCCGAGCGTCATCCTGTGAGCAATGCTCTCCTGGGAGATGCAGATACACCGACCGTGAGACATGCCTTTCTGATGTATCTTATTTACGTTCTCCGTGTGACCCCGTAACCCCCTTCCCCTACCTTCCTGGAGTCAGTGATGCCAACCGTCTTCCTGTCTTCCTAAGCTCTTCCGCACGCCATCCATCGCCCATCGCCCAGCCTGAACGCGTTGCTTTGTCACCACGGTTCAGTCCCAACGCAGCTTTCCCGGGATATTTGCAAAAATATTCTTGGATTCATCCCTAATCTCTCTACTCTCTTCCGTCGGAGGAATAATTGTTTGTGCGAAACATTAACCAGGTTATTATGCCCATCCATGGCTACCTAGAGGCGTCGGTAAATTACAGGAGAAGAACAATCCGTAACAAGAGCGCCATAACCGAAATTCGGGAAACGGAGGGGTTGGGCGCGGTGTCATCCAGGCACTGGGGCCCAGAGGGAAACGGAAGGGGTCACACATCTGGATGATGGGTTGACGTCCGAGAGACGGACAGATTTCGGTGCCGGGGACACAGAGGGAACCGTAGGCAGCTCAGGGAAGACCGGGCTTCAAAGATGGGGAAATGATGTTGAAGAGAGAGAAGCCCAGGGGATACGACGTATAACGAGAGGATAAAATGCCATAAAGTAGCAATGTCGGGCTCTCTGACATGCACACGGGGCTGAACTCAGGAAAAGCAATGTTCCGGGACACGGATGCCGTGTAATTGACAGTCTCGTCCCACCTCCTGTGTCGGGGACCGGCCAGGAGGAGAAGGTATGACGAGAATTCTAAGTGCAGCATTCCTCTTGGTGCAGCCCGCTGCCTGACCCCTCGTGACGTGAGCCCTGGGGTTATGGGTCTAAGTACACATTGCCCCCCAAAATAACAATGAGAACAAAGGGTGAGCCATTTCTGTGGCGTTTCGCCTCTGCGGCTAGCCTTTGATCCCGGCAGCATCCTGAGGAATGTGCTTCTGGGTGCTCCCCCGCTCCAGCCGTTTGTCAGCGGGGCCATGAAACCTGACGGGTCCCTGTTGGTCTTTCCCCTCTGATGTTCTCTCCACGGTGACATTCCCGCACGGTCTGCCCATTTAATTGTCTGACTTCTGGTTGCCATTTGGGCTTGAAAGTTAACAGTGGGTCTTTGTGTTGTTGTTTTAACTCATAGCACCCTCAAGCCAGCCATCTAGGTAGAGTATCGATTTCTGGTGGCCCCAGTTCCGTTTGGCACGGACGTAACTTCCTGAAATTAGGAGGAGAAACCTCGAGTAGAAACGTTCAAGTCGCCGTGAGTCATAGGGGAGCCATATCTGTGTAGAGGACATCACGGCTGGTTTGCCAAGCGTAAACCTAGCAGCCCAGGCTCTCCCAGTGATTTTTAGAGACGGTGGAAGGGAGGGGGAGAGACACAGAGAGAGACATCGATGTGAGAAAGGCATATGGAATGGTTGCCTCCCTCAGGAGCCCCAACCAGGTCTGCAGACAAAGCCTGTGACCCAGGAAGGTGCCCTTGACCGGAACGGAACCTGAGTCCCTTCAGGGGCAGGCCCAAGGCTCTATCCACTGAGCCAAACCGGCTAGGGCAGGCCATGATGATCTTAGAAAACATCACAACAGGTGAGAGCAAACAAAGAGTGGAGGAGCCGCTCAGTGGGACCCCGCGGGAGAGAAGGGGCCCCTCCATCCATAGGGAGGGAGCGGATTGACAGGGAACGGAAGGGCTGGGCGGGAGACCGCGCCCCGTGACTGCGGCTTCTGTGTAACTTTCATTTCCAGGTGAGGATGACTGGCACGGGGACAGTGTGGATGGAGGGCACCCCTGACCTCTCCCCGCAGGTCACACGGAGGAGACTTGGAGAAGATGCTCCGACATGGAGATGTCAGCTTGAGTGACAGCCCCCAGCGCGGGGCCTGGCTCCGCGCCCCCTTTCCATGCACCGCTTCCCCGAGATGATGACTCGCGTGTGAACAGAAAGACATCCCCCCGACCGGGGCCAGGGAGCTGACAGGGCCCACCCCTTAATAGACATCGCTGTCATTTAAAATAAAATGCTGGGAGGAAGACTTCAGGGATCTGTTAGCCGCCCCGGGGCCTGGGAGGGGCCGAGAGTCCCTGGCGCTTGGCTATAGCACCGTGAGCGGGGGCAGTGCCACCCGAGTCTGTTCGGCCTGCCGGCCGCTCGGCCTCTTCTCCCAATGCGCTGCCCACCCGGGTTTCCATGAGGCGCTTCCCTGAGGGATGACACAGGGCGGCATCCGAACTCGAGGGTGAGTGACATCGTCTTTGATCTGGCAGCTTCTTGTGGCAAAAACGCCTGGAGGTGGGGTTTCCTGGGGCAGGCCCTCTCCGGAGGGAGCACTGACCCCCATCGTGCTCCCTGCTGGGCGCTCAGAGCCCGGGGCCTGCTCTGGACTTTCATGGCGTCTTACTTTTGTTTTGTTTTTAATGTGTTTTTATTGATTTCAGAGACGAAGGGAGAGGGAGAGAAACATCAATGATGAGAGAAAATCACCCATCGGCTGCCCCCTGCACACCCCCTACTGGGGATCAAGCCCCCAAACCGGGCGGGTGCCCTGACCAGGAATTGAACCGTGTCCCTGTGGTCCTGCAGAGTGGAGCCCACGCCTGCTCTGGGATGGAGAGCGTGAGGCCCAACAGGAGTTTCTTCCCGGTCGCCCAAGGCACTGGCAGGGAGGGCCGCAGCCGGGGGAGAGATGCTTTCATCCTGCCGGGGGAGCTGGGCACGCTGCGCCCCTGCCACTGCGAGGGGGTGCCCAGGAGGGCCGAGAGCCACAGAAGCAGAAGTGCATTCCAGGAAGGCTTCCTGGAGGCGGAGCTCTGAGCAACCTGCAGAGGGAGGAGTCCCTCCCACAGGACACGGGGCCGGGACCCGTGCCGCTCCGGCGCTGTGGCTGTGGCTGTGGCTGTGGCTGTGGCTGTGGCTGTGAAGGCGGTCAGCAAGCCCTCTGGAAGGCGGGGCCTAGGCTCTGGGGGGCCGGGATGCCTGCTGCTCCCACAGGGTCTGACCCTGTGATCTCCCATCCGTCGGAAAAACACACCGGGAAATAAAACCAACAGAGAGGTTAATGAACGGTGCCTGCAGACTTCTTTTAGCCCCTCCTCTTCGCTATGTCAATAGTAACTCAGGAGTAGACTTTCCCCGGGATATTCCAAAGCGTGACTAATTGCAATAATTCCAAACACATTTCCCCCCTCCCTGTCCCCTCCAATTTGGAAAATGTTTTTGCCCTTTTCCAGAAATAAAATGCAAAATGGGCGGATGCGTTTGAACGGATTTATGGAGTCAATGCTCAGCTGCGGGGACCTCGTCACTCAGCGAAGCCCAGGCACATCCTCAGAAACCAGCCCGGCCCCGGCCCGGCACGTGGGTGCGCGGCTGTGGGGTGAGGCGGAGACCTCCAGAACCACACTTCTGTTCACCAAAATGCTTTCTGAGAATTCATCTCGAATCGCAGGTACAAGATCCCCCGCCCCACCCCACCCCCAAAATAAGCTTGCCTCCAAGACATCCACATCTTTCTTCCAAAGGCCTGGAAATACGTTTATTTGTTAACGTTTATGCAGCCCCCGAGACAGGGCTCTTAGCATGTGTCTGAGTGGAAAGCCCAGGGAGGCCAGGCGGTTTATGTGGCCACGGCGGGAAACGCTATGCGTGTCTGCGGGTCTGGAACATATCAGCCACACGTGTGACGTGTAGGCCGAGCTCCCCACGTGCCTCTCAGCCCCACGCTCCGAAGGAGGAAGTGTGCCTTGCATTTGCGGCGTGCCCCCACCAGGCGCTGTGGTAGATTACCAAAAGGGCCATCGTTGATTTAACTTCCCCTGCAGACCCCTGGGATCGGCCCCTCCCACGCTGGCTCTGGACTGGCCCCATGTCTGGCTTTGGCTACTGCAGCGGTTCTCAACCTGTGGGTCGTGGCCCCTTTGGGGGTTGAACGACCCTTTCACAGGGGTCACCTAAGACCATTGGAAAACACATATTGAATATATAATTACATATTGTTGTTGTGATTCATCACTATGCTTTAATTATGTTCAATTTGTAACAATGAAAGTACATCCTGCATATCAGATATTTACATGACGATTCATCACAGTAGCAACATTACAGTGATGAAGTAGCAACGAAAATAATTTTATGGTTGGGGGTCACCACACCATGAGGAACTGTATTAAAGGGTCGCGGCATTAGGAAGGTTGAGAACCACTGGGCTACTGGGACATTAGCAAGCGAGACAGTGAAGGCAGAAAAAGTGCCTACACGCCGGGCTAGCTCGCCTGCTGCCCTTGGGACCAGGACATAGACATGCGAACAGACGCAGACCAGTCTGCTGGGCGAGGAGACACCTGGCCCAGGTGGCCCTGCCCGCCAGCCGAGGGCCCGCCGACCAGCACGCGGGTGAGTGGGGCGGTTGCAGGCCAGTCAGAACTTGTTCCCTCTTCTCTGCGGACGATGAGGTGTTGGGACTTGGCCCCACTTCTTCACCCCTGACCCACCACATCCTGGCCCTGGCCCCGCGGTGGGAGTGTTGCCTTTGGGCTGGGCCACGTGGCGTGGTTTGGTCAACGATGTGGGCAGAAGTGGCAGTCACTGGTTTTGAGCCTAGACCCCGAGAGACCGGGAGGGTTTCCATTGGCCCTCTGGCTCCCCTGCCATTGTCATCAGACACCCCGGACAGCCCCCCGGTTAGTCAAACTCAAGGGCACCTCAGTTTTCTACTCTGTAAAATGGAAAAATAATACTTAGTGAGCCCCCTCAAAGCCGTTAAAGAATAAAAACAGGCTAGACGTGTGAAGATCCTTTTAAACCAGGGGTGGGGAACCTTTTTCCTGCCAAGGGCCATTGGATATTTATAACGTCGTTCGAGGGCCACACAAAATTACCCACTTAAACGTTAGCCTGCCAGATGAACTCACCCTAATGCCTTGGCAGGGCCGGACCACATGATTTCTTGGGCCTTGTATGGCCCGTGGGCCCGACCTTCCCACCCCTGTTTTAAAAGAGCAGTAAAGAAAGAACAGACTGTTTGCTTCAGTGATGACCACGTCTCACGCAGCAAAAGGCCTTTGCTCTGTGTGGTTTCACATTCGTGTTTGCAGCCCGTGGAGCGAATGGGGGAACTGAGGCTCAGGAAGCCAGTTACCCAGCTGGCAGGCGGCGGGGGAGCCCTGGCCTTCGAGTCCTCGTCGCCTGGCTTTCCCTCCAGAGGTGCCAAGGGCTGGCCAGGCTGCAGTTTGATCCCTGGTCCGAAACGCCTCCCAAAGAGGCGACCAGCTGAGGCCAGGCCTCGCTGGGCTCAAATCAGGAAGGCAGTGCGTGCTCAGGGCTCAGCAAAAGCGTTCACTCCCTCCAGCCTCAGAGTGCTGGTCTAGTTTCCAGGGAATAACATTTATTTCACTTTGATGGAAGAGGCATAAATCAACTGCTCTGCATTTGCTGGCTATACTATGCTGTTTCTTTTCTTTTTTAAAAAAGGTTTGGAAGGTAATTTTCCCTGGAGCAGAGTTCATGGCTCCTGTTACCAGGGTCCATAAGCCTGAGACTGGCAGGTGCTTTCGGGCTCCCCGGCTGGGAACGGTTTGTTTAACACACACAGCAGGACACATACATGTTCCCCTGGCTGCCTGCTCGCATTCCCATCTCCTAGGATGGCACCGCGCCCACTCGCAAGCCGGCAGCTCCCTGCCCTTGGGTAGCGGTGCCAGGGAACTGGGGCTGGCAGCTGGCATCGAGCAGAGCACAGAGGGTGCCTGGCTTCGCCTTTGCCTGACGTCGCTCTGCGCCCCAGCAGCCCAGGGGCCCTGCATTCTGGCCGCAGGCTGGGTGGCGAGGACTAGAGCTGCCCTCTGCGCCAGCAGCTCCATCAGCAACAGCCACCAGCGCGGACTGCGTGTTTATTGCGGGGCAGGCACGGTGTCAACGAGCACTTCACGTCCTTTCTCTCAGTTAAGTCTCACAGCTGCTGGTGGGTTCTCAGATGCATGACCTTATGGCCCCTCATCCACAGAGGAGGAGGTGGCGATGCAGGGAGTTTAAATAACCTCCCAACACCCCACCATTGTCAGAGGCAGAGCAGGAGAGGCCTCGGGCAGGACCAAACCAGTCACCGGTGGGAAAACCCCAGTGGCCATAAACGGATGACTCAGATCGGAAGGAATACAGTAACATGAAAGCAGTACTGGTTTACTCTCTTCGCTTTCAAATGAACCAATTAACAAGTCAGTAAATACTTCCTGCAGGCGACTCCATGCTGGTGAGGGGACGTAGAGATGGCAGCACATTCTATGGCATTCCTCCCAGTGAGAAATAATGCCTCGGTCCCCTGCCCTTGAACTTGGTTGGGCGCTGTGACAACACACTATGGCAATTGTGATGCTGTGCCCTAGAGACTGGCAGCTCCCACTTCCTGTCTCTGGGAACGTGGGCTCCCCTTCGGCATCCTGAGCCAGCCTCTAAGAACGCTGACTACCCGTGGGGGAGACCAGGGGAAGGGACCCTGAGACAGGACTGGCGGCCCAGCCTCCCAGCTGCCTGCCAGGGTACAGGACGTGCCGGGCTGTCACCATTGATCTGCAGACCCGTGTGGCAGCCAGCGTGGCTCCTCCAAGAATCCCCAGTCGATGCCAGGTGGGGCAGAAGAACCGGCCGGCTGAGCCCTGCCTTCGTTCCTGACCCCAAAATTGTGAGATATAGTGAAGCGGCTGTAACGCTTAGTTCGGGGATGGTTTGTTCTGCAGCAGCGTGGGGCTGGACTGTGAGAAGCCCTGCCGAGCCCTGAGAGGGGGAGCAGGGTCCACTGCGGAGAACCTTCTAGCAAGCAATTTGTTACTATGTATCTAATTAGAATCCTTGAAATGTTCATTTCCCTGGCCCCATAATTCCCCTTTGAGGAATCTACTCTAAGCAAATAACCCAAAATGTGGGCAACACCGCATAAGTATTTCAGCTGTTTACATTAACATAAAATTGGAGCCATCCAAACATCCAACAGGATGGAAATGTAAGTTATCGCCTGATCAAATAATGCCAGGTCTCACCGTGTTTTTAAAAGTTGCCTAAGAGGTTTAATGACAGTGGAGAGGACTCTAAATTGTGTGCTTAGTAGTGCTTGTCTACTAACAGACACACGTATAAATGTGATTAAGAAATAGGCCAGCACCGATAATCACAGTTGTCTCTAGGTAGTAAGATTATGGGTGATTCCCCCCTTAGTTATTCAAACGTTTCTCTTCTTTCTAAGTCGTCTATAATGAGACTGAGTTACTTTTTTCTTACGAGAAACCTGAGTAAAAACAAAGGAGGAACAAAGCCCTTGACAGTGATACTGAGAGAAGACTGAACCCAGGTGGGCACGTGGGTGGAGAAAGCCCTACACCCAAACACAAGCTGTGGGGTGCGCAGGCTGGCATTTGGAGAAAGAAGCTTTCCAAGGATGCTGCACCCATGCCCTTGACCTGCCAACGCTTGAGCAAGGAGACTTGGGAAGTTCTACAGGTTACTGAGAGCTGCTGAGTCCAAAGGGCTCCTTATTCAGGAAGCCCCGCCCACCAGCAAGGTCACCCATCTGGCGAGGGGAGGCGCCCCCTCAGAAGAGCTGGGCAGCCATTGGAGGAGGGACTGAGATGCTAAGTGGCTTCGCTGAGCGCTGGAGAAGGAGCCACCCAGAGATGGCGCGGAGTTGGGTCCATGCAAGGTGGGGCCAGCGCCAGTGGGCATGACGGACAGGTGACTCCCTGTGCTCTACCCTGTCTGACTGTGGACAACTCTGTGGTTACAGGTGCCCATGCCCACCTCTGGCAGCAAACCTGCCCTGGGGTCACTAGGACAAGGCCTATGGAGGGCTCAGAATGAATCAGCCCCCGACAAACACCTCATGTTCACACCGTGGTTCTGAGCTGGTCCCATTCCCCAAGGGCCTGAGGAAATGCCCACGAAGTGAGTCCACAGTCACCGTGACCTAACAATGAAGTTCTCCTTCTCCTTTGCGAGGCCTTCTGACAGCACCGCTAGGCCTTCGCCTTAAACCTCTTCATTTCTTTTCACGTGGTGACTTCTGCTCTCTCTGCGAGTTAGATGCCCCTGTGTGAGTAAGACCCGGAAAGGTGGAGTGGGACCAGAGCCCTCCAGCTCTCCTGTCCACAGCCCCGGGCAGCGGCAGTGGACGAAGCGCCCCAGACGGCAGCTACGGTGGGATGGAAGTGCTGTCTCCTTGAACACCTAAACTAACATCTGCCTGACAAACACGTCTAATTGGATGAATCTTATGGAAGAAAGTCTAGTTTGTCAAACACACCCTCCTCCGTTTCCAAAGAGCTTTTCCACCGAACATCAGGCTAACAGCATTTAGCGTTGATGTCATTCATCCGTGTTTGCGAAATGCATGGAGATGTTTAATTAAGCAGCAAACGGCGCTCTATTTTTTTTCCCCCAAAAGAGCTTAAAATAAGGTCCGTCAAAACATGATTTTAATTTGATCACCTGCCTTTTGAAGTCAAATCTCTCCAACTTCAGCAAAGCGTGGGGTGGAGGCAATTATCTGAATTATTCAGGAAGCAGAATTTTGGCCTAAATCATCACATTCCTGGAGAACAAAGAATATCTGTCAGTTCAGCCAAAAAGCAGAAAAACTGAACACTTTGCTCTTTTTCTACATGAAATAGCATATATGCCGCCTTATTTTTCCTGAGCTAATTAGCTAATGAATTCTATTTGACCCGGTACAAAGACGGAGAAACACCTGAAGGAGATAAAGCCAAGAAGTTAGAGACGCCTTCGTTTTTCAAAAGTCAGAGAGATCTATGTCTACCAAAGTTTATTCTGCCTTAAGTTTCTGGGGCCAAACTGGAACTTTCTGAAGAAGGGTCCAGTCTTTTCCCAGTTCCCCAGTAACATTTCCATGTAGATAGTTCATTTCCATCCCAGCTGCTCACCTGAAAACTCTCCCTTAACCATAGAAGGAATGATAGGAAATTATCTTATGCTCCAGTTTTCGGTTCTTTACAAGTAGAGGGCGTCCGAGAAGTAACGCGTGGAACCAACATGAAAGTTTATGAATTACTTGGCCTCCCTGTGACAGCATCGTCTAGAATGAAAACCAGCTCTTGACCCTAGAAATAGTGAGTTTAGCCGGAAACGCTGGGCATCCTATTCTGTTCACTAAAATAAAACAAAAATGTTTCCTCCTGAGATGAGTTTGACTTTATTTATTTAAATATATTTTTATTGATTTCAGAGAGGAAGGAAGAGAGAGAGAGAAACATCCATGATGAGAGAGAATCATGGACCGGCTGCCTCCTGCACGCCCCACGGAGGGGATGGAGCCCGAAACCGGGCATGTGCCCTTGACTGGGAATCGAACCATGACCTCCTGGTTCATAGGTGGATGCTCAACCACTGAGCCATGCTGGCCGGGTTGAGTTTGACTTTAAATAAAATCAAACCACTCGGAGGAGGGGAGGTGCAGTGATGAATTGCGCGTTATTTATTTCTTTCCAAATAAAACAACAGGTCATCCGTCAGTCAGGATCTGGAAGAACAAAAGCACGCACGCTCTCGTCATTTCTCATTTTGCGATTCTTAAAGCGCAAGTCCTTTTAGACTCACAGACCTTATCTGGCGACAGTGTGTTCAGAGTGAAGTCTGGGTGGAGTTTGGGTCTCTGCCCTCGAGCATGTATGTTCTCAGCCGGGAAGAGGGTGGGATTGGGCACCAGCTGGAGGCGCCACGGCTGGGTCAACGCCTCCGCCAGCTGACAAGTCATCCGCTGATTCATCTTGATTCCCGGGCTGCTGACACCTGCTCCGAGCGCCCATCTTGTTTCCATGGGAACCGAGGGAAAGCATCCTTGTCCACATACTTTCGGAACCTCATTAAACTGGGCAGCAGGACAGCAGCTGCGCCCGCCGCGCCCTCCGCCAGCCGCCGACCGGCTTTACGACGCTCAGGTGATGCCGGCGCCTCCCAGCGCCGGGTGGGAGGACGTGCGGAGAGGGAGACAGATGGCAGAACACATAAATATTGCCGAGGTGTTGAAGGCACACAAATTTTCTGAAAGGTGCGAACCAACAAGGGTGATTTTATTGACTGAGATAATTTAAGCCAAGTAATAACTGCGGAGGGGACGGATATGTGAGGAGACGCTACCTCGAGGCCCCTTCAGACGGTCAGAGCCTCGTGGGGAGACAGGCCCCCAGGACCGTCACTGACATGGGTCCCAGGCAGCTGATGCCCCGGTTATGAAGATGTGGCACAGGGAACCTTCCTTCTCCTCCGCCATCTTATTATTTGCTGAATTCAGGGAAATCGGAAAGACCAGCCATTCCTCGGTGCCTGCTGCGGCCCTCCCCGCGTAGGACGTGTGGTGGTGGCTTCTCCAGTCCTCACGTGTCCTTCCTCGTCTCTGTGATCTCAAGAGCAAGGAAGCTGAGCTGACGAGGCAAGGACGGGTGTTCCTACAAATGCCCCGCGGCCTTGCTTGAATATCCCGCGGTTCTTCATCTGAAATCCCTAGAGCAGTGGTTCTCAACCTTCTGGCCCTTTAAATACAGTTCCTCATGTTGTGACCCAACCATAAAACTATTTTCGTTGCTACTTCATCACTGTCATGTTGCTACTGTTATGAATCGTCATGTAAATATCTGATATGCAGGATGGTCTTAGGCGACCCCTGTGAAAGGGCCGTTCGACCGCCAAAGGGGCCGCGACCCACAGGTTGAGAACCGCTGCCCTAGAGCGGGGAGACGCCCAGGAAGGATTAGAAAGTGTTCACCATCGGGCCCGGCTGGCGTGGCTCAGTGGGTGAGCATCAGCCTGTGAACCAGGAGGTCCCGGTTCGATTCCAGGTCAGGGCACAGGCCTGGGTTGTGGGCTCGATCCCCAGTGTGGGGCGTGCAGGAGGCAGCCGATTCATGATTCTCTCCCTCTCCCCTCCTCTCTCTGAAATCAATAAAAATATATATAAAGAAAAAAGAAAAGAAAGAAAGAGAAGTGTCCTCCGTCGGGAACAGCTCAGGGTGGGGAAGTGAGATGTTCCCATAAACCCCGAATGGGGCTGAGAGGGCAAACCGGAACCAGAAAAGGTTTTTGGATCTTCTTTTGGCAACAAGCCTGAGAGGCCATTGCAGCCAACAGCCAGCGAATTGCTCTGCGGGGCAGAGGGGAGCGAGGCTCTGGTTCTGATCATGAGGAAGGTCCCTGCTTCTGCGGGACGGTGGTGGCAGAAACAACCCTTTTGGTGTTTTCGGTTTCAGGGCGGTTTCCTCTGCTCGGTGGGTGAGTAAATCATCGGGCTCCGCTCCGATGCAAACCATCTTTCTGTTCCCACGAGGCCCCGGCCGCCGATGAGCCCCGGCCGGGCATCGGCGCATCTGGACTTTTCCGATGTGTATCTTGGAAGCACGTTAAAGAATGAAGACATCCGGGAAAGGTCAAACCCATTTCCTATTTACGGACCGTGTGCATCTGACATTCCGGTTGAGGCGAGACGTGCTCTGCTGCTCGGGGAGGGAGGGAGAGCTGTCGAGCGGCAGATGTGGCCGCTGTGAAGCCCCGATGTGACTTTCCTCTCTGCTCTGGATACGGTGGGCGGAGGCCCGGCCTGGTCTCTGCCGACGAAGGAAGACAAACAACCAAGGGGGAAAAAAAACATTTCCCTGTCTGAAAAGACAAACACAAAAACCATTTGAAATGAACCATTTTGACATGCCTTTCGTTTTCTCTCTCTCTCTCTCACACACACACACACACACACTCACACACACACACACACGCACACACGCACACACACACACACACACACGCACACACGCGCACATGCGCACGCACACACACCAATCCAGAAGCTAAACAATGGCTTTTGCAGGAAAAAGGATACAAAATATTGGCGGGACATCCTACGGAGCTCAGGTGTTGTGTGGTCTTGGAGGAATAATAATAATTAAAAAAGAGCTTGACAACGACGTTTGTGTGAGTTTGGAGAGCTTGGCTGCTGGGATCCTGAAGACGGCAGTCACTTAGCCCGGCTGGAGCCCCCGTCCTTGTCCAGAAGAACCTGAGCCGGTTTCTACATCTCCTCCTCCGCCACTGAACCTGGCGCAGCGCCATGAAGGCATCCAGAAGGCCTGGCCGCTCTGACTCCAGGCCGGCCCCGGCAGCCGGGCCTGCACAGGTCGGGCGTGGGAGTCCCAGCCTCTGATGGCCGCTGGGCACAGACTGGCGTGTCTGCACCTGACCACCTGCGGACACGGCCGTCCTGCTGGTCCCCACCCCACCCCCCTGCTCCGGCAGCCCCGGGCGCTGTGCTGCTGCTGCTGCCCCGAGGTCCCCGCCCCACCTCGCAGACAGTGCTGGGCTGGGGGCGAAGCTCAGGGCGTCTCCTGCCCTTTAGCCCAAGAGGAAGTGAGCAGAGGGGCGCCCCCCAGTTCGCCGAGCTGTGACCCCTCCGCACAACAGTCTCCCTCGCCTGGACCCGCAGCCTTTCCTCCCTGGGACCACGGCTGGCCTTGTGGGTTGAATTCTATTTAAGAAAAATTACCCATGCCCGGTCTCTGTGTCTCCGTGGTTGAGCGCAGACCTACGAAGACAGCGTGTGCGGAACCAGGGGTGGGGGAAAACACCAGGCATTCGGAGAGAGAGATGGCAACAGACTCAGAGGGCGAAGGAAAAAGAGGTGACAGCGATGAACATGTCAAACACCTGGGCGACAGGCGTGTGGCAGAGAGAGGGGGTTGGTTCTGTGAAGCTCGCTGGCTCCAGAGGGCAGGGCCAGAATCAGAGCGTGGGGATCCCAGTGAGAAAGGCATCGACGAGCACTAAATATAATAACGGCTTCCACGTCCTGAGCCCTCCGGGGTGCAGACGGCGCGTTAAGGGCTTTACATCTATTATCTCACTGGGTCCTCACAACACTCCCAGGAGGTCAATGTCATCAGAAAACAGAGACGACGATGAGCCAGCTCAGCCACACGGCGAGGACCCGGCAGAGCCACACCCTCTCACCGCTCCCTGGCGATGGCTGTGTTGTCCCAGAGCAACGGCGGGCTCCCCGTCTGCCATCACTGCAGGCCCGCGGCCCTGCGGCTGGGACACTGTGAGGAGAGCGGGAACCTTCCGAGGGTCTTCCCATCGTGAGATTCGGGGGCGCGATGACACGCCACCCGTTGGATGTGTACATGGGCCCTCGAAGACAACCACCTTCTGCGTTTGGGGCCGCTTTGTTGTCTGTGTGTTATGGGCCCTCCTGACGTACGTGTGTGTGTGTGTGTGTGTGTGTGTGTGTGTGTGTGTGTGGGCTGCGGGGGGCGGGGGGGGGGAGGCTTATCCGTCTCCGTCATTCCAGAAGAGTAGGATGCGGTGAGCGCTGAAGGCGAGGCAGAGTGGAGTGCACCGAATTGGCTGTGTTGGGTCCATCCGTTCCTGCATCTTTCACAATCATCTGCTGTCGCTCACGCTGGCCTCGGGCAGCATTACATTCTGCCTTCGGCTCTCGAGCTGCCGCAGAGCCATGCTTCCAGGACATAACCCGGAGAAAATGTTGCACCTCTCGCAGAAACAAAACAGCTCTGTTCATTTTGCAGTAAGTTTTGGGGGTGGCATTTCTTTAATGATTCTTTGTTTTCTTTCAAATTAAAGGCCAGTGTGGGAGACCAAATAGGTTAGAAGCATAGGAATTGTTTTTGTATTGACTTACTGCAAAAAAGGAGAGTGAAAAATGGCCTCTTTTGCTCACCCTTCCGTGGAGGGCATCCAAATAACAGACAAGAGTAAATGGCAGGGAATCTGAGCGCGTGAGAGGGAGGGCGCCCTGGGAGGGCGTTCCCAGTGTGTTTTCTAGAACGAGGGAGCTGTCCTTTATTTGTAATGAAGTGCTCCTCTGGGGTCTCAAATCGACATGTCCCCTGGGCAGGCAGCTCCCATCCCTGCCCCAGCATTTTCTGGAAACAGAAATGAAGACTTTCCCCGTGAATTTTAAAGAGAGAGGGATGTTGGCCCTGGCTGACTAGCTCAGTTGGTGAACGTGTTGTCCTAACACACCAAGGCTGCAGGTTTGATCCCCCGTCAGGGCACTTACAAGAGTCAACCAATGAATGCATGGATGGGTGGAACAACAGATCCATGTTTCTCTCTCTCTCTCTCTCTCTCTCTCTCCCCTTTCTTTTCTCTAAAATCAATAAAATAAAAAATTTAAAAATTATTAAAGAGAGCGAGACATTGGGGGGAGGGAAGAGGTGTCTCTTTCCTCTTTTTCTCATCAAACTCGACATATTTCCCAGTAACGACTGTCCCTCACTTCCTCCCAGCACCACCGCGGTTCTGCAGGAAGAGGAGGAGATGAGCGAAGGATTAGGCGAAGGTCCAGGGAAGAACAAACATGCCGATCACTGCCTGGAAAGAGGCAGCCGAATGGACGCTGCGTTACCGTCACTAAGAGAAGATGACAATAGTAACAGTGAGTTTTACCTTTGGGCTGTGACTCTACCTCTTCGTGGCTGTAAGCACTGGCCTCCGAGAGACACGTTTGATCTCCAGGGCCTAGTCCAGCGCCTGGGATGTAGCTGGCTATTGCTAGGTATGTATAGTTTTATTGATTTCAGAGAGGAAGGGAGGCAGAAACATCAGTGATTAGAGAGAATCATCAATTGGCTGCCTTCTGAAAGCCCTCTACTGGGGGTCAAGCCCATAACCCAGGCATGTGCCCTGACTGGGAATTGCACCGTGACCTCCTGGTTCATAGGCCGATGCTCACGCACCGAGCCACGCCAGTTGGGCTTGCTAGGTATTTCTTAAACACCTGGCTTGCACCTCCCTTTTCTGCTCTGCCCCTCCAGGAAACCAGCAGAACTTTTTACTGTCAACCCTTTTGTGGAGAAATAAATTGAGAACAAAGGAGCTCTGGCTCATGAGTGAGAGATCAAACCCGACCTCCTCAGCGTCCCAGCTCA